>NW_023276806.1:172034182-172378349 GCF_003668045.3 Cricetulus griseus
TATCATACCTCTGGGAAGAAGACCTTGTTTATCATTTCTCCTTGTTTCTACACAAGCAGGTCTTGCAGTAGCTCATGTTAGATCACCAACAAATAAAACTGGTCATCATCAACCCTAAACGTTCATAATATAGAAACCTGACATCATTTTTATTCATTTAGAATTCATTTCTTTTATAGTGCTTTTAGGAAATGAGCAAATGCTTATAGGAGAGCCAAGAGGAAGTGGTGTCCATTTTCTAAGGGGTGAAAAAGCATCCCTGTTCATATGTAGTAGTATCTGATGTATTTATCCATAAACTCTCTTGCTCTTTATTTTGGAGATGAGATAATATATTCTGGCAGAAACTATATCGAGCTCAGCTTTTGTGGACTTGGTGAGCAGAGCATCTGAGCAGAGGCCATCCAGTCTGCAGAGACAAATGAGGTTTTGTAAGCACCAGGAGAACCATGGATGGACACACAGGACTCCTGGAGTCTCAGGCTCCTCTCAGGGACATCTCTTTGGTTGTCTGCTGCTCATTTGCCAGAGGGTAAACATGAGACCAAAGTCCTGCTTCTGCCAGTATTAATCATTTCCTCTTTATCTGCATCAAAGTTCTTTGATATAGGAGAACTTCCTTTCTCAGCTGGACTATTGTATGCTCTGATTTCAATCAATTATGGTAAATATTGACTTCTAAGGTTGTTGCTTACCTGAGAGAAGAGGGTTACCATGAGAAAAAAATCCCACTTACAAAATTTTTACTCCTTTCAGAGAGAGAAAGAAGCGAGAGAGAGAGAGAGAGAGAGAGAGAGAGAGAGAGAGAGAGAGAGAGAGAGAGAGAGTTTTAAAACTTCACTGAGAAAAGAAAGTTTTGGATTTTTCATTTTCTTATTTTACAGTATTTAAATAATTTTTTCTTGTTTCTAATTTGTGTTTTGCAGTGCAATTGTTATGAGCATAGAGTTTGGAATCAAAACCCTGAGCTGGTTTGTGGCTGCAACATTGTCTGCTTGACGAACATTGGGTAAGCTATCAGACTATAAAAGGAGATAATAACAAGATCTATATTTTATACAGAATTTAGTCCAGTGCCTGGAACAAATATCTTCATGAATATCAGCTAAGCTATTATAATATTTTTAAATGTACACATATGCAAATCATGGTAGGTTTTGCATAATCTAAACACTTTGCTGCCAAGTATAGAATCTAGATGTAAATGGGCTCAGCAATTTTCTTAAAAGAACAATAAATTCTTTAAATCCTTAAACAGGGATATTATTTGTACAAGGAAATTTAACTTTTTTTTTAATTTAGTCATATATGCCAAGTCAGCTTGAATTGATAGTCTAAAATAGTGCATTAAATTCAGTGGTCCATAATGCCTAATAAATTCACTGCTCCCCAGTGAAATACTAGTCAAATTCTTCAGGTTTCTCTGCCTTTTTTGTTCTATTCCACCTTTCACCCAGATTAAATGTCAACAGTACCTTCATGATTGTAATGACTTTAGAGCAAGTCTCCATAGCCAGCCACGACTCTTCCAACCCTATCCCTTTCTCCAAGGTTATCTCAACTTTAGCTTTTACTTCCATAAATTTAGCATCAGTTGGTTAATTTATACATTTTGATGTCATTTTTAATAAATATCTTCTAGAAGTTTTCCATTTTACCTAAAATTTCAAATCTATTTTCATAGTTCTGATACCCTCATTCTTTTTATCTTTTTTATTTTTATATTTTTTAATGTCAATAGGATCTGTGGTAATAGCTTTTGTTTTTCTTGAGACAATTTCTTGTATTTCTCTTTAAGTACTATTTCAGTTTTGTGACACAAAATATAATTATTATTATTATCCATTTCAGTATCTTCTAATTCCCACTATCATTCCTTCTGGGGTACAAGTGTTTTTAAGAGTCATGCAAACAGATGGGAATTTTCTAGTTATTTGGAAGGGGAGTGCTGCCATTGATGTCTAGCTTATTTCCACTGCAGTCAGAGAATATGCTCTCTAATTTTGATCATATGAAGTCTGTTCAAACAACATATGGATTAACACATGTTACACTTCAATAAATGGTGGTTCAGTTAGGGTGGAGTGTTCTACATGTGACAACCAGGCCACTTGTGTTCTTCATTGAATATGAAGTGCCACTTGTTATTTTCAGGAATTACCAGCCTAGACTATATGTCTTGTTCTTGTAAATTTTTGTTGCTCTGATCACGCTTGCCATTTATTTGTTCATTTAGTCCCTTAAAGGACTTAAAGCTCATGACTGATAATTGTGGTTACGTGACTGAGGTCTGAAGTGTCCCACGCAGTCTGTGTATGGACACCTGCTTCTCAGATGGCCACACTGTCTGGGAGGTTGTGAGGCCTGCCTGCCAGTGAAGATGGATTCCTAGGGGTGGACTTTGAGGGTTATAGGCAGGCCCAGACTCTGCTCTGGTTTTCTTTTGCTTTTGCTTTTCTTTATTTTTATTTTTTTTGTTTTTTCAAGACAGTGTTTCTTTGCATAGCCCTGGCTGTCCTGGAACTCACTTTGTAGACCAGCAGGTTGTGGTGGGCTCACTGAGATCTGCATGCGTCTGCCTCCCAAGTGTTGGGATTAAGGGCCTGTGCCACCACCACCTGGGCTGCTCTGGTTTTCTACTGCCTAATGGCCATGATATAAGGAAAAACAGCTGCATGACCTCCCACACCCCACACAAATGCAATACAGCCCTGTCTGGGGCCATGCCTTCCCCCATGATGAACAAAAATCCCACAAAACCTTGATCAAAATAACTTTTTCCTCCCTTGAGTTGCTTCCATCAGGTGTTTTTGTCACACTGACAAGAGTTGTTGTCTGAGCCAGGTATAAGACTGCACACTCTAATCCCCACACTTGAGAGGCAGATCTGAGTTCTAGGACAGCCTCACTTACATAGCAACTTCCAGATCAACTAGGACAACATGGAGACTTTGTCTCAAAACTTAAAGAATAAAAAGAAAAGTTGACTGATACAATGAGATAATAGACAAACATCTAGCTTAATTTTCTTATCTTGGGCTCCAGGTTAGTCTTATTTTCTGGAATACACGAACCATTTTATTGTCAGGGAAAAGCTGACTGATACAATGAGACAATAATAGACACCTAGCCTAAGTTTTCTTACCTTGGACTCAGTCTTATTTTCTCAGCTACATGAACAGTTTGATCACCAGGAGCTGCATGTGAAAATTGAGAAAAATTGAAGTACTGGGGAGTGTATGTCCTTGAGAAGCACTCTCTTTTTTATTTTTTTAATTTTAGAAATCATCTTATTTTACATATCAATCCCCCCATTCCTTCAACCTCCCATCCTCCCATGCCTCCCACCGAACCCCCCATCCATCCCCCTCCAACTCCCCAAGGATGGTGGGGCCTTCATCAAAGTCTGTCACATCAGTTAGGGGAGGGCTTAGGCCCTCTTTCATGTACCTGGGCTGTAATAGTATCCCTTCATAGGGAATGGGCTCCCTAAGTCCATTTGTGCACTAGGGATAAACACTGGCTCCACTGTTAGAGGTCCCATAGACTACCCAGGCCTCCCAGCAGGCACCCACATTCAGAGGGCTTGGTTCACTCAATGGCTTGTTCTCCAGCTTTATGATTAGGGTCTCTGTGCTCTCACTAGGTCAGGTCAACTGTTTCTGCGGGTTTCTCCAGCATGGTCTTGTTTCTTTTGGTCATTCCTCCTCCTTCTCTATGGCTAGATTTCAGGAGTATGGCTCAGTGTATAGCTGTGGGTGCCTGCTTCTTCTCTGATCAGCTACTGGACAAAGGCTCTAGGATGGCAACCAAGGTAGTCATAATCTCATTATAGGGGAAGGACATCAAAGGCAGCCTCTCCACTACTGCCTAGATTCTTAGTTGGGGTCATCCCTGTAGATCCCTGAAAATTTCCCTAGTGCCAGACTCTCTCTAAACCTATACTGGCTCCCTCTATCAAAGGATCTCCTTTCTTGCTCTTCTCTATTCCTCCCCTGTCTCAGTCTTCCTTATCCCTCTTGTTCTCTTCTCCTCTTCTCCCCTTCTCTTTTTCCTACACCCCCCTCCCCAGCCATGCACTCAATTTCTGCAGGGGTTCTTGTCCCTTTCCCCTTCTTCAGAGAACCATGTGTTTTTCTCTTGAGGTCCAGGATACAAGATTAACTCAAAAACATCAGTAGCCCTACTATATATAGATGACAAATGGGCTGAGAAAGAAATCATAGAAACATCACCCTTCACAACAGCCACAAACAACATAAAATATCTTGGAGTAACACTAATAAAACAAGTGAAAGACCTGTATAGCAAGAAAGAAATGAAAGAAGGTACCAGAAAATGGAAAGATCTCCCATATTCTTGGATAGGTAGGATCAACACAGTAAAAATGGCAATCTTGCCAAAAGAAATTTACAGATTTAATGCAATCCCCATCAAAATTCCAGCACAATTCTTCACAGACCTTGAAAGAACAATACTCAACTTTATATGGAAAAACAAAAAAACCAGAATAGCCAAAACAACCTTGTACAATAAAGGAACTTCTGGAGGCATCACCACCCCTGACCTCAATCTCTATTATAGAGCTATAGTCCTGAAAACAGCTTGGTATTGGCACAAAAATAGACAGATACACCAATGGAATTGAATTGATAAACCTGATATTAATCCACACGTCTATGAACACCTGATTTTTGACAAAGAAGCTAAAGTTATACAATGGAAAAAGGAAAGCATCTTCAACAAATGGTGTTGGCATAAATGGATGCTGATATGTAGAAGACTGCAGATAGATCCTTATCTATCACCATGCACAAAACTTAAGTCCAAATGGATCAGAGACCTCAACATAAATCCAGCCACACTGAACCTCTTAGAAGAGAAAGTGGGAGGTACTCTTGAATTAATTGGTACAGGAGACTGCTTCCTGAACTTAACACCAGTAGCATAGACCCTGAGATCCAGAATTAATAAATGGGACCTCCTGAAACTGAGAAGCTTCTGTACAGCAAAGGACACAGTCAACAAGACAAAACGGCAGCCCACAAAAGATTTTCACCAACCCCACATCTGACAGGGGGCTGATTTCCAAAATATACAATGAACTCAAGAAGCTAGCCACCAAAACACCAAACAATCCAATTAAAAAGTGGTGTACAGAACTAAACAGAGAATTCTCAATGGAGGAATCTAAAATGGCTGAAAGACACTTAAGAAAGTGCTCAACATCCTTAGCCATCAGGGAACTGCAACTCAAAACAACTCTGAGATACCATCTTACACTGGCCAGAATGGCTAAAATCAAAAACATCAATGAGTCTATGCTGAAGGGGATGTGGAGAAAGAGGAACACTCCTCCATTGATGGTGGGAATGCAAACTTGTACAACCACTTTGGAAATCAGTATGGTGCTTTCTCAGTAAAAGGAGAATCAGTCTACTTTATGATCCAGAAATTTCACTCTTGGGAATATATCCAAAGAATGCACATTCATACAACAAGGACATCTGTTCAACGATGTTCATAGCAGCCCTATTTGTAATAGCCAGAGACTGGAAGCAACCTAGATGCCCCTCAACTGAGTGATGGATAGAGAAAATGTATTACATTTACACAATGGAGTATTACTCAAAAGAAAAAACAAATGAAACCTTGAAATGTGCAGGCAAATGGATGGAACTGGAAAAAAACATCCTGAGTGAGGTAACCCAATCACAGAAAGGCAAGCATTGTATGTACTCCCTCATATATGGATGTTAGACATAGAGCAAAGGACTACCAGCTTACAATCCAAACCTCCAAAGAAACGTGAAAGCACTCTCTTTCACTTCCTGAAGATGGCCTGAGCTGGAGCCACCAGGTGAACTTCTGGGCAGGGAATGCATGGCTTAGGGCTGGGTTTCATCAGGTGTCAGGGTGAGTCTGCTTCAGTTTCCTTTGCAATTTCTGTATGTTCCTTTGGGACATTAACTCTCTTCCAGGGCTTATTCTTCCTCCTTGACAAGCTGTCCACTTACTTTTTGCACTCCAGATTTGTCTGCAAATGTTCTGTTCAGTGACAGGAGAGATGGCTCTGTCGGTAGAGTGCTTGCTTTGCAAGTGTGAGGACCTGTGTTTGGATTCCCAGAACCCACCTGAAAATCAGGAAGTGGTGGTGCATTCGTGAAATCCCAGTAATTGTGAGAGAGACAGATTCCTGGAGGTCTCTGGCTAACTAGCCTAACCTACTAGGCAAAGTTCCAAGGCAATGAGAGACCCTGTCTCAAACAAAAGGTAGATGGTACCTGAAGAACAACACTCCAGTTTGTGTTCTTAATCACCAAGAATAGACATGCGTATGTGCACCTGCCCACACATATGTAGCCCCCAACCACATACATATACATACACACATAGAAACAAACCAGTAAATATAATAAAAATTGTGCTCAGCTTCCCACAATTAAAAGAATGCCATCTCTCTTCAAGGTTTTGTTCTTCTGGGTAAGGTATTTGCTCCACATGTTATAACTCTAGTGTGTAAACGTGTATTACAGGTTTTCTAGGTTTTAAGGGGTAGCTTGGCCCCATTAGACAGCTAGTTTTCTGTGGCTTTTTCTCTGAGAATTTATAACTCATGAATTTTAAGCTAAGAGCACTATCTCAGCTTCTCAAAGTTCAGCAAATACAGACCTATGTTTGGAATTATGACAGAAGTATGAGCTCAATATGATTGTTGCTTCAATTCACTAAGTTGTAGAGTGTTTGCCACACTGCTGTGAATTTCAGCACTTGTGTCCTCAGTTGATACTATTGCCATCAGAAAGCCCTTGGATGCATCATCAGCTTTGGGACCCATAGTTGGTAGAAGCTGGGGAGAAGCAAAGAGCTTGTGAGAATCCTTCAAGGCTTTGAGAACAGTGTTATCAGATCTGAAATGACCCAGTGAAGTTGTCACAAAGTACCTTCAAAAGGCTTTATTATAAAGTTGAGGAAATGGAGTCCTTCTTATATGACAGCAGAATAGAAAAGGTAGTAAGTGGATGATTTAGCTAGGGAAGTGTCCATGTAGGGGGCTGATGTTGCTACATAGGACTCTTTAGTTGCCCATAGTAAAAAATGGAGAAGAGAAGAGTGTGGTGGGCAGAAAACCTGGTGGGTCTAATTCTGAGCAGATTGCCATGATCTCAATCCACCTGAGAACTGTACCAATCAGTAGAATGCATGGCAGTGAAGAAGAAATTTTGTAGACTTAATTAAAGTCCCTAATTAGTAACTTTGAATTGATTGAAAAAAGTTTATCTTAGGGGGGCTTGACCTTCTCAGGTGAGCCCTTAGCAGGAACTGTTCATATTTTATGGGGAAGGGACCTGGAGAGATGGCTTAACTGATAAAGAACTTGTTTTATAAGCAAGAAGACCTGAGTTCAGTTCCCAGTAACCAAGTAAAAGTCCCAGACAGTGAGGTATATATTGTAACCCAGTACTGGGGAGGCAATGCCAGACAAATCTGTGACTGTCTGCCAGTCAGCCTAGCTTATCAGCCATCCTCAGTCCTAGTGAGAGACCCTGCCTCAGAATAGATACGGCTGGTTCCAACACTGACCTCCTCTGGCCTCCATTCACATATACACACAAGCACACACACACACACACACACACACACACACACACACACACACACACACACACACACACACCTGTACCCATGTGTCGTGGCCTGGCATGTCTCAGAAGCTATGAAGTTCAGCCTGAGTGGGGAAGCGTGGACCTGGAAATTCCTAGCAACCCAATGGCAATAAGGACCAGACACAGGCATCTTGTCATCTTTGGAGAACTCTCAGTCCCATGCTGTAGACTGGAGTCTTCCCTTTATTCCAGCATTTTCCTGGCTGCTTTCTATCCATTCTTCAGTGATAGCAGAGACTATTCTCCAGAACCTCTCCCTAGGCCCTCTCAGCAGATCTCTCTCAACAGTTTCTACTCCTGTAGACCTAGTCCCTCCTCACTGGTCCAGGCCTATTCAAATGCTTAGTTCTGTAGAGATGCAAAACTAGGGGACATTCTCCACTGAGGCTATGCCATCCAACAGCAAATCATCAAGCATCTGCAATGCAATGCAGGCCAGAGCTCCTGTATACTGGACCTGGAGATTTGGACCCCAAGAAATTGTCTAATGGAATTTTTCTCAGCTCCCGACACCCATGCACGCACCAGGACCAGGGAGAAAGATTAGTTTCATTTTATGAAGAGACAGAACGTGGCTTCATGGCAGGAATGTGAGGAAATATGTAACGTCTGAGAGCAATAAGAAAGGGGACAGCAGCTACAGAGCCCAAGGACGTACCTTCTGGATTCAACATCCCGGAATTGGGAACAGATCTTTCTTCAGTTGAGTCTGCAGATGAGTCTGCAATTTGATAGCATGCTGCTGGGAAAACCACCCAAGCTACAGCAGACTCCTAATTCACAGGAGCTGTCAGAAAAATATGTTTGTGACATTTTGTTACAGTCCTGTATTGCTTAATGGCAAGTGTTCATTCTGAGAACCGAATTTTTATGTGATTTTGGCTATTATGCAAAATCATAGTCTATTTGCATAAACTAAGATGGGTCCCAATGTCACTAGATTATATAATGTTATAGGATCACTGTCTTATGCAGACCATTGCTAAAAAAATTGCTGTGTGAAACAGAACTGTACACACACACACACACATACACACACACACACACACACATACACACACACACACACACACACACACACACACCCAACACAGCAATTGTTCAATTTTCAAATAAAACAGGAAATATGAGAAGTCATAGTGTTTTTTTAATTAATGTTTGAAAACAAAAAGCATATCTGCTTTCTTAAACTTAGTCAGATATACACCAGAAAAGGAGCAGTTTCTAGGGATAGTGAGACTCTCAACAGACAGAGCATCCACTGCCAGGCCTGCTCTTAGTGTGAGTCCCTGGTGGGAGGGGAGAACCCATTAGTTGTCCTCTGAGCTCTATGTGCACATTGTGGCCTGTGTGTGCCTGCAATCCTATGTACACAAAATCAACAAATAAAATGAAAGTAGGTTTAACATGATTATATTTCATTGATAAATGTGTGAAACTCTCAAGAATAAAAAAATTTAATGAGAAGCAGGGATTAGAAAGATGGCTAAACACACTTGCTACTCTTGCAGAGGGTCTGGGTTCAGAGCCCACCACCCATATGGCAGCTCACAACCTCCTGCAACTCCATTTCCAAGGAGTCTGATACTCTCTTCTGGTGTCCATGGGCAGCAGGCACACCCATGATTAGATACATTCATGAAACACACATACACATAAAATAAATGAATTATTTTAAAAATTAAAAAGACCCATGTTTTTAAAGAAAAGAAACAGCTGCTAAGCAAACATTTAACCCAGGACTGAAGAATGATTTAATATGAATACTCACACGCTTTCTCAAACAGCCACAGGCCTTGTGAAGACTCACGAGCTCCCTGCAATCACTGGGGCTTCTTAGGGTTAGGAACTGTCCCTGAAGCACCTTTGTAAGGGACTTGGAACAGGAAGGATTTTATCCCAATGATCTGAGGATGCGACTGTCTTAAAAATCTTTTGTAAAAGGAACAAACTTTAATACAACATATTTCAAATTTACAAAAAAAAATTTAAAAATTTGTTCTAGTGAAAGTGTTGTCCACTGGAATGAACAACCAAAAACAATTGGGCATTTCCAATGGAATAATACTGGATTTCTGTTAAGCCATTTTGTGACAGGTACCAGATTTTCCCCCAGAACTGCTTTGGACCAGTGAATGTTATTCGCTTTCAATCATTAATATATCTATCTGACTTCTAATTCCTTTTCTCCTGTGTTTTGCTCCAAAGCCCTGGTTCCTGAAGAATTCACGATACAATGAAGTGGTAAACATTTGCACTTCAGATCAATTTTTTGACTTAGGTGCTCTTGGCATCTCTACAGAGTTTGCCAACACAAGGGGAGTAAGGAGAGAAGGACTGGGGGGAGGAGAGCTGACCAGTTTCCCCCTCTCAGTGGCTTTTGTAGTCCCATCCCAGGCTGAAAGCACATATATGTGGAATGAGCAATGTGTGAGCATGCGTGCCTGGCTGGCATTTTGAATTGTTTGAGCACTGGCGTATGCCTCACACACATTTTATTAGATATTACCCAAACCATTAGCCACTTAAGCAAACATCTACTTCAAAGTCTTTTTGAAATGCTATTTGCAAGCAGACATTCAAGCAATTTTCTTCCTTAACCTTTCTTCTGTGAACTTGAACAGAATTCTCTTCACTGGAAGAACTTTATCCTTTTGTAATGAACCCACTTCCCTGGTTCAAAAGAAAAATGCAGAGAACTCTGTTACCTGCAGAGGTACGAAGAAAGGGCAGTACACTCCAGACACTGTGCAAAAACAGTTCACGAGCTGTGCCCTCAGCATGGTGTCTGTGCTATGCTTCAGCCACTTAGCTGCAGATAGCCAGTGCACAACCAATAGGCTTTCGTGTGTCCTTATCAACATGGGCTCAGCTTCTGCACAGATGCAGACAAAAGGAAAGAAAAGCAATCAACTACACAGACGAGTTTCTATTAGAGAAGGTTCATAAAGGGGAAATATGGGCTGAGAAAGCTGTATAACCCCCTCCTCTCACTCCGCAAAGTGTGTGCTTCCTAAAATGAAAGTGCTAAGGGAGAGTTGTCTAAAGTGTGTGTGTGTGTGTATGTGTGTGTGTGTGTGTGTGTGTGTGTGTGTGTGGTGTGGTGTGTGCTTTCTCTGGGGGTAAACCTGCTCATCTTTGGGTTTTCACCACTCATAAATTATCGAGTTATTTCTCACTTATGGCGTAAATATCAGTTTGCTTTGGTATATGTACCCACACATCAGCTGAGACTGAGGAGAGCTAAATTTACAAACATTAAATCAATGAGCACGTGTGAATGGGTGAACAGCGTGACATCCCATAACTGAATAAGGCCACAGCATTACTGTTAATCATCTGTTTGGCAACTTCTAAAATTTTTTCTTCTTCTAATTTTATAGTGTTGCTAGAAGCCAGGTGACTAACTTCCTTCGAGCAGAAGAATGGAACAACACACTTCAAAATAGGAAATGAGAAATTTTCCCAGGAGATAAAGCTGCCATTATTCCAAGTGCTGCAACTGTCGGTAGATATCAGATTTGTAAAGAGGAAATGATACTTGTGGTTCACTTTGCTTGTTGTTATTAATGAGAAGTCCTGAAACAGACATGACCTGAAGGTGTCTCCTGTGGAAATACCAGCTCTGCAGATGGAGAGCAGGGAGATATGCAGAAAGAAATGGATAAAAATAGTGTTTCCTCTCTGCATCCTGTCACAGGGCTCCCTTAAAACACATGCCTCTAAAACACTCAAGACAGGTTGACAAGCCCTTTCATTAGGAAGTGTCTTTCTGTAGACACCACCTCCCGCCATGGGAAATCATTTTACATTAACTACAAACATGTACCATGGCAGATAGTCTGAGTGTTTGCCTCAGATGAACTATCGGTGCCCAGAACTTTTCCTGAGGGCTGTGTGAACCACTAGCAGATGAGGGATGTTTGTGACTGCAATGGCATTGTTGACACTGTGTCCTGGAAGCTCTTGTGCAAATACAAACAAGGCCATGCAAGGAGGACGCCGAGCTGCCAGGAAACATTCACAGGGAACGGGCAGGGGTGGAATGTGGCAGTGAGAAGGGAGAAAGAAATCATGCCATTAGCTGGAAGACAGAGCTAATCACCTGAACAGGATGGGTTCATTCATTTCCCCGGCACATAGACCAACTCTCCGCCCTCTACTCTGAAATAGACACTATGTTGATCCACCACTCTGTCTTTTCACCATGTGTGGAGATATGGCTTTTCTATGGGGGGTGTGAGTAGGCCAGAACATATATATATATACACATGCCACACAAGGACTTCTGTATCAGAAACCTAGAAAAAATAGCACAGTCCATTTTATAAAGGATTGGACAATGCAGTTTATGAATAAGACCAGAGACTTGAAATGGGAAACCCACAATATGGAGAATATGTGATCCCTAATAAAAATCAAGTGATTTAGGGAAGGCAAGGAAATAA
Organism: Cricetulus griseus; assembly: GCF_003668045.3. Taxonomy (NCBI): domain Eukaryota; kingdom Metazoa; phylum Chordata; class Mammalia; order Rodentia; family Cricetidae; genus Cricetulus; species Cricetulus griseus. Next base: position 172,046,298 of record NW_023276806.1, read on the forward strand.
AAAAGGAAGCATGATATCAAAATAGATTATGTGAGTACATGAAAATGTCAAAAATAATAAAAGCAAAACTCAGATTATATTTTCAAAGATACTCTGGAACATATTCAAAGGCTGGAAGAATACGTTGAGCAGTTACAACCGCTGGGCCTCCAGGACTGGGAACAGATGAGGGAGAACTTCATTTTCTCTACGCACTCCTTTATATCATCTTTGTTCTGGGAGTACACATCACACCCAATTAGTATTAAGCTGTGATGGTCTTGGTGAGTTGATGGCTCTGGGTCACATTTCAGTGGCATGGTAGCCAAAGACATAGGAGTCTGAGACTGAACCACCTACATGGACAAAATCCTGCACTGACCAATCACAGACCAATAACATTGGGTGAAAAATCTGGATCTGCCTTGGTTTCAAGGAAAGGAATTGTAGGCATGGTATAATTTCTCTAGATATTCTGGCTCTTTCAGAGCAATATACAAACAATGTATGTGAGGAAATCTTAACTTGGATTGCACTCTAGTATTGGAATAGTGCTAACACACGAACGGCAGACTACCAGCAACTCTGTCTTGGATGCTATTCAGTACTTAACCAGTGGAAGTGACTGCAGACCTCTGAACATAAGCAGTCTTCTTAGAATTTCTGGTAAGATAGACACAGAAAAGTCACACTGGGGAGACCTAGTGAATTCCTAAGCCTTTAATTACCAGACCTGCTGCATACCAACAAGTAGGGAGTGCTTTTACGAAGCCATCACCCCCTCTGATACTCGAAACAGGGTGCCCCAAACTGACTGAGTAGTAACTAATATGACAGAACTCTCAGCACACTGCCAGGAAAACACAGAAAAAACATGGCATTCTAACAGAAACTTAACAAGGAGGGAGAAGCATTAAACAAGCAAAGAGAGAAAAATTCACTCAGGTGAATTTGAAACCTGATTAGAGACATTGGCAGAAGGCTGTATCAAGCAGAAGGAAGGATGACTGAACTCAAAGCAGCCTATCTGAACATACATAATTGGAAGACAGAAAAGGAGTAAGTATCAGCAACAAGCTTATGGGAACGTTGGGACGGTATTAAAAGAGCACATTTTCAGGTCACTGGGCTTCAGGAAGGGCTTGCAAATGCCAGCGGGACTGGAAGCTTCTTCAGTGAAATAATCACAGAAAGCCTTCCATGCCACTTTCATTGTGTCCCACGAGTTTCGGCATGTTATGCATTCATTTTCATTGAATTCTATGATGTCTTTAATTTCTTTCCTTATTTCTACCTTGACCCAAAAGTTACTCAGTAGAGAATTGTTCAGTTTCCATGGGTTTGTAGGCCTTCTGTTGCTTCTGTTATTGTTGAAATCCAGTTTTGATCCATGGTGGTCTGATAGGGTGCAGTGGGTTATTTCTGTCTTCTTGAATCTGTTGAGAGTTCTTTGTGTCTGAGTATGCAGTCAGGTTTGGGGAATGTCCTGTGAGGTGCCGAGAAAAGGTGTATTCTTTTGTGTTTGGGTGAACTGCTCTGGAGATATCTGTTAGGTCTATTAGTGTCAGAAAATCCGTTAGCTCCAGTATTTCTCAGTTTAGTTTTTGTCTGGATGGCCTGTCCATTGGTGAGGGTAGAGTAGTGACGTCTCCCACTACAATGTGTGAGGGTAATGCGTGATTAAGCTTTAGTAGTGTTTCCTTTACAAATGTGGGAGCCCTTGAATTTGGGGCATAAATATTAGGAATTGAAAGATCCATGACCTGGCTGAGCTAAGATCTTTGTTGATGTCTATAGCTCCTGAGATCACTGAAGACCTAGCCAATGTGGGGATCTGGGTGGTCACCTAGGGCCATGTCGATGGCCAAGAGACATACTACCCTAGGGGCCATGTTGATTGGAGTAGCCTGCACTGACACCTGGGACCATAGTGACATCCAGGCTGGGGCTGCTGCATATGACCATGTCTGGGTCCACAGTCCTGCCTCTTGGCCAGGACTGCAGCAGCAGCCAGGGTCTGAGTTGATGTCTGTGGCTCCTGTTGCCGCCAAGAGCCATACATATGACTGGTGTCTGGTCAGCCCCTCGAGACCATGTCAGTGTCCAAGGACCATGCTGCTGCTGGGGCCAAGCTGATCTAGGTGGCTGGTGCTGCTACCTGGGACTGTGGAGACATCCAGGCACAGGCTGTTGCCTAGGTCATGTCTGGGTCTGTGACCCTGCAGTGGGCAGGTCTGGGGTAGTGTCCATGGCTCCTGTTACCACTGAGGTCTCTGAAGATGCCCAGGGTCTGGTCAGTCACATGAGACCATGATGGTGCCTGAGAGCCATACTGCCACCTGGGCCATACAGATCTGGGTGGCCTATGCTACCTCCAGATCATAGTGATGTCTGGGCCTGAGCTGATGCCAAGGGCTATGTCTGGGTCTGTGATGATGTCTTCAGCCTGTGTTAACACAAGGGTTCATTGGAGAAACACTGCTGAGCCAGCCCCCCCCTTTACTGGCGCAGGGCCAGCTGGCCCCGCCCTTCCCTGGCCCTGGGATAGCTGGCCCCAATCCTGGCTGGACAATGCATCGAAGAACTGGCCCGGCCCCCTCAAGGGGATAACACACCCCCACATTTGGGAAAGATGGTCCCACCTCTAACTACAGGCATGCACTTCACCTAGGATGCACACTAGAGCTGACCCTCTAGTTGAGTGCACAGGTGAGCCAATCCTGGGGCGTTGAGAGAAGGAGAACAGAGGTAGCACGGGTGAGGAAAAGATGTCCTCCCTGCCTCACCCATTACCACATGTGGCATGTGAGAGAGCTAGTCCTGAGGTCACAAGAGTGGGAGAGCTGGCCCCGCCCCTCACCAGGTGTAGCACACAGGAGAACCGGCTCTGTACCCTACCGGGGCAAAACAGGAGACCTGTCCCTGGCAATGTGCCTGTGGGTGACTCGGATCTGAGGCCCTGAGAGCAGAACTGGCCCAGATCCTTGCTGCAGCCTGCATTGGGTGAACTAGCCAAGGCAGTGCTAGAGAGCTCGCCTGGGTATTAACCATGAGAGAGAGCTGGTAAGCTGACCAATCCAGCTACCACCCAGGCCCAGAAGCAGGGCCATGAGTTGGCCCACCCCAACATCCACCAAATCTATGAACTGTTGGAGCATGTGAAGGGGACAAACCTACAGATCCAAAACAGCAGGATCTCCATGACACAGGACAACAACAAGATAACCAAGAGGAGCCCCAGTGGCAGCTCAGTATCCTGGTGCAGCTGAAACCAGAGGCCTGGAGTCAGACCAATGACTCAGGCAATGAACACTTGCAAGTAAAGATATATAAACTAAAGGGGAAACTGTGTGACTCAACGGGCCACCTGTGGCTTCCACGACAAGATTCTCCTTTGTTGCTGGTTTTTGTTTGTTTTCTTGTTTTTGTTTGGCTTTTGGTTTTTCTTTTAAATTTGGTTTTGATTCATGGGGGAGGTTGCAAGGGCAGAGGGCATATATGAGGGAATAACGAGGGAAGTGGAATCAAAATACATGATGTGAAATCCACACAGAATCAATAAAGTTTTTAAAAATGTATAAGCCAAATTTTCAGATGAATACGGGGAAGAGGAGAGGAAGCAGAGTTATTATTAGTGAGTTTTGATTTTAGCTCTGACTCTGAAACCATGTGAATATTTATCATAACTTCACAAGTTAAAATTGAAAACTGCTTAAGGGGGCTTGGAGGGCAGAAACATGGTTTGTATGCATGAGGTCCCGGGTCCCTGCTTGCCATCTTTATCCCTGTATATTGCTTGTTCTAGTGTTTGCTTTATCCCATGTTATTTCTATGAGTGCCTACATTGTATTTCTTTTTCCTTCTATTTTTTTTAGCTTCACATTTAATTTCATTTAAAATTTTTTGAGAATTTTATATATGAGTACTGTATTTATATTATTTCCACATATTTATCCCCCTCTAACTATTCCCATTTCTCTCCTCTACTCCTTTAAGTCATGACCTCTTCTTTAATTGTGCCTCCCCCACAAACATGTGTGCAACCTACAAGGTTCATATGCACAATATGCACACGTGTTTAGGGCTCATTACTTGGGATTGGATAAACTGGTCCCTGGAAAAGACTGACTTTCTCTCTCAATTGTCATCAATTGCCTGTAGCTGGGAGTTCACCCTTCCATATTGCCGTGTTAACTTGCACTGTGAACATACAGTATAGGTCTTATATAGGCAACCGTAATTTTGAGATTTTGTGGGTGCAGCTTCTTTGTCATGTATAAAAGACACTAACTCACAGCCATATCCTGGTTCTCTGGATCTCAGAATCTTTCCTTCCCTTCTGTGATGAGGCTTGGGTTTTGGGAGTCCCTATTAATAATCTACATCTCTTTTCTTTAAAGTACATTTTTATGTCTGGTGAAATTGGGTCTTGATTTTCTTAAATAATTTGTCTAAATAGCCTGGCTTGTATCTCACACCTTGCTACAACTGTTGGTTACTCCTGAGATATAAGTGCCAATGTTGTTTTAATCTTCAGTGATTGCTGTAGGAACCACCTTACTTGAGTCTCCCTTAGGTAGAGTCAAAACCTACCTGTGGAGAAGCACATTTCCATTTCCAAAATCTTTGTTTTTCAATTTTCCCCTTGTTTTCTTTCCCCTTGGGGCTCTCGCCCTGGTCTTTGGTGAGTTAACTGCATATTTTCTGTGCCTCTAAATCTCCATCACTGGCATATTAGCTATATATTTTTGTTCTAATCTTTTCCATTTTATTGGCGCTTATTAGTTGTACAGATAATGTGTTTCAATAAGACATTTCATGCATGTATCTAATATATTTTGATCATCAATTCCCTATTACCATAGACTACTCCCTCTCCCACTGTTCATTCTCCTCCACCTCCAAGCCTTCTTTCTACTTTCACCTATTCTCTTTATTGTTTTTTTATTTTCTTGAGAGTTACCAATGACCAATGATTGATTGTTTCTGTTATTTTGTTGTTGTTAGTGGTGGTGGTTATGTGTGTGTGTTTCCCTTTTGGTTTTGCTGGTGTGAGATTATTTCCTGTAATTTCATAGGTGTAGTTATCTTCCTTGGGTTGTCATTTTCCTTCTAGTACCTTCTGAATTTGTGGATGTATAAATTGTTAAATTGTGGATAAATTGTTTAAGTTTGACCTTGCCGTGAAATACCTTGTTTTCTCCATCTATGGTGACTGAAAGTTTTGCTGGGGATTGTAGTCTAGGATAGCATGTGCTGACTCTTAGCATCTTCAGGACATCTGTTCAGGCTCTTCTGACTTTCACAGTGTCCTTTGAGAAGTTGGATGTTGTTCTAATAGGTCTGTATTTATATGTTACTTAGTTTTTTCCTCTTACAGCTTTTTAATATTCTTTCTTCTCTATGTTTAGTGTTTTGATTATCATATGGCAAGGGGATTTCCTTTTCTGGTCCAATCTATTTGGTGCTCTGCAAGCTTCTTGTAACTTTATAGGTATGTACTTCTTTAGATTAAGAAAATTTTCTTCTATGAATTTGTTAAAAATATTTTCTGGGCATTTTTGAGCTGGGCTTTTTTCTCTATTCTTATTATCCTTAAGTTTGGTCTTTTCATAGTATTCCAAATTTTCTAGATGTTTTGTATCAGGATTTTTCTAGATTTAATATTTCCTTTAACCAATGTATCTATCTATTCCTTTGATTGTCTCTTCAACACCTGAGAGTTTCTCTTCTGTCTCTTGTGTTCTGCTGGTAATGTTTGTCTCTGTTCACTTACCTAGATTTTCCATTTCCAGAATTCCCTCAGTTTGTGTTTTCTTTATTATTTCTATTGCAATTTTCAGGATCTTGAGCAGTTTTAGTTGTTTCCTTCAATTGTTTACTTGTTTTTTCTTTGCTTTTTTGAGGAATGTATTCAGTTCCTCCATTTTCCCCTTGACTTCTTCAATGGATTTATTGATTTCCTCTTTGAGGACCTCTATCATCTTCATAGTAGGAACAACTTCCTGAGCAGAACACTGATAGCACAAGGAGTAAGAACAACAATCAATTAATGGGACCTCGAGACACTGAGAAGCTTCTGGAAGGCAAGGACACCATCAATGGGACAAAACATCAACCCAAAGAATGGAAAAAGATCTTCATCAACTCCATATCTGACAAAGAGCTGATTTCCAAAATATATAAAGAATTCAAAAAACTAGACCTCTACACACCAAATAACACAATTAAAAAATGGGGAACAGATATAAACAGAGAATTCTCAACAGAAGAATCTCAAATGGCTGAGAAACACTTAAAGAAATGATCATTATCCTTAGCTATCAGGGAAATGCAAATCAAAATTACTTTGAGATTCCATCTTATGCCTGTCAGAATGACTAAGATCAAAACTACAAGTGGCACTTCATGCTGGCAAGGATGTGGAGCAAGAAGAACACACTTCCATTGCTGATGGGAGTGCAAACTTGCACAGCAACTTTGGAAATCAATATAGTGGTTTCTCAGAAAATTGAGAATTGATCTACCTCAAGACCCAGCTATGCCACTCTTGGGTATATACCCAAAGGACACTTGCTCAATTATGCTCATTGCAGCTTTATTCATAATAGCCAGAAACTGCAAACAACCTAGATGTCCCTCAAACAAGGAATAGAGAAAGAAAATGTGGCACATTTATACAATGGAGTATTATTCAACTGTTAAAAAATGACATCATGAAATTTGCAGGAAAATGGATGGATCTAGGAAAAAAAATCATCTTGAGTGAGGCAATCCAGACCCAGAAGGACAAACATGGCATGTACTCACAAGTGTACATTTGCTGTTAAATAAAGCACAGCCATGCTACAATCCACAGACCTAGGGAGGCTAAGTAAGAAGGGTTGCTCAAGGAGAGACTCATGGATCATCCCAGGAAGAGGAAATAGGATAAATTATGAAGGCAGACTGGGGACAGGGGGGATGGGAACAGGAGGGATCAGGTGGGGTTGGGTGATGGGACTGGAATTGGAGGTTTGGGGGAAGTGATGTAGAAACCTAATATAGTGAAAACAACCTGGAATCAACAAAAGTGACCCTAGCAAAGTCTCCTAGTAATGGGGGACACAAAGCCTGGACTGGCCATCTTCTATGACCAGACAAGACTCCCAGCAGTGGGACTGGGACATTAATCCTGCCACAAAACCTTCAACCTGCAGCCTATTCTGCCTGCAAAAATGTGTTGACGTGGGAATGGTGGTGTAGAACTTGTGGGAGGAGCCAACCCATGGTGGGCCCAACTTGAGGCTCAGCCACAAGAGGGAGCCCATGTTTGACACTGCCTGGATGGTTAAGGACCAGAGATTGGACAGAATAGACCCATGACTGACAACAGCAACAATAAAAAATCAATGGAACAATTCCTAATGATAGATCAGTGCCTAGCCCAATTATCATCAGAGAGACATCTTGTAGCAATTGATGGGAGCAGATTTAGAGACCCACAGCCAAACACTAGTTAGAGTCAGGAGAACCCCTCAAAAGATGGGGAGGTAGGATTATGGAATCCAAAAGGGTCAAAGACACCATGAGAATACAGCCCACAGAATCAACTAAGCAAGGCCCATTGGAGATCACAGAGATTGAAGCAACAGAGACCCTGTGAGGGTCTGAACTAAGCCCTCTGTATATACATTATAGTTCTGTAGCTTGGTGTTCTTATGGGACCCCCAAGAGTGGGAGTGGGGGTGTCTCTGACTCTTTTGCCCTTTTGAATGAGTTTGTTATGTCATGTTCAGTTAATATCTCTGGGAGGCCTGCTCTTTGGGGGGAGGATGGAAAAGAGTGGATATAGGGGAGAGGGGAGGAACGAGGAGGGTCTAGGGGGCGTGGAGGGAGGGGAGACTGTGGTTGGGATGTAATGTATGAGAGAAGAATAAAAATAAAGCAAAACAAAACACAAACCTCCACTGTCTAGAAAGGTTACAGATGTCTAAGTACAGGAAAACCTAAGATACTAGTCACACTTAATTCAAGGAAGTCTACCCTAAGGCAGCTTATAATCAAGCTTTTAAGGTAAAGATGAAGGATTCCTTGGCCTCAACAAAATGATAATATCGGGATATTCCAATTAACCTGACAGCAAACTTGTTAGCAGGAACTTCTCAGGCCAGGAGAGAAGGAGTGAGAGTTTTCACAGCTAGGAAGAAAAAATCTGACAGCTGAAAATATCTTACCCAACAAGGTTATAATTTTAGAAATGAAGAAATGAAGACATTACCAAACAAAAGCCAAAAGAGTGTATTTCTACCAGCCCTGTTTGTTCTACAAGAAATTCTAAAGTATGTCAAATATCAGGGAAGTTTTAAAATGGAAAGAAATAGGTTGATAAATGGGATTATAATCTGAGGCGAAAAAAATTCTACTTAGAAAAAGAAACAAACAATAGAGTGAATAAACAACTTATAGGAGGGAAAGTATGTTCAAATAATGTATTTGACCAAGAGTTAGAATCCAGAATATGTAAGAAATCCCCCCAAACTCAAGCACAAAGTATGAAAAGCAAAACAAGATTAGCTAATGTGTAATGGCTGTAAGCAGGAAAGTCTCAAAAGAGGATCAACAAATTGACAGCAGGTGCATGGAAAAAATACTCAGAATCACTTGTCATCAAGAAACTGCAAATCAAAGCCATAAGAAGAAGTCACTTTACTTCAGTGACATGGATACTATTAAGGACATTAAGTCAGGCATGGTGCACTTGGGAGGCTGAGGCAGGAAAATTTCTAAGTTTTAGGTCAGTCTGGGCTGCAGATTAAAGATCCTGTCTCTAAAAACAAAGAGATGAGGGAAGAGGAGAGGGAAGGAAGAAATTTAAAAGAAATCAAGTCAATAAACAAGCAAACAAATTGACAAATGCTTATTGAGAATATGGAGAAAATGGAAGCCTTGTTTATTAATGATTGGAGCGTATGTTAGTCAATAAATGGTTAAAAAATCTAAATAAGGTCCTCAAAAAATTAAATCTAGGACTACCATATGACAAAGGGATGCTACTGATTAACATATTTCACAAAGAAACAAAATCAGTATATCCAAGGGACATTTATGCTCCCATGTCTATTCAAAATGATAGAGAAATGGCCAAAAAATGTAACCAACCAACCATCAACCAATGAACAGATAAAGGAAAGTAGTACATACAGGTGATGGAATAGTATCCATTCATAAAGTTAATGAAACCCTGCTATTTGTGACATGATCCAAACCAGAGGTCCATAATGTTCAATGAAATTCAGGCACAGACAGACAAGTACTATATAAGCTCATTCATATGTGGAATTTACTTTTTTTTAAAACAAGGTCTCACCATATAGTTCCCTTGGCAGCCTGTAGACCTTACTATGTAGACAAGACTAACCTCAGACATACATCTAACTCTGCCTCCCAAGTACTGGGATTAAAGTTATGTACCTGGAAACAGCTTCTACCATAGCAATTGAAGGTAGAATGGTGGTGGCCGAAGGCTGGAAGGAATGGTGGGACAGTATGACCAACAGGAACTGAGTTACAGTTAGGTGGAACAGGAAGTTCTGATGTGCCACTACGCAGCAAAGTAACTACAGTAATAAGCAGATAATAATGCATGGTACATACTATAAAATGAGAAGAATTTTGAAAGTTTTTGAGGAGATAAATAAACATTATGCAACATTACATTGGATTGCAATGTAACATGATGTCTTATTAACATAGAAATTAGTGTTTTATGGATTGACCAATGAAGAAAGCAGAGAAAAATAAGGGACATTTATTAAAGATATTAGAAGAAAAATTTCCAGAGCTGAAGAAAGACAGATCTTTACAGGGAAATTACTTTTGCCGATGGATGTATAGCCCAATGGTAGAGCTCTTGCCTAGATTTGTGAGGCCCTGGGTTTGATCTCAGTACCAACCTCCACTTTCTGCTGATCTAAAATATATATTTATGTGACTATAATTATAAGACTCTTACTATATATTATATCCCTACATGTTATGTAAGGATGTAAATTATACAGCACTAATAGTACAGAGAGAAAAGAGCAGAGAGGGAGGAGTTGAACCAACAAAAATATGAATTAGAATATTTTCAGTGAAGGCTGTACTTACAAAAATCTCATGTTCAATGAAGAAAAGATCCATAAATAGATAGAAATCAGCTACTTTCAAATGCCAGAGATACAGAAAAGATCGCAAACTTCACATAAGAGAACACTACTTTTGAGAAGTGAAAGGGAAACTGGTAGCAAAAAAATGCCTTCAAATATGTAAAAACAATATAAAATACCATGTGGTCTGGAGATGTGCCCACAGAGAAAGACAACAGTGAGGATGGGGCCCAGGGAGAAGACAAGCTGTGACAGAACCCGGTTGCTTCAGGCTTCCTGCCTACAACTTGCCCTGAGCGCCACAGCAAGTCTTTCTTTGCCTTGCCTCAGGGAATCATCATCCTCTTACAAGCTAACCTCCTCTCCCCCTCACCCCACCTCTCCTCTCTTTCTTCTCCTTTACACTCCCTTCACCTTTCTCTCTTCTGTCTCCTTCCCTTCCCCCTCTTTACCTGCTTACAGTAAACTATCACAGAGAACCTGAAAACTCCACAGCCTGAACTTTCAGACGAATTTCCATAGTTGGCCTGAGTTGGCTCAGACATTCTTAGTTCCAGCACAGTGGCTGGCCTGCAGTGGCCACAAGGGTGGTCACACATCGACTGTTGTCAGGTTCCATTCCACCATCAGCTATGTGACACCGCACCTCTTAAAAGTGCCCGTCTGTCTGTCTGTCTGTCTGTCTGTCTGTGTCTGCCTGCCTCTCTCATGTTGCCACTCCCAAGTGGCCTTTTCCTCTTCTCCTCTCCCTCTCCCCCAATAAGCCCCTAACTCTGTTGCGGTGTGTGTTCCCTTAGGGGTATACCTTGGCAGGTGCCCACTGAAGGTGCCCACTCTGCCACTTTTTCTTCTTTTTACACACGATCTCAAGCCAAGTTCTAAACTGGGAGACAAAGGAGTCAGGTAAACAAAGAAGAATCAGCTTTGTTTCCCATCGATGTTAAATCGGGTGTTGTAACTTAGGTGTGTAATGAGAGGGAGTTTCCCAGTGCTGAACCCCAGAATTTGACTGTGTCATCACAGGTAACTTGTGGCCTCCTCCTGAAAAGGCAGATCTGTAACCCCTACGCTTACCTTTGAAAGAAAGGAGACGACATGACATATTGTCTGTAACCAAACCAATTCTAGAGTGGACAAGAAGAGAACAAGGTACAGTCACCATGCCTGATTTTAGGGTTACTCATCAGGTAATGGCCATCCTTTCCCTTGGGATGGGAAAGGGATGCAGGGACCGGAGTGCTGTGGAAAGAAAGAGACGTTCCTCTGCAAAAAGACCTGTGCTGGGGACATGGGACTGCATGGACCGTGAAAGCCAGCTGGAATTGCTGGTCCACCACCAGTGTTTGATTCTTTTTTCTTCCTGCACCTTAATGCAGCAGTAAGTCCGTCACTGTGAAAAAATTCAACTAATAATGGAAAAATATCAGCACCATTGCTTAAAATAGAGATCTCTCCCTCTGGAGTAGGTCTAGGAAGTTGACACATATTCTTGACCAAAACTTCCCTGTGTCTCTTTTGTGAGTTATAGGCAGTAATCTTACCTATACCATAGGCCTATATAACCTTGACAACAATATAATCAATTCCAGGTCACCAAATGCAGCTCCTAGCTAGGGACGTTTTACCAAGGAATGCTTCATTGTGTTTTGCCTATCGTGGCTCAGAAAATGTGACAGATACCATCTTTAATAAAAGTGAGGTTCCTGTTGAAGTCATTCTCCATGAGCAGAGAGCTCATGATGGGAGCTTGTTAGAAGCTTGAGTTCTCCTGTCCTTCTCTTCTGGTCACTCAACATACACTGGAACCAAATCAGGAAGTTAATATGACACACTGTCCCTGAAGAAAGACAGATCAAAGAATGTCAGCCGTGTACCACATAGTAATCTTGCAGTCAACCACGGACAAAAATGTAAGATATGGGCTTATAAGATCAGGATGCCTATGACATCATAGTTGTCTTTCTGTGTGCAGAAGTAATTCTTGATGCTTGCACAATGGTGAAACCATCTAAGAATATATTTTTTGGAATGTATGCCTGTTTTTTTTGTCAAAGTATGACTGCTTTTGACATTGAAGCCCTTGAAGTGGCTTTTGGGCTATTAGGATATGTATAGGAGATAAAGATACACATATCCTAGAATTATATATTGTTCTCCAGCCAAGACGATGATAATGTGGCATAAATGTTTGTTTTGCAGATCATTCCACCTAATCGCAGCATAGGCTCATCTTCATATAAAGCACCCAAGAGCATCATTTCTAAAAGCAAGGCTACAGAGTGAATACAGATCTCTCCCTCCCCCCTTTAATAAGACAAAAACTTTCCTGGCATGCCCAATTTAGTAGTGAAAATGAGGTTTGTCTTTAGTGGTGAGAAATCTCAATGCCATCTGATAATTGCAGTTTGCATTGTTTGGAGTAATTAATTGCGATAGACAACCCCTAAATCTCTGGGGTTTAACACAATAAAAGTTTATTTCTCATTCTCATCACAGCCCAATATTGGCCAGGCAGAACTCTATCTACTGTGACATCTGGAACACACATGTTCCAAGGTTGCCTCTACTGGGAGGGAGGATGATGGAAACACACCAGCTCTAACTTGCCTCAGCTGGGAAGAGAGACAAAAGCCACTGGTAGACTTGATAATCTGGCCCTAACCTAACTGAGAGAGTAGACAGGAAGTGGACAATGAAGGTAGAAGCTCATTTCAGGGGTAAGAAGCACCCAAGTAAGCACTGTTTTCATGTAATTGTTAAAGGCACCACTACAGAGAGATCACATGAGTATCTTGTATGTTGCTGTCACTGAATAAATGAAGAATCTTAGGCCATACTCCAAATGAATAGTGCTTTATTTAGCAAAGCTGTCCTTCTACACCCTGATTCTACACTTTAAACTCTTACTATCCATAAGCCAAGTAGACAAGCAATGTGCCTAAACTTAGAATCAAAGATGCTAGAGCACTTATTATTCCGTCTTTGCTAAACCTGTTAGAGAAAGCTCATTTTGAATATAGGAAACTTATTTACAGTAAGTTGTTTAATTTCAGAGACTCACCAGCTAGGATTATCATTTTGATTCTACCTTTATCAGCAGACATTGGAAAACCATTAGTAATACCTCTTAAAAGATCATCGTACACCACTGTTTAAGAAATCTCTGAAGATCTCCAAGTTGAGACAGATGGTGCCACTCAGCAGTAACATAATCAGCACACACCAGTTTGTTCTTCTCCTCCATGAATCATAAATCCCCAGACATTGACTGATGGAGCCTGTGCAAACCTTCCCAAGCCCATCAGATGTGCTATGATGTAGCCAGAGAAGCAAGTTATCCTATTATCCTATTATAGGGCAATGGAAGTACAATGCACACTCTTCATTGTACTTTCAGATAGAAGCTAGGTTCTCAGAACAAGGGCACCAACAAGTTTGTTAGTACTCAAGTTCTGTGATTGAGGCTGTATTTCTTGCTTTACCCATAACACCGGAAAATGGACTGTTTTGTTCCATTTTCCTTTTAGAAAAGCATTGCTTCCATGTTATTATAAAAGACTTTGTTTAAAAAACAGCAACACTGTTTTAGAAATACTATGGCTGTTTTCATATTTGATTTAGGAAAGTCAACGGCACCAAGAACACTAATTCGAGTACGTGCATGCGTGTGTGTGTGTGTGTGTGTGTGTGTGTGTGTGTGTGTGTATGATTTCATTTTTGTAAACATGTAACTAAGCTTCAGCTTTTACTCAGCTTTTTCATTATAGATACCTGAGGAATTTGAAACCATTATGGTTTTGCATGTATATATGTATGTGAAGTTCTTGAGAGTGTTTATGCATATTTGTGTATGTATGGGCACATATGTATGCAGGTGTGTGTGTGTGTGTGTGTGTGTGTGTGTGTGTGTGTGTAATTCAAATACAGATATCAGGTGTCTTCTGCAATTGCTCTCCCTTTATTTACTCACGCAGGGTCTCTAGTAAAACCACGGCTTGCCAGCTCAGCTAGTGTAGCTAACCAGTTTGGAGGGCATCTCCTGTCTCTGTCTCTCAGGCACTGGGGTTTAAGATGGGTCACCACACCTGGTAGGCATTTATGCGGATATTGGGACATAAATCAGTTCCTTGTGCTTGCTTGTGTATCAAGTGCTTCCTCCATTGAACAATCTCCCCAGGTCCAATTTCAAAATTAACTTTAATAGAGAAGAGGCAACAGTTTTGTGCTTTCAGCCGAAGGATTTAGAATAGCAGCAAGTTCCCATAGAGCTTCTGCATTTTAAGGAACTGCTGCTGTGCTCGGAATTCACTTCAGCTTCCTTCCTGCGTGTGATTCTTTGTGTCTGAGATTTTGCTTTTCCAACTATGAAAGAAGGAAAATGAGGCCACACACCTCACCTACGCTGCTGTATTGAATAATTTGGTTGTCTTCATTAATGTGATTTTGCAATTACAGTTAATACCTAACTTTTCATGAAACGAGAATGGAGACAGGGTGCTGTCCATGGTTCTGAGACATGTGACATGACACAGTGCAAGTGATGAAAGCAGTCTGCTTGGGTCAGCCAAGGATTGACTTATGTTAAAGTCAGGAGCAACACAAAGGTCACCATTGAGATTAAACTGAGGTGCTACCCCTCTCCACTTCTTTCATTTTAGTGTTATGAGGGGCTTACGTGTTCACTATGACCAAAGCAGCTTATAAAAAAGAAAACATTTAATTGGGGCTTACTTACAGTTTCAGAGCGATAGTCTTCTTCTTTAAGCTCCCGTTAGTTAAGCACACTGGTGAACTGGCTGTGCTCAGTGGCAAGGCAGAAATATTGCTGTTTTAATCATGTATAGCTCAATCACTTGCTCTCTCTCAAGCCAAGTTTTTATCATGTCCGTGAGCATAGCAGAGTAAATTCACGTTGACATGAAAAGAGTGAAATAAGATGGCATCAGGCATCATTTGAGACACAGGACTTGAAATTTGTGGTTGTTTGAATGGGAATGACCCCTACAGACTCATGTGAATGCCTGGTCACCGGAGAGAGGCACTATTAGGGGGTGTGGCCTTGTTGGAGTGTGTGTGCCACTGGGGTAGACTTTGAAGTTTCTGAAGCTGGAGCCAGTCCCAGTCTCTCTCTCTCTTCCCTGCTGCTTGTTGATCCAGAAACACAACTCTTAGCTCCTTTCCTGGGACCATGTCAGCCTGCACACTGCCATGCTTCCCACCATAACAATAACAGAGTAAGCCTCTGGACTATGAAGCTACTCCCAGTGAAATGCTTTCTTTTATGAGTTGCCATGGTCATGGTGTCTCTTCACAGCTTTAAGACCTTAATCAAGACAATATATAACAGTGGCTTCATGTTTGAATAACAAGCAGAGTCTTCAGTTCTTTTCCTGGCTTTATCATAGACCAGATTACTTCAAAGTTCTAGGAGGGAGTCAGACATTGGGAATTGTAAAACTTCTCCTGATTCTTCAATATCAAAATCCACTAAGTTAGATCAATATCTACAGCCTCTTCTCACAAACACAAAAACTAAAATGTCCATGAAAGGAAACTCACTATTGGAATTTATTTAATCTGAGAGGTACCCTGCCTATGTTATGTTCAATTATTAACTTACTATGGTATTATAATATCTAATAGTTGATAAGTTGCTACTTATCAAACAATAGCCAATATTTTTCAGATATTATACCTATATTCCATAATTTTATTTTATTCACCTTTTATGAGAATAAAAACAGACAAGGTATTGTCTCTCGCTTACTGCTTTTTCCTAGAGCATGTAATGATGAGTGGCATATAAAAATGTTTATTAAATGAACGAATAAATAAGTGTTTTCTAACCAAGAACATAACTTACCTTCATCTTTTACTCTCAAATGCTTGCTTTGCCTAAACTCATATCATCCCAATTGATCACCTCCTTGTCATGTTGCATACAAATGCAAACAATGACTGTATACCAACAAAGTGATTATTTAAATGACAGATATATTTGTATAAAGACACATACTCTCAGAGGTGACTTGAGAACACATAGAAAGCATAAGCAATATCTAAGAAGATGCTGAATTAATAAAATTAAAACTTCCCACAGGAAAAAAAAGCTTAGCTGTTTTGTTTTGGTCAACCCTATAAAGTAATCATTCACACATTTCACAGACTTTCAAAATTAGAAGTAGAGAACATAGTTCCTGATTCATGGAGAAAATGTTACTCTGAAGCAAAACCAGATAATTAGAAGAAACCACACACTAATAATTCTCAACAAAATAATGGCAAGTTGAGTCCATATGAAAGGATTATACAATTTGACCAAATCAGTGGTGGAATGATGAGTGGTGATCCAAGCTGGTGCAAAATACAAAATCATTTCATATAGAAATACATAATACAATAGTATTATATAAAGGATATAAACGTAATATTGTATATTACTATTTATAAGAATTAGTGAGTCTTGCCGGGTGTTGGTGGCTCACACCTTTAATCCCAGCATTCAGGAGTCAGAGGCAGGTGGATCTCTGTGAGTTCGAGGCCAGCCTGGTCTACAGAGTGAGTTCCAGGACAGCCTCCAAAACACTATAAAGAAACCCTGTCTTGAAAAACCAAAAAAAAAAAAAAAAAAGAATTAAGGAGTCTTGTCTCCTCTCTGCCATCTGCTTGAGGTGGGTTTGGGCTCTGCTTGGGCCCAGCTCTTGAGGTTCCCCCTTGGAACTTCCTGGGCCTGCTCCTAATGCAGCAGACCCACCCCAGCAGGACCGACCACCAGAGTCTGGCAACACTTCACTCGTGGCCCCCTTCTGCCTTACACCCTCTGCTTGAGCTTGAGTGAGGAGAACACCAGGAGAGGCCAGACTATCCAGAGTTGCAGACACTGTAGTCTTGGTCCACCTAAACCACCTGGAGATGAGAGAAAAGGGAGAGACCCCACCTGCACGCACTTGAAGAAGGAATGAGAAGTCAGACAACAGTATAAGGACACACTCAACAACAGAAAGACCAATATTACATCACCAGAATCCAGGGACTCTACACCAGCAAGACCTGAACATCCCAACGCAGATGAAGCAGAAGAGAAGGACCTTAAAAAAACTTTATGAAGATATTAGAGACCCTCAAAGAGGAAACAAGAAAAAATCCTTAAAGAAATGGAAGAAGCTGGTGCCCTGCTCGGAGCTGCCTGAAGCCTATGGACTGTGCACTGAGGATCCCAAACAGGCAGTCCAGACCACCCAGAGACTACCAACCTCCTAGTTTCTTTCTTCGCCCACGAGATGAGGTAAGCATGGGCCTGTTTCCAGATCACCTTCCAGTGCCCTACTTGGAGCCATCTGAGGGCTGGGGACTGCACACTGGGGATCCCAATCTGGCCGTCCAGCCCACCCAGAGATAGCCAAGGCTCCAACACTAGTCCCACTTCCACCAAGGGGAAGAGGAGAGCCATTGGAGTATTTGGACCTGCTTGCACCCACCAGAAGGGAACCTTGGATACATACCCACCAGGAGAGAAAGAGACTCCTTGTGCACCCAGTAGAAGAAGGGATGGGAAGATGACAATATAAAAACACATTCAACAACAGAAAAACCAGTATGACACCACCAGAGACTAGACTCTCTACACCAGCAAGACCTAAACATCCCAACACAGATGAAGCAGAAGAGAATGACCTTAAAAACAACTCCATGAAAATGATAAAAGCCCTCAAGGAAGATATGAGAAAATTCCTTAAAGAAATGGAAGAAAAAACAAACCAAAATGCCAGCACTTGGGAGGCAGAGGCAGGCGGATCTCTGTGAGTTTGAGACCAGCCTGGTCTACAAGAGCTAGTTCCAGGACAGCCTCCAAAAGCCACAGAGAAACCCTGTCTCGAAAAACCAAAAAAGAAAACAAAACAAAAAACAAACAAACAAACAAAAAACAAGGAAAGCCAAGAAAAAACAATCGGATGAAGGAAACAATTCAAACAGTTCAAGACATGAAAACTGAAATAGAGACAATAAAGACAACACAAACTGAGGGAATGCTGGAAATAGGAAAGCTGGGTAAACAATCAGGAACTACAGATGCAAACATAACCAACAGAATACA
Organism: Cricetulus griseus; assembly: GCF_003668045.3. Taxonomy (NCBI): domain Eukaryota; kingdom Metazoa; phylum Chordata; class Mammalia; order Rodentia; family Cricetidae; genus Cricetulus; species Cricetulus griseus. Next base: position 172,064,502 of record NW_023276806.1, read on the forward strand.
AGAGATGAAAGAGAGAATCTCAGGTGTCGAAGATACACTAGGAGAAATAGACTCATCAACCAAAGAAAATCTTAAGTCCAATAAATCCTTAGCCCAAAATATCCAGGAAATATGGGACACTGTGAAGAGATCAAACCTAAGAATAATAGGTATAGAAGAAGGTGAAGAAACCCAACTCAGGTGCAGAAAATATATTCAACAAAATCATAGAAGAAAACTTTCCCAACCTAAAGAAAGATATGCCAATGAAAATACAAGAAGCTTACAGAACATCAAATAGAGTGGGCCACAAAAAGTCCCCTTGATACATAATAATCAGAACCCCAAACATACAGAATAAAAAAGAATATTAAGAACAGCTAAGGAAAAGGCCAAGTAACACATAAAGGAAAACCTACCAGAATTACACCTGACTTCTCCATGGAAACTCTAAAAGCCAGAAGGTCCTGGATAGATATTCTACAAACACTAAGAGACCATAGAAGTCAGCCCAGCAAAGCTTTCAATCACTATAGATGGAGAAAACAAGATATTCCATGACAAAACCAGATTTAAATAACACATATCCACTAATCCAGCCGTACAGAAAATTCTGGAAGGAAAACTGCAACCCAAGGAAGTTAACTACAACCAGAAAAACATAGGCAATAGATACTCCCTCATTACCAACAACCAAAAGAAAAAATGGGGTGGGAATCCACGAACAATTCTACCACCATCAACAAATCCAAAACAAACAAGAATGAACAATCATTGGTCATTAATATCACTCAATATTAAAGGTCTTAACTTGCCTATTAAAAGACACAGGCTACCAGAATGGATATGAAGACATCATTGATAAGAATGATAAGAATCCATCATTCTGCTGCATACAAGAAACACACTTCAACTTCAAAGACAGACTGTACCTCAGAGTTAAGGGTTGGGAAAAGATTATCCAATCAATCCAAGAAACAAGCGGGGCTAGCAATCCTAATACTTAACAAATTAGATTTTAAACTAAAATCAATCAAAAGAGACCAAGGAGGTCATTTCATATTAATCACAGGAGAAATCCATCAAGATGAAGTCTCAATTATGAACATCTATGCCCCAAATACAAAGGCTTCCACGTTTGTAAAAGAAGCATTACTAAAACTCAAATCACACATAAAACCTCACACACTTATAGTGGGAGATTTCAACACCTCACCCTTACCACTAGACAGGACTACCAGTCAGAAACTTAACAAAGAAACAAAGGAACTGATAGAAGTTTTGACCCAATTGGGATTAACACACATCTATAGAACATACCATCCAAACACAAAAGAATATAACTTCTTTTTAGCTCCATGTGGAACCTCTACATTCATCCACATACTTGGAAACATAACAAACATCAACAGGTACAAATAAATTGGAATATGCCCTGTATCTTATCAGACCATACACTTTAAATATAGAATTCAACAACAACACAAATTGCAGAAAACCTACAAACTCATGGAAATTGCATAATGCCCAATTGTGCCATTCCTGGGTCAAGAAAGAAACAAAAATAGAACTTAAAAACTTCCCAGGATTCAATGAGAATGAAGACACAACACACACAAACTAATGAGACACTTGGAAAGCAGTGCTAAGAGGAAAGTTTATAGCACTAAGTGGCCACATGAGGAAACTGGAGAATAATCACACTAGAGAATTAACAACACAACTGAAAGCTCTAGAACATAAAGAAGCAAACTCAACCCGGAGGAGTAGACACCAGGAAATAATCAAACTGAGGACTGAAATCAATAAAGTAGAAGCTAGGAAAATAATACAAAAAAATCATTGTAATGAAGAGTTTATTCTTTGAGAAAATCAACAAGATAGACAAACCTTTATCCAATCTAACCAAACAGCAGAGAAGGAACATGCAAGTTAACAAAATCAGAAATGAAAGGGGGGACATAACAACAGACACTGAGGAAATCCAGAGAAACATCAGGTCATACTTTGAAAACCTGTACTTCTCAAAATTTGAAAATCTAAAGGAAATGGACAATTTTCTGGATAGATGTCACTTACCAAAATTAAATCAATAAAAGATAGGCAATTTAAACAGACCTATAACCTTTATGGAAATAGAAGCAGTCATCAAAAGTTTCCAAATCAAAGGAAAAAAAAAGCCCAGGGCCAGATGGCATCAGTGCAAAATTCTACCAGAAATTCAAAGAACAGCGAATGCCAATTCTCCTCAAAGTATTCCTCACAGAAGAAGCAGAAGGGTCATTGCCAAATTCTTTTTATGAGGCTTCAATAACTTCAGTACCCAACCCATACAAAGACACAACTAAGAAAGAGAACCACAGACCAATATTTCTCATGAACATTGATGCAAAAATCCTCAATAACATACTGGCAAATGGATTCCAAGAACATCACCCACCATGGCAGGTAGGCTTCACCCCAGGGAAGCAGGTCTGGCTCAACATACAAAAATCTATCAATGCAATCCACCATATAAACAAACTGCAAATGAAAAACCACATGATCATCTCACTAGATGCTGAAAAAACCTTTGACAAAATCCCACACCCCTTCATGATAAAGGTCTTGGAGAGATCAGGAAAAACAGGAACATACCTACACATGATAAAAACAATGCACAGCAAACCAACAGCCAACATCATGCTAAAGGGAAAGAAACTCAACACGATATCTTTAAAATTAGGAACAAGATAAGGCTGTCCACTGTCTCCATATTTCTTCAATACTATACTGGAAGTTCTAACTAGAGCAATAAGACAACAAAAGGAGACCAAGGGGATATGAATTGCTAAGGAAGAAGTCAAACGTTCACTATTTGCAGATGACATGATAGTTTACATAAGTCACCAGAAAACCTCTACCAGAGAACTCCTACAACTGACAAACACCTTCAGCAGAATGTCAGGATACAGGATTAACTAAAAAAAATCAGCAGATGATAAATGGGCTGAGAAAGAAATCACCCTTTATATTAGCCACAAACAACATAAAATATCTTTCGGTAAAGCTAACCAAACAAGTGAAAGACCTGTATAGCAAGAACTTTGTGTCATTAAAGAAAGAAATTAAAGAAGATACCAGAAAATGGAAAGAACTCCCATGCTCTTGGATAGGTAGGATCAACATAGTAAAAATGGCAATCTTGCCAAAAGCAATCAATCTACAGATTCAATGCATTCCCCATCAAAACCCCAGCACAATTCTTCACAGATTTTGAAAGAACAATACTCAACTTTATATGGAAAAACAAAAAATCCAGGATAGCCAAAACAACCCTGTACAATAAAAGAACATCCAGAGGCATCACCATCCCTGACTTCAAGCTCTATTATAGAGCTATAGTCCTGAAAACAGCTTGGTATTGGCACAAAAACTGACAGGTAGACCAAGGGAATCTAGTTGAAAAACCCTGATATTAACTCACACACCCATGAATACCTGATTTTTGACAAAGAAGCTAAAGTTATACAACAGAAAAAGGAAAACATCGTCAACAAATGGTGTTGGCATAACTGGATGCTGGCATGTAGAAGACTGCAGATAGATCCATATCTGTCACCATGCACAAAACTTAAGTCCAAATGGATCAAAGACCTCAACATAAATCCAGCCACACTGGACCTCTTAGAAGAGAAAGTGGGAGGTACTCTTGAACAAATTGGTACAGGGGACTGCTTCTTGAACTTAACACCAGTAGCACAGACACTGAGATCCACAATTAATAAATGGGAACTCCTGAAACTGAGAATCTTCTGTAAGGCAAAGGACACAGTCAACAAGACAAAACAGCAGCCCACAGAATGGGAAAAGATTTTCACCAACCCCACATCTGACAGAGGGCTGATTTCCAAAATATACAGTGAACTCAAGAAGCTAGCCACCAAAACACCAAACAATCCAATTAAAAAGTGGTGTACAGTACTAAATAAGAATTCTCAATAGAGGATCTAAAATAGCTGAAAGACACTTGAGAAAGTGCTCAACATCCTTAGCCATCAGGGAAATGCAACTCAAAACAACTCTGAGATACCATCTTACACTGATCAAAATGGCTAAAATAAAAAAAAAAAAAACACCAATGGCAGTGTATGCTGTAGTGATGTGGAGAAAGGGGAACACTCCTCCACTGCTGGTGGGAGTGCAAAATTGTGTGACCACTTTGAAAATCAGTATGGCAGTTTCTCAGGAAAATGGGAATTAGACTATCTTAAGATCTAGCAATTCCACTCTTGGGCATATACCCAAAGAATGCACATTCATACAAGAAGGACATATGTTCAACTACATTCATAGCAGCATTATTTGTAATAGCAGACCCAGGAAGTAACCTAGATGCCCCTTACCAGAAGAATTCATAGAGAACTACTCAGTGGGGGAAAAATGAAATCTTGAAATTCACAGGCAAATGTATGGAACTGGAAGAAAACATCCTGAGTGAAGTAACCTAGTCACAGAAAGACAAGCAGGGTATGTACTCATCTATGGATATTAGACATAGAGCAAAAGACTACCAGCCAACAATCCACACCACCAGAGAAACTAGGAAACAAGGAAGACCACAAGAGAAAAACACATGGCCCCCCAAAGAAGGGGAAAGGAAAAAGAATCCCTGAGAAAATTGGGAGCCTGGGGGTGGGGAGAGGGGAGGGAGGTAGGAAAAAGAAGGGGAGAAGAGGAGAGGGGAGGAGAACAAGAGGGAGCAGGAAGATTGAGACAGGGGAGGAACAGAGGAGAGCAAGAAACACACATTTTCCCACGTTGGGTACCATCTACATAGTCTGTCTGATGGGGTGATTTTTGCTTGCAATAGTAAACAGACACATTTGATGTACTTAAAAGAAAGGAAAAATTATTCAGGACTAATATTCTGTAATAATGTCTAAATACCATGTCTATCTGATAAATATCCCATGGAAATATTCATAGCCAAGGATTCCTGAATCTGGCATCGTCCAGTCTTCTACACAGAGTCCAATTCCAGAGATTGGATGTAGCCACCGAGTGGGAATTAATTATGTGGCACTAAGACCTACATCAGAAAGGTCTTAAGTTTCTCTCTAAATAAGGACATGGAAAATGGAAAGAAGGAAAATGAGGAGTAAGGAAGAATCTCTGCTCTCACATTTCATTTTAAATTAATTAGTATGCTATATTGTATGTGCATTGTATGGGTGTGATGCATGCAAGTGTGTGTACATGCCCAAGAGTGCTCATCTGGCAGTTTTATAACACATGTGTACTCTGCTAACACTCTCTACTTTATTGCATTGAAAGAATATCTCTCACTGAACAAGAAACTCACAATGTAGGCCGGGCCAGCCCAGGCATCTATCTGACTCTACCCTACCAAAAATGCCATTACAGGCAGGGAGGTAGTCGTGCCTCATTTTTGTTTTTTTGTTTGTTTGTTTGTTTGTTTTCCAGAATCTCATTGTGTAGCCCTGACCACTTTATTTTTTTAAGCCAGCTGGCCTTGAACTCACAGAGACCTGTATGTGCATGCTGAGTGTAATTATGTGTGTGTGCCATCACCCCTAGCCCATGCCAGCTTCTTCTGTGGTTACTTGAGATGCTAACTCAGATCCTCATGCTTGCACAGGCAACATTCTCATCCAGCTGCTCACACTTGGGAATTTCCATTATCAAACATTATCAGACATTACAGAGACTCAAATGTGTATCTAAAAGTAAAAGGTGTGTGTGTGTGTGTGTGTGTGAGAGAGAGAGAGAGAGAGAGAGAGAGAGAGAGAGAGAGAGAGAGAGAGAGAGAGAGAGAGAGAGATTATGGGGTAATATAATTCAGTATTTGAAAGGATCAGGATTCTTTGCTATCCCTGTAGTGCCCAAAGAAGTGCTTTGTTCAGAGTACACTGAAGGACACATACATCTTTTGAGTGTCAAATATCATATGTCTGCATCCTTTCAAGTCCTTTACCTGTCATTATATGAAACTTTTATGACCATTTGCAGACAAAGGCCAACAGCACAGAGAGCAACAAAGAAAAGTTCAGTAAAGAGCAGATCAGCAGTTTCAAGTCAGCTGAGAAATCCATCTCTCAGGCAGGACAATGGCAAAGAGTGTGGATCCGGGTGTCATTGGTGCATGTGAGTTATAAATACGGACTTTGGGGTCCTTGGTTCCGGCTCTTGCTGGTGCTGACTCTGCATCAGCCAGTTAGTGCTTTACAGAAGCTCATGGCCAGCATCTCATCTAGGATTGCTTCTTTACCTGCAGAGTCAATCTTCTACACTGTACCCTTCTTTTATATGTAATATTGCTATCAAATATTGCTAACGAAAATAATTAGAAAAGCAAATAGTAGCTATTAATTGCCAGTTTGTAATAAAGAAGGAAAACAGAAATATAAAAAGACCTGTGATTTCTCTATAGCAATAACAGCCTACATCTGTGGAGGGTTCTACTCTGTGTAAAGAATCATCTTATAGACTTCACTTACTTAATTACTTTTTAAATCCTTTTAGAAGCCCCTGGAGTTCCATATTGCATCTATAAAATTATTCAGGGCTAATAATTTTGCATCACAGAATTGTTGGAACAAGTCTGGGAGCAGGGAAGCACTCAATAGGTATGAGCTTTATTATCCAGTAAATAATCTGTTTTTCCCCACACCTTAGCAACTTGAGAACTTGTTTTTATCTCCTTTTCTGGCTCTGTTGCCCTTTTTATGACATCGTAAAAATCACATGCCACATGTCAGTATACCACTTGAAATGGGAAGCTTCACATACATTTAAGCCAACAACGTATATCCTTCCTATAACCTTTCCTAAACACGCCCCATCTATGTTTCTACTCCTTCCTGCTGATGTTTATACCATACTTTCCTGAGTAATATTCTTGATACCCGAATTATGCACGTAGGTTTGTAAGCTGTCTAACCCATGTCTCTGTGGGCAGCAGAGCCGTCTAACAGTGCAGCATTACAGTGACAGTGACATGCACTTTGAAGCAGCCTTGGGGCTTGAGTCCTGGATCAGCAGTTACTGATGATGAATTTGGAGTCACTAACCAACCATAGCTTCAGTTTCCCCGTTGGTGATAGGGAATGAATAATGGACAGTTATGTCTTTTGGGTTTATTTCATTTTATAGCTGTTGCATTTTCTTTTTAATAATATTTTTATTAATTCTCTGAGAATTTCATAAAAGTGTTTTGATCATATTCACCCAACTTCTCCCCCTAACTTCTTCCATATCCACCCCCACCTCCTACTGCCCCAATTTCATGTCCTTTTTTTAAAAAAAAATAATACATCAGTAACTCAATTTGTGCTGTCCATATACTCTTGGGTATGGGACCATCTAGTGAAGTGACGTGTGGTTGACCTACCAGTAGCTACACCCTTATAGAAGACTGAGTCTCCATTCCCCAGAAGCTATCGAGTGCTGGAATCCCTCAGTTCAGAGAGAGGAATCGGCCCCTCCCCTCTCCATACTGGATGCTGGCTGGCCTGATCTACGCTGGGCAGTGCTTCAGCCGTTTGTGATTTTCTGCTAAATGGGCATAATGCACTGGGTTTATTTTTTAAAAAATATAATGTATGGAAAGGGTTTAGCCCTGTTCCCAACACAGCAGAAAGTATTCGGAAAAAATGCTAGTAGAGATCACTGGTTTTAGTAAGGACAGCATTTGTGTTCCTAACTTCTAGCCCACCCCCTGAAATTAGTCTAAACTCATCAGGATTCCACACTTCTCCTGACAGGGACTTGTTTAGAATTAGCAATTAGAAGCCTCCCCAATCTCTGCGAGACGGAGGGGAAAGTTGGCTGGGGAGCTGTGGGAATGTGGGAAAGACTTTCTTATCCCCAGGAAAGAGCTGTAAAAAGGAACTATGGCCGTCAGAAGTTGTGGATTGTTTCATTGTACTCTCATATAACAGAAGTTTATATGTTTGACAAAAAGCATGTTTGAGAAAATTTTAAGCGAGACGCCTTCTTTTCAGTTTGGTGACCTCAAATGCAGAACTGTAAAGTCACATTGTAAGGTCATGATGACGGGCTGCAGTATGGCAGGGCCAAGTCTTCCATAACGTCCCATGGTTTGACAATTACACTGTATGCTGCCTTTTCTTTGTCTAGCATTGTATAGGACTTGTTCATATCTTGTTGCTAGTTTGTGATTAACAAAACCACCTATCTATGCAACAAATGAGATTAATACAAATTAATCCAATTTTGCAGATGGCACTTGAAAGGTGGTTCCAGAATTCAGAGTGTAGCTTTTAAACATTTTAAGTGGAATAGAGACTTTCATGAATCTTGTCTGAAAATACTAAATCTACTGTACCAGGTAGCTTTTAACAACACATGTTTTTGTTTTGTTTTGTTCTAGAGCATCTAGGGTCCAACATAAGGATACCATGATTGGTTTCTGGTGAAGGACCGCTTCTGGAGGTTGACAACATCATACCATATTCTCTGATGCTGGAAAGAAGCTCCCAGTCATCTCTTTCATAAGGGTACCAACCCCAGGGATACTATTTTGATTCAGGTAAAGGTTTTTGGCATATGCATTGTGGAGAGACTCAGTACATAGCAATGTGATGACCAGATGATGAAGGGAAAAACAAGTAGGGTTTCTATTTTTACTATAAAACCCAATAGTTTAAAGATGCATAAATGTAAATGTCAAAGGAGATAAAACACCATTTTTTATTCATCTTCCCTTCTACTTACTTGGCATTCCAACCCAAAAGTTTCCTGTCTATTTTCATGACTATTTTTAATGTAGATTACATATAAGAGAGAAGATGTAATATTTGTCCAAGTATGGTTTCTTTTGCTTAACATGAAATCTACAATTTCCCTCATTTTCCTACAAATGATGTCATTTCTTTCTTGTTTAGTGCTGAATAATATATGAATACAGTATCTTCATCCATTTGCCCACTGATAGGCTACAATACATGGATATGCAGATAGTCCATTGTTTGCTGACTTAGATGCTGTCAGGTAAGTATCAAGGAATAGTATAGCTAGATCATGTGGTAGTTATAGTTTTGGTTTTGGGGGAAACATCCATATTGATTTCCATGCTTGCTAGACTAATTCACATTTCCAGCAGTGGTGTCCAAGGCTTTCTCCCCATGCCCTACACCCCCTATATCTTTACTGGAAATCGTTATCATTTATTTCCTTGAGGACAGCCATTCTGACTGAGGTGAGAATGTAAGTGTTTTATATATTTGCATTTTGGAAAGGGGATTCTGGAATAGACATTTCCTCATGAGTTACACTTGCTGTTCTCACTCCTGCGCCCTTTCCTGTCCATCATCTCCCTGTAAGCCTTGCCTCAGGTATCAGCTCTCTTAGAGAGGTATCTCAGACTGACTTGAGCACCTCTGTAACTCCATTGTATCCAGGCAAGCTTTAACCTGATTCCTACAGTGCTGAAATTCTTCGTTCATGCCTACCTCTCTGAGTTCTGAACTCTTCATTGCAACGATGTTGGGATCTTCTTGGTATCCTTGACATGAAATGTGATACCCAGAAGAATGTAAATAAATTCCTGATCAATGTTTATTTAATTGAATTGACAAAGATGGCAAATGCAAGGAAGGATAGCAGACAAATGATCAAGAATAACTGATGTGCTAGTGGGACGATGGCTTTGATTTGACTTCTACTGCATTTTCAGTAGTCGATGGGGTACCTTGCTGCAGTCCTGAGAGTAAGGCCAGTCTGGCATCTGAAACCAGAAGAAGTCTCCCTTCCTTTAAGTTCTTTTCCCATCTATCCTGTCACCGCATTGAAAAAGTAACAGATGCACACCCAAGGCAAGCTGTTTCAGGCCCTTCTCAGAACCACCTAACACACTTTGTTAGACATACAACATCAGGGTTTGCTCAGATTTTCTGAGTGAGGCTTGAGCAGGGATCACTCTTGCCAGTCTCCAGGCAATTGTAACACAGAGAACCATGCCTCCATTTTACAGGAAAGAGTACACCCGTGAGCATTGGCACGGGGTGCTCCTGGGAAATCATGCCACGTCTCTGGACCTGAATGTACTTTCCTATAAGGCGGTGCTGGGAGTCTCCTTTCTGATGGTTTACCTGTAACTGAAGCTGCTCACTGACTGCTGTGGAGTCAGGCTGTCCTCCAAGCCTCAACCAGAAACCAGGGAGCTCCCAGACTTGTTTGTGTTCCTGCCAGTTCCTACCAACTGGAGAGCTTGGAACAGCTAAATGTCAAACATCCAGAACTGTTACAAATGGCTTGTAAAACTTGTTTGCTTGAAGTAGGCCCAGGTTGAGAACATTTATTATCACCAAGTTGGCAAATACCATAAATTGGGGCTCCACCTCCAGCAGTCTCTAGAGCGCTGCTGTCCAGTACAGGGTTCACCCGCGCATTCAAGTCATTTCCCCCACTCCACCTGGGCCAGCCTAGAAAACACCGACAAAGGAAAATGCTTGTCTTTCTTGTATTCTCAAGTCTAAGAAATGCAACAACTTTTCAGCTAGGGAATGGCAGCGATTAAGATGTCTTGAAAAACACATTTGGGGATATGAAACATGAAGTAGAATTTTTGAGCACATTCATACACCCCACAGAGTCATTTGCAAAATTTCTCATTGTCCTTCCATGTTGTTTTTAACATTGAAGGTTGATAGTTTTTTACTGATCAGCATATATACATGCATACACAATATCATATTTCTTTTAAAAGACTCTTTAGATACTGCAGTTTGTGGTCTGTATGAATTAAGGCCTTTATAAATAAAATAAAATTATATATACAACATATAAATTATATTATATAATTTCACATTCTAGGGAACTAGTGAATGAATTTTGAATACTGGAATAAATCCTTCTAAATAGCTGGAATACCAGCATGGGACTGATCCAGACCCCAGGATCATGGGTTTCTGTGAGGAAACCTCAGAAGTCTATGGGACCTCCTGTAGAAGCCCAGTATTTATCCCTAGCATAGGTGTGGACTTTGGGAGCCCATTCCATATAGAGGAATACTCCCTGAGCCAAGACACACGGGGGTGGGACTAGGCACTATCCCAAAGGATATAATAGACTCTGATGACACCCTATGGAAGGCCTCACCATCCAGGGGGAGCAAAAAAGATATGTGACAGATAAGGTTTTAGTTGGGGGGGGGGAGTAGGAGAGGACGGGAGGGAGAAGGGAACTGGGATTGTCATGTAAAACAATCCTGTTTCTAATTCAAATTAAAATAGTTGGAAAAAAAAAGATACTTGGTTCCCACGAATTTTAATTAAATTTCTCTAGCAGGCAACAGTGATTTAGAAAAGGCTAGAACTGGAGTAATCATCAATATTTAAATTGTATATTGCTATCTAAAAATTGTTGTATATTTATCATATTATTTATATTTAATAAATGCTTGCAGAGTAAAAAAATAAATCATTCTAATAGGTGAAAGCTTATTACTTATGTTGACTTTGAATTAGTACTATTAAAGAGTATTAATTAAATTTAATTAAAACTAATTAAATTTAACTTAAAAATTAAATTGTGTGTTTCACAGTTTTATTTAAGTAGTCAAAATAGGCAATGAAATTTTAACTCCCATTCCTGTGTGTGTGTGTGTGTGTGTGTGTCTTTCCTCTGTATATTCCATTCCTTCTCTGTCCTTGGTGGTGTTAGGTATCTAATTCAGGGCCTCTTGCAAACACCACTGCTGAGCTATGCCCTATCAACGAACCCCTTTAAAGCCCCAATTTTATATTTGGCCAAGAGTAAAATAAGTAGATATGGAGATTTTTCAGATACTGTAACATATGCCTTTTCATTCATTATGTACATGTTACATGTTACTAGCTTCCAAACTCTACAAAACAGAGAAAATTTTAAAAGATTATTTGAAAAGGAATGTTGAATTAGTTCTTTTTATTCACTGTAACACTTCTTTTGGGAAGGAAGGACCAATAGAAAAAGAGACGGTCTGATGGATGTATCAGCCTGTTTTGTGGATTATATAGAAGGGCATCATGGCTTTTCAGAGCAACACTTTTCAAAGTGTGGTCCACAATTCCAGGAGTCTGAGGACTTTTTCAGGAAGATGCAAGATCAAAATAATTTAAAAAGCCTTGCGCAGCATCTGTCTTTTTAACAGTGTGTGTACTTGCCTTATTAGTGCAACAGATGCTTCAATACAAAGCCAAGGTGTATTAGTTACCACAGAGTTTACCATCATGCATTTGGAGCTAAACCAGACCTAGGTCCATTTCAGAGTGTCCCTAGTGAAGCAGTAAAATGATAAGCTTTGTGGAGATTATGAGGTTTTAGTCTCCCAAGGCACTGGAACCCAATGGTTGTCTCAAGCAGAGAGGAGATGCAATTGCTCCATTTCAAGCTAAGCTGTTCTGATGGAATATTATTTTAATCCGATAGAACAAGTAGCATATAAATTATGTCCTTTGAGACCCAACAAAATGAGCTATTGTCACAAGGGAAAACTGGAGATATTTGTTGCCAATGATAAAGTTAGAGCTTTCAAGTGAAAATTAAAATTTTGGAAAGCTCATGCTTGCCACCATGAACTTGGCAGATTATTAATAATTACCAGAAAAATTGAAAAGTGAAATATACAGTAAGTTGGGAGATCTGTGCAATATAGCAAAACATTATTTTTCCAAATGACTGTTATAGTGTGGGTTTATAGAATGGATAAAAGATTATTTAAAATAGAAATTAGATCAATGTGATAAAATGGGAAGAATTCATAGATGTGGTTTCAAGTTCTACATTGTAAATCAACCTCCGAGCAACTTACATTCATTGTGGTTTGCTGTAGTATCAAAAGTAATACCGCAATTACATAAAAGAGATTGAAACAGTCTTCCCTTTCCAAATAATATGTTTGTGGCCCAACTATCTTTTTATACATTATCCCAAAGTAGCAGAGTGAAATAGATGGAATACAGAAGCAGATATGAGAATCTAGTTATTTTCATTAACCCAGATGCTAATAGATTTGCAAAAAGGAAAGCTTATATCGATAAACTTATTTGTTTTAGAAAAATAGTTACTTTTAATAGCAATGTTTTATTTAATATGTAGTAGATTAATTTTTCATTTTCAAAGATTTGTTTATTTTTAATATATATATATATATATATATATATATATATATATGTTTGGCTTTGCATATATGTCTGTGTACCACATATGTACCTGGTGCTCCTGGAAACCAGAAGAGGGCATCAGATCTCCTGGGACTGGAGTTACAGAATGCTATTCAAGTGGGTACTAGGACTTGAACCTGGCTCCTTTGGAAGAACAATCAGTGCTTTAAGACACTGAGCTATCTTTCCAGCCACATATTTGTTATTTTTGAGTGATCTCAGAGGAAAATCTTTAAAAGAAAATCTTTAACCTAGTCAGAGATCCCTCTGCTTTCAGAGTGCTGGGATTAAAGGCATGCGCAACCATACCCAGTTGTTATTAAAATTGTCTAATTCCAATTTCTGAAGGGGGAAGTTTGCAACGACAAAATTTTGTAAATAAACTACTGTATGTGATAAAAAAATCTTTGGCTAAATACATGTATGTGTATAACACATTAATATATTGGCCTAAAACACAAATTTATCATGGAATTTAATTGGTCTCTAGCAGTGACTTGTTTGACTCCCTGTCTTTGAGAATGGTTTACAAGTCACTTGTGTTAAGATTATTGAAAATAGTATTCATGGTAATCACCGCTTCTCCATGCCTTCAGTTGCCTCAGGTTGAAGCATGCTCCAAAAACATCCCATGGAAAATTCCAGAAGGGAACAATTTATGTTCTGAATTAAACACCATTGTGAGTAGCCTTATAAAATTCCATGCTGACCCACCCCATCTGACCTGAGTTCTTCCTCCCCAGGGTTTGTTGCTTGCCTGGCAGGCACATAGAGCCAGTGAGCTCGACTGTTAAGTTGGTGTGAATACCAATCTCTATGCTATTGGTGGTTTCTAGCATCCACTGTGAGTCTCAGAATATACAACTTCAGATACAGGGAAATTAGTCTACAAATAGAGAGAAACAAACCCTCATGGATCCTTTCCACATTCCTGGATGGACTAGGGCAGCATGGGGTGCTAGAAAAGCCTGTCTCAACTTTGTCCCCTGGAGAAGGGGAAAGGGTCACGATCCCCTGAGCAAATTGAGAGCATGGGAAGAGCAGGGAGGAGCTACAAGAATGAGAAGGGAAGAAGAGGAAGGATGCAGAAGTCATGAGGGAGCAGAAAGGTTGAATCAAGTGTAGATTAGAAGAAAGGATATGTGATAGGTAGGGTTTTAGTTGGGGGGATGGTAGGGGAGGAAAGGAGGGAGAAGGGAACTGGGATTGTTATGTAATTCAATCTTGTTTCTAATTCAAATAAAAAAGTGACTTAGAGAGAGAGAGAGAGAGAGAGAGAGAGAGAGAGAGAGAGAGAGAGAGAGAGAGAGAGAGAGAAGCCTGTCTCATACTGAGCCAGACATGCAGCATTCTGCACTGGTCCTGAGGCTGAAATCTATGTCCAGACTGGCTTACATATTATTCAAAACTTGAGATGCTTCTTGGAACTTCAGTTTCCCACATCATTTATTGGGCCCATGAGCTTTCCACAGTAACTGATGATTGAAAGAACTTCAGATAAATAGCTTTAAAAATATCCCACATGTTGTTGTTTCTTAAATTCTGTGCATTAAAATGAATGGCTGCCAGGTGTGGTGACTCATGGGTGGTAGAGGCAGGAGGATCTGTGTATGAGTTCGAGGCCAGTCAAGGCAAAGAGTTAGACTCTGCCTCAAAACCAAAACTGACCAAAGTACATGCTGTGTCCCCCTATCCTTAACCTTTAAAAATAGTTCTAAGAGCAGACTTTTAAAAATACAGTTAGGTTGATCTATTATCTATCCATTTAAGAAAACTTATTGGAGATATTTTTATCCTTAATGAGTATTAACTGAGTTCTGAACCCAATGTGTTTTTTCTCAAAAGACCAATACCTGAAAAAGAAGGCCAAAGGAAAACATTAGAAAGATAAATGGAAACTGAGCCCCAAAATAAATAACACTTTGCAACTCATATAAAATGAACTATGGGTCAGGGGCCCCTGAGACATGAAAGCTTTTTCAAATGAGAGATGATCTTCCTGTTTGGACGCTGTGGCAGGAAAGAGATGAACACCCTTTAATGTTTAGTAAGCCCCAAGTCCTGTGCTCCATTCCCTCAAACACCCCGAAGGCAAGGGCCGACTCAACATTTGTAACACTCACACAGAAGCAGTTCTTTTGGAGTTTCAAAACTTAAAAGCAAAACCTTTAATCTGGTGTGCACACAAATGCCTGGCAACTACTGCTGTGCCTCTGCCCTTCTTGAGGACATCAGGGCTGTTTACTTTCGGAGACAGAGTGAAGCTGTCAGTGACTCCTGATAAGGAACTGCTGTGTGGTTTTCTTTCCATTACTAATGCTACGCATCATTCAAGAAAAGGCAATTACCTGGTTAAAAGGAAATGTGGACCAGCTGAGAGACAGCCCAGCTGGTAACCTACTTGCCTAGGATCTGGGTTTGAGCCTTCCAGAGCTCAAATTGGAATAAGCAAGGGATGGCCACACCATTGTAATCCTAAGGCTGGGGGGGGGGGCAATGATAGGTGGATCCCTGGTCTAAATGATTACCCAGCCCAGCCTGCTCACTTGGTGAGTCGCAGGCCAAGAAGAGGCTCTGTCTCAAAAAAAAAAAAAAAAAAAAAAAAAGAAGAAGAAGAAGAAGGGTGGCACCTGAGAATAACACCTAAGGGTGCATTCTCACCTCCATATGCATGAGCACACATGTATTTGCACTCCCCCACCTTCATGCACCCCACAGACCAGCATACACCCCACACATAACTGCATGCACTCCACACACACACCTGCATGCACTCCACACACACCCTGCATGCACCCACACAACACCTGCATGCACCTCCCGCACATGCATGTACTCCCACACACCTGCATGCATATTCCCACAAGTGTGCCTGCAAACAAACACACACACACAAACACAAAGGGGTACAACAAGGACATCTGTTCAACGATGTTCATAGCAGCACTATTTGTAGTAGCCAGAAACTGGAAGCAGCCTAGATGCCTCTCAGCCAAAGGATGGATAGAGAAAATGTGGTACATTTACACAATGGAGTACTACTCCATGGGAAAAAAAACAATGGAATCCTGAAATTTGCAGGAAAATGGATGGAACTAGAAGAAACCATTCTGACCCAGGTAACCCAATCACAAAAAGACAACCACGATATGTGCTCACTCATATGTGGACTTTAGACATAGAGTAAAGGATTACCAGCCTACAATCCACACTGCCAGAGAAATTAGTAAACAAGGAAGACCCTAAGAGAGACATACATGGTCCTCTGGAGAAGGGGAAAGGGTCAAGATCCCCTGAGCAAATTGAGAGCATGGGAAGAGGGGGGAGGGAGCTACCAGAATGAGAAGGGAAGAAAAGGAAGGATGAAGAAGTCATGAGGGAGCAGAAAGGTTGAGTCAGGGGAAGAATAGAAGAAAGGGTATGTGATAGGTAGGGTTTTAGTTTAGACAGGAGGGAGAAAGGAACTGGGATTGGCATATAAAACAATCTTGTTTCTAATTCAAATAAAAAATCTGAAAAAAAACAAAAAGGGAATGTGGTTAATGTTAATAGGTCATATTTATTGGCTATGCACACATCAAGTACTTAGCTCAGCAGGGCTTCCAGCACTGTGAAGGACAGGGACTAACAGAGATATTTACATGAGGACAGCACACAGGGATGTGAACATTTGTGCTTGGATCCAATCCACTAGTGATCCTGGGGAAGAGAGCAGGGGAAGCCCTTAAGTAAAATGTTTAAAGATTAGTGACATTTCAGAAAATTAGTTAATATTTGGTAACACCTCTAGATTTTATTAAAAACTCACGATGCCAGTTGGGCATTGGTGGTGCATACCTTTAATCCCAGCACTCAGGAGGCAGACGCAGGCGGATCTCTGTGAGTTCCATCAATGCCAGCTTGATCTACAGAGCAAGTTCCAGGACAGGCTCCAAACGTTACACAGAGAAAACCTGTCTCGAAAAACAAAACAAAACAAAACAAAACAAAAACCACGTCCCCCCCAAAACCTCACTTGATTGGCTTAACATCTAGTTTAATTTGTTGTACATTCATTTGCAATAGCCTCTACCCATTCTTTTTGCAGCTATATCCGTTGGTCAGAGCTTAGGGCAGGCTCTTGGGGTTTTGCAGTAATGATAGAGCTGTGTGAAAACAAAAGCGGGGGCTGTGAGATGGCTTAGTCAGCAAAGAGCTTGTAATGCAAGCGGAACAGACCTGAGTCAGACCTCAAGAGCCTGTTGTTGAGAACAGTGCTGCCTGTGGAGGTGTAGACTTGAAGTGTCAGGTCTGAAAGAGCAGGAACAGGTAGACTCCTGGGAGTCACAAGCCAGATAGCCTAACCTATTGGTAATTTCCAAGCAGTGAGATGGCCTAGATAGATTACATCTGAAGAACAATATCTGGCTTTCATGTACACACATACACACAACTATACCCCTTGCACACACATGAACATGTGCACATACCATACATATATACCTACATACGTACATACATACATACATACATACATACATACATACATACATACATACAATGACCTTTGAGCTCATTCTATATTCTTTATTCTTGAGCATCCCTGTAGCTCTTGCAGACAATATCTAAACAATATTTGAAGAAGCCTCTGTTTTAGGATTCATTATAAGTGAACAATGGCCAGATTTTCTAAAATGACAGCTTTCCCCATGTTTTCCTATTCCCTCTTACCCTCACACTTCAAAGCAGAGACTGAAGCCACACTTGCTCATTTCTCATTTTGTGCGCCTTCTCCAGCTCTTCCCCAGTGAGGTTTCTTTACTTCCTTATATTCCTAATACTGACATTTCTTTTCAGACTAAAACTTCCTTAAGTCACGTGGGAATTGTGTAATCATGGACTTGAGTTGAACAGAATGAATTGCTGCAAAAACCTGACAAAATAATCTCAGCAAAGTAGCTCAAGGGACTGTCAACACCTAAGGGAAGGGAGGTGCAAGCTTGATATTCTGGGAAGCCTGCCTTAGCTCCTTAGCTCCTTTTGGAGGACATCTTTCATTATTATTAAACTTCATCTCAGGGAGTGCAAGGACTCTATTGATGATTGCCAGTCAAAATCTATAAAATAGTTGGAGTATAGAATACCTTAGAACAGAGGATCTTATATTGAACACCAGTAAACAGTCAATGTGTACTTGGTGACATGGCTATCAAGCTAAACAGCATTCAGCTGGAATAGTACCAGGTTGTAACTTAATTTATTCATAACAAATGGTATTGCTTTGGTGGTTTTTGCACTCATTCTCACAAGATTTTCTCAGCTACACTGTTGGATTGCTATCACCAAACTGTTAAAGCACATATCCAAAAAAGCACAGGGGTATGGAGGGTTGTAGCTCAGAGGCAGAGCACAGGCTTAAGGTGTGATCCAGATCCTGGACCAAACCACAACATTTGCCCTCAAAAAGCAGACCATCCAGAATCTGTGTCTTGTCCAATGGGATTGATATAAAATGTTAAGCAAAAGTGAGAATTTCTTTTTTCCTTTATGGAAAACAGATTTTATTTTCATATAATACATCCTGATTATACCTCTACTCAAAGTCCTCCCATACTTCCCCTCCCATCCAGATACATCCCTGGGGTAGTTCCAATGTAATTGGTCCCCATAATCTCATAAGGAGTGGCACTATTATGAAGTGTGGCTTTCTTGGATTGGGTGTTGCCTTATTGAAAGAAATGTGTCACTGTGGAGGTTGGTTTTGAGGTTTCCTATGCTCAGGGTGCTGTACAGTGTCTTGGCTGACTTCCTGTTGTCTGCAAGATGTTGCACTCTCAGTTGTGACTCCAGCACCAAGTCTACCTGCACATTGCCATGCCCCCACCATGGTGACAATGGACTGAACCACTGAAACTGTGAGCAATCCCCCTCAATTAAATCTTTCTTTATAAGAGTTGTCATGATCATGGTGTCTTTGCACAGCAATACAAACCCTAATTAAGACAACCCTGTTTCTACCTCTCATTGGAAAACAAAAAGGCTTTAAGAGGGAAAATAAGATTAAAGAGCAAATACATAGCAATAGGACAAAACAAACACAAGTAAGATCCCAAGAAAAGGCTCATGAAACACATGCAGATGCAGACTCCCTCTCTCACAGAGCCTGTGCATGTGCCTCAGTCTGAGTTCATAAGTGTGTCAGTCCTGTGCATGCTGTCTCAGTCTGTGAGTTCATGTGTGTGTCAGTCCTGAGCACACTGTCTCAGTCTGTGAGTTCATGTGTGTGTCAATCCTGTGAGTTCATATGTGTCTCAGTCTGTGAGTTCATGTGTGTGTCAGTCCTGTGCACGCTGTCTCAGTCTGTGAGTTCATATGTGTGTCAGTCCTGTTATGTTTAGAAGGCATTGTTTGCTTGGTGTCCCAAACCCCTCTGGCTCTTACACTCTTCCTACCTGTTCTTTCTTCCAGAGGCTTCCCTGAGGTCTGTGGAGGGATTTGATGAAGACATTCCAGTTAGGATTGAGTGTTACAAGGCCTCTCATTCTCTGCATATTGTCCGCATGTAGGTCTTTGTACTGCATCCCTGATGTGGGAGGAAGCTTTTCTGATGGTGGCTCAGCAAGGTTTTTATCTATGAGTATAGAAAAACGTCATTAGTAGTCATTTTATGACTATGTTCCTTTAGTAGAATAGTAGTATTTGGTTTTATTTTATGTCTCTGGACTGTCTAGTCTCAGGTTCTTGGTCACTCAAGCAGTATCAGGTATGGGCTCCATCTTGTGATCCAATCATATATTGATTGGTTACTTCCACAAACTTTGTGCCTCCTTTGTATAACCGTATCTTACAAGCAGGACATTATTGTTGATCTGAGGGACTGTGGCTGTGTTGGTGTTTATGTTTCTCCTTTGGGCATGTGCAGAGTACCTTCTATCAAGAACACAAGCCCTGGGGGTGATGCTTTACATAGTCACCAGCTCAACACTGTGTTCAATGACTTGTGTAGGTGTTGTCTTCAACAATAGGCCTTTGCTATCAGTTTGTGGATTGCAAGCTATAGCCATGGCAACATCTTGGATTGTTTTGGGGGGGTTCCAGTGGGACCCATTTGGGCAAAAACTTAACTAGATAAAACCCATTCTCAGTATTGGAAACTTCATTTGTTAACAAGATATGTCCAGTTGGAGTTCTGTTGTAGGATATTTGATCACACTGTGAGAAGATGTGTCTCTGTCCCTTTTGATTGCCTAAAGAACCTTCTAATTGGCTTAATAAAGAATTGAATGGCCAATATCTAGGCAAGAGAGGATAGGTGGGACTCCCAGGCAGAAATCTGAACTCTGGGAGGAATCAGAGGCATGGGGGATTCTTTAGCCAGACCTGGAGGAAGGTTGGATAAAAGGTACTGAGGAGAGGTAAGGAGCCTCATGGCAGAACATAGATTCATTTAATGGGTTAATTTAAGTTTTAAGAACTGGTTGGGAACAAGCCTAAGCTAAGTAAATCTTTCTTACTTAATAAAAAGTCTTGATGTCATTATTCGGGCACTGATGGTCCAAAGAAAGACTGGCTACAGAGCTCCATCTCCCCATTATTTGGCAATTCCATTTAGATCACCTTCATATATATATATAAAATTTAGGTGCTTCTACTGTTTTAGGTTTCCATATTTCTTCTCAAATGGCCTTAGCTGTCTCCCCCATATTCCCTCCTTCTGTCCCTCTTACTTCCCCATTTCCTACTATTCTCCTATACCAGTCCCGCCCATCCACCTCTAACTATTCTCTTTTGCTGTCCTAGGGAGATCTATTTGCTCCTTCAGGGTACTCTATACCTAACTACTGTCTTTCTACGGATTGTCGTTACCAATGATGTAATAACTAATATCAAGCCATTGCTTGTGTTATTGATCATAGCCATTCTGACAACTGTAAGATGAAATCTCAAAGTAATTTTGATTTGCATTTCCCTGATGGCTAAGGATACTGAACATTTCTTTGTGTCTCAGCCATTTGAGTTTCTTCTTTTGAGAATTCTATTTAGATCTATACCCCATATTTAATTAGGTTATTTATTTTCTTGATATACAGTTTCTTTTAGCTCTTTATATATTTTGGATATTAGTCCTCTATCAGATGTGTAGTTTGTAAAAATGTTTCCCCATTACATAGGCTACTGCTTTGTTTGAATTTTGGTGTCCTTTGCTGTGCTCATCAGTTTCATGAGGTTCCATTTATTGGTTGTTTGTCTTAGTGTCTGTGTTACTAGTGTTCTGTTCACAAAGTCTGTGCCAACAAGCTCAAGGCTATTCCCCACTTACTTTTCCATTAGTTTCAGGGAATGTGGTTTTATCTTGAGGTCGTTATTCATTTGTAGTTGAGTTTTGTGTAGGGTGCTGAATATGCATCTATTTGGATTCTTCTACATTCATTCATCAAGTTTGACCAGCATCATTGTTGAAGATTCAGTAGTGAGTTGTTCAGTTTCTGTGAGTTTGTAAGTTTTCTGTTGTTTCTGTTGCTGATATCCATCTTTAATTTGTGATGGTCAGATAGAATGCAAAATGTTGTTACAATTTTCTTGTATCTGTTGAGACTTGCTCTGTGTTCAAGTGTGTGGTCAATTTTGGAGAAAGTTTCATGTGGTGCTGAGAAGGCATATTCTTTTGTGCTTGGGTGAAATGTTCTGTACATATCTGTTAGATCCATTTAGTTTATAACTTCCATTAGCTCCAGTATTTCCCTGTCTAGATGTCCTATCTATTGGCAAGAGAGGAGTTTTAGAATTACCGCTATCAGTGTGTGAGGGTCAAAATGTGATTTAAGCTGTTGTAGTCTTTCTTATATGCACTTGGGGGCCCTTGCATGTGGAGCATAGATGTTAAGAATTGCAACGTCATCTTTTTGGAAATTTCCTTTGATGAATATGTAGTGTCCTCCAACTTTTCTGATTAGCTTTGATTTGAAGTTTATGTTTTCTGATATTAAATGGTACACCAGCCTGATTCTTAGGTCCATTTGCTTGGAATATCTTTTTTCATCCTTTTAATATGAAGTGATGTCTATCCTTGACCACTGATGTTGAAAGGTATCAATAAGCAGTGTTTGTTGACTCCTGTTCTTTGTTTTTGTGGGTTGTATGTTTTTCTCACCTCTCTTGACTTGCTGGGATTATTTATTCCTTGTGTTTTCTTGAGTATTGTTAACCTTTACATATAGTGGGAAATTACCAATACAGAGTCAGGTAGAAATATAAGGGTATTTAATAGGGAAAAGCCTTACTTACAGTGCGACCTAGCCAGCCGGTGTGGCAGCAGCCTGTACGGCAAGTACCAAAGTGAAAGTGAAAGAGCAAACGCAGTCACCCTACGTCCCCCTGACCACGCCCTCGCAAGCTTGTGAGGGTGTGGTCAGGCACACCTGTAGCCAGCCCCTAAGTAGGTGTGGCTACTGCTTCCCCTACAATTCCCCTTTTAGTCTAAAAGAGAATTAAAACTTAACAGTTTAAAGTATCCAAAATTAACAATCATAAAGGTAAAATATACGAAGATACAACAATCTACTTATGTCACATCCTAACTATCTATTTTAACTAAACCCTAAAGTCATCATGCCCTCATTTACAGACTCAAGTTTTTATTCTACTGCCTTCTGAAGAGCTGGAGTCATAGATGTGTATGGTTTATCATGGTATGTCTTTTTTTCTCCATCTATTGTGATTCAAAGTCTTGATGCATGTATAATGCTCTGGGATGGCATCCGTGGTCTCTTATAGTCTATAGAACACCTGTCCTGGCCTTTCTGGCTTTTAGAGGCTCTATTGAGAAGTCAGATGCAATTCTAATAGGCCTGCCTTTATATGTTACTTAAACCTTTTCCCTTTAAGCATTTAATATTTTTTCTTTGTTCTATGTGTTTTTATTACTATATGCTGAGGGGAGTTTCTTTTCTGATCTAGTCTATTTGGTGTTCTGTAAGCTTCTTGAGCCTTGATAGGCATGTTCTTTAGGTTAGAAAAATTTTTTATGATTTTGTTAAAAATATTTTCTGAACCTTTGAGCTGTGTTCCTTCATGTTATTAATAAATTTGTTTTTTCATAGTTGTGATAACTTGCTTATACAAATTAAGCCTGTCTGAAAATCAGAGAATAGAGCTTGCCACTAGCTAACCATAGAGGCCTAGCGTATCTGACAGACATCATTGTGAAGCAGGATATTCTGAAGGACTGAACCGCCTTGTCTTGGCAAGGTTTGCAGTTACTCTTTTTGGTGCTCTATGGTTAGCTAGTGGCAAGCTCCATTCTCTGATCTTCAGACAGACTTTATTTGTACAAGCAAGATATTGCTACACATAGTGTTCCAGGTTTTCTGGATGTTTTAGATCTAACATTTATTCACTTTTTCTATCTTATCTTCAATGCCTAAGATTCTCTCTTCTATCTCTTATATTCTGTTGGTGAGGCCTCAGAAGTTTCTATCCAAGTTCCTAAATTTTTTATTTTCAGGTTTTGAATTTTCTATATTGAATCAAGTCTTGAACTTTTTTATTCATTCCCTTCCACTGTTTGTGTTTTCATTAAGTGATTTATTCATTTCTACTTTAAGGACCTCTATCATATTCATAAAGACTTTTTACTGTCTTTATCCTGTGCTTAAGCTATGCTGTGTACCATATAGTAGGGCTGTTGGGCTCTAGTGGAGACATATTGTTCTGCTTTTTATTGATTGTGGTTTTATGCTGGTGTCTAAGCATCTTGGTTTGGGATTGTTGTAGTGCTAGGTACTGATAACTGTTCTTGTCTTTGTCGGTTATCTGTTTTTTTCATTGGCTTCAATCCTGTCAAAAACAACCAGTTCTTGTCATATCTTCAGTAATGTGACCTATGTTTTGCCACGCCAATGGAAATACATTTTAAATAAATGCAAGAAAAATAATTTTCTGTCTAATAGACCCTAAGCAAGGAGTTGTGTGCAACCATGCTGCTGGCTGCCACGGTAACCCAAAAACTTTTGTTCTATGAGATAATACATTTTATTATTGCTTAAGTCAGGTTGATAACATCCTAATTGATATTAGTAAGGAAATAAGTGGAAATAATGAATTTATAAGATCTTTCCTAGTTCAAGGGCATTGTATAGATATACATTATTGGAAAGAATACTTACTAGGAAAATTGTCTCAGTGTATCTATAAAAGCGTGTACAATGTTCCTATTTGGGGTTCAAGTTTTTGCTGGTTAGGTTTTTTTTTTTCCCCAATTTGACACAAGCTAGAGTCATATGAGATGAGGGAATCTAAATTATGAAAATGGTTCTATCTGGTTGCCTATAGGTAATCTATAGTACATTTTATTGATTCAAGATTTTTGTAGGAGGGCCCAGCCCACTGCATGAGATACCACCCCTGGGCTTGGAATCCTGAGTCACTTAAAAAAAAGAAAGCAAACCAAGAAATTCATGGGGAACAAGCCAGTAAGCAATGTCTCTCCATGTTCTCTGCTTTAGGTCCTGCCTTGAGGCACTCCCCTAATTTCCCTTCATGATGACTATGTAAATCAAACAAACTCTTTGTTCCCCAAGTTGACTTCGGTCAGTGTTATCAAAGAAACAGAAACTTAACTAAGCCAAATTTCTTAGGCTTGATTGAAGGGCCTTGTAGCAGATATAAAATTTCTGAATTGGGTAGTTGATATCTTTCAATTGACTTCCACAAACACCTGTCCTTAAAACTTTACTTCCCCTTGATTAGAACTATACTTTTAACCAGGGGCTCAGTGCAGCTCAGTGGTAGAGTACTTTCCTAGCATACCCAAGCAAGGCTTTGGATTTGATCCCCCACCACAAAAACAAGTCAGCAAAGGTTATTAAGTAAAACTGTGACAGAAAACTGTTAATAAAACCAGATCAAGATCACTTTCATTTAATGTCCATTGGTGTGGAATTATATTCTCAAGGATCTCTGTTTATTTCTGCAGAAGAGTTGCAAGCCTATTAGTTTAATTCCATATTGTGATCTTTATGTTACCTTCCGCCATGAAATAACTGAA
Organism: Cricetulus griseus; assembly: GCF_003668045.3. Taxonomy (NCBI): domain Eukaryota; kingdom Metazoa; phylum Chordata; class Mammalia; order Rodentia; family Cricetidae; genus Cricetulus; species Cricetulus griseus. The sequence continues at coordinate 172,089,675 of NW_023276806.1, forward strand.
TTAGAATGTGAAGACTGATGATAATTGATCAACTTACACTTCAAATTGATAATATTGTAAAGTTTTCAGAAAGGAGGTAAGAGGTGTCCAGAAAAGAAAATTTGGTATTTATTCACAAAAGTACACTCCCCCCCCCCACACAAGACAGGGTTTCTCTGTACAACTTTGGCTGTCCTGGAACTCCAGGCTGGCCTCAAACTCATAGAGATCTGCCTGCCTCTGTCTCCTGAGTACTGGGATTAAAGGAATGTGCCACCACTACCCGGATTGCATTTGATTTTAAATGACATTCTAGAACAAATTAATAAAAGCACACTTTGGATCATTTGCATCTTATAATTAAAACTGGATCACAGCTCCACAGCCTGAGTTGTGTTCCTGCTTCCAATAGAGTTGATACCAAGAGATACTTCTTGAGTTGCTGCCAGGCAATGAGAAAAGAACACTGGTAGGCGTGACACACTAAGGACTTCTTACCAAGGAAGGCCAAATGTCCTCTCACCAGGCTCTGTGAACTGGGTGTCCCAATAGTCTAAATAGGGAAAACGAAAAGATAATTGAGTCATCAAGTTGTATCATTCCAAACTCAATCAGTTCCATATTGATGTTGCATATGAGACTTAATTTTTTTTTAATTTTGCTATCATTTCTTTTTTTTCTCTTTATTATTATTATTATTATTATTATTATTATTATTAATTCAAGTTATGGAACAGGCTTGTTTCACATGTAATTCCCCTCTCCCTCTCCCTCCCCTCACCCCCATTCCTTCTCCCCCACCTCCAACCTACCCCCCACCCCATCCACCCACCACTCCCCAGGCAGGGTAGGGCCCCCAACCAGGGCTCCACCAAGTCCACCAAATCTTCCTGTGCTGGGCCTAGGTCCCTCCCTATGTGTTCAGAGACAGAGTGCATCCCTTCAAGTGGGCTGGGCTCTCAAAGTCCCCCCACACACACCAGGGCAAAACGCCAGTCCACCTCCGGAGGCTCCCAGGAGTGCAGAGGCCTCCCATTGACATCCATGATCAGGGGGCTGCATTAGTCCCATACTGGCCTCCCAAAGAGCGTCTGGGGTTGATATGCTTTCCCTTTTTCAGGCCAACTGTTTCTGTGGGTTTCTCCAACCTGGTACCGACCCCTTCGTTATTCATTCCTCCCTCTCTTCAACTAGGTTCCAGATTTCAGCTCAGTGTATTTCTGTGGATGTCTGTCTCTGCTTCCATCAGCCACTGGATGAGGACTCTAGGATAGCATAGAGAGTAGTCATCAATCTCATTCTAGGGGAAGGGCTTCTAGGCCATCCTCTCCTCCACTGCCCAGACTGTCAGATCGTGTCATCCTTGTAGGTCTCTGGAGATCTTCCTAGTTCCAGATCTCTTCTCGGACCTATAGTGGCTCCCTCTGATATGGTATCTCTCATCCTGCTCTCTCTCCTCTATTCTTCCCCCAACTCAATATATCTGCTCCTCCATTTCTTCTCCTCTACTCTTCATCTTGTGCTCTTATTGTGGCAGCACCCATTCCCCTACCCTCATGCTCTCAATTAGCTCGGGAGTTCATGCCACTTCCCATTCCTGGGGTCCATTTATCCTTTAGAGTCATTCATGATTTCTAGTTTCTTTGGGGAAGAGGATTATAGGCTGGTAAACCTTTGCTCTATGTCTAAAAATCATATATGAATGACTACATACCATGTTTGTCTTTTTGTGATTGGGTTACCTCACACAGGATGGTTTCTTCTAGTTCCACCCATTTGCCTGCGAATTTCAAGATTCCATTGCGTTTTTCTTCTGAGTAGTACTCCATTGTATAAATGTACCACGTTTTCTCTTTCCATTCTTCAGTTGAGGGGCATCTAGGTTGCTTCCAGGTTCTGGCTATTACAAACAATGCTGCTATGAACATGGTTGAACATATGTCCTTGTTGTATGGACATGCAGTATTTGGGTATATACCCAAGAGAGGAATGGCTGGATCTTGAGGTAGATTGATTCCCATTTTTCTGAGCAACCGCCATACTAATTTCCAAAGTGGTCTTACAAGTTCACACTCCCAGCAATGGAGGAGTGTTCCTTCTTCTCCGAAACCTCTCCATCATAGGTTGTCATTGGTATTTTTGATTTTAGCCATTCTGACAGGTGTGAGGTGGTATCTCAGAGTTGTTTTGAGTTGCATTTCTCTGATGGCCAAGGATTTTGAGCATTTTCTTAAGTGTCTTTTAGCCATTTCAGATTCCTCTGTTGAAAAATCTGTTTAGTTCTGCACCCCACTTTTTAATTTCATTGTATGGTGTTTTGGTGGCTAGCTTCTTGAGCTCCTTGTATGTTTTGGAAATCAGTCCTCTGTCAGATGTGGGGCTGGTGAAGATCTTTTCCCATTCTGTGGGTGGTCGTTTTGTCTTACTGACTGTGTCCTTTGCCTTACAGAAGCTTCTCAGTTTCAGGAGGTCCCATTTATTGATTGCAGACCTCAGTGTCTGTGCTTCTGACGTGATGTTCAGGAATCGTTCTCCTGTGCCAATTTGTTCAAGGGTTATTCCCACTTTCTCTTCTAGAAGATTCAGTGTGGCTGGATTTATGGAGAGATCTTTGATCCATTTGCACTTAAGTTTCATGCATGGTGACAGGTATGGATCAATCTGCAATTTTCTGCATGTCCGAATCCAATTGTGCCAGCACCATTTGTTGAAGATGCTATCTTTTTTCCATTGTATGGATTTAGCACCTTTGTCAAAAATAAGGTGTTCGTAGGTGCGTGGGTTAATATCTGGGTCTTCAATTCGATTCCATTGGTCTATCTGTCTATTCTTGTGCCAATACCAAGCTGTTTTCAGAACTATGGCTCTATAGTAGAGCTTGAAGTCAGGGATGGTGATGCCTCCAGAAGATCTTTTATTGTAAAGAGTTGTTTTGGCTATCCTGGGTTTTTTATTTTTCCATATAAAGTTGAGTATTGTTCTTTCAATGTCTGTGAAAAACTGTGTTGGGATTTTGATGGGGATTGCGTTGAATCTGTAGATTGCTTTTGGTAGGATTGCCATTTTTACTATGTTAATTCTGCCTATCCAAGAGCATGGGAGATCTTTCCATTTTCTGGTATCTTCTTTAATTTCTTTCTTTAAAGTCTCAAAGTTCTTATTGTACAGGTCTTTCACTTTTTTGGTTAGTGTTACCCCCAGATATTTTATGTTGCTTGTGGATATTGTGAAAGGTGATGTTTCCATGATTTCTTTCTCATTGAGTTTATCATCTGTATACAGTAGGGCTACAGATTTTTTTGAGTTAATTTTGTATCCTGCTACCTTGCTGAAGGTGTTTATCAGCTGTAGGAGTTTCCTGGTAGAGTTTTTCGGGTCACTTATGTAGACTATCATGTCATCTGCAAATAGTGAAAGTTTGACTTCGTCCTTTCCAATTTGTATCCCTTTGATCCCCTGTTCTTGTCTTATTGCTCTAGCTAGAACTTCAAGTACAATATTGAAGAGGTATGGAGAGAGTGGACATCCTTGTCTTGTTCCTGATTTTAGAGGAAAAGCTTCGAGTTTCTCTCCATTTAGTTTGATGTTGGCTATTGGTTTGGTGTATATTGTGTTTATCATGTTTAGATATGTTCCTGTTATTCCTGTTCTCTCCAAGATCTTTATCATGAAGGGATGTTGGATTTTGTCAAAGGCTTTTTCAGCATCTAGTGAGATGATCATGTGGTTTTTCTTTTTCAGTTTGTTTATATGGTGGATTACATTGATGGTTTTTCGTATGTTGAACCATCCTTGCATCCCTGGGATGAAGCCTACTTGATCATGGTGGATGATTTTTCTGATATGTTCTTGGATTCGATTAGCCAATATTTTATTGAGTATTTTAGCATCGATGTTCATGAGGGATATCGGTCTGTAGTTCTCTTTCTTAGTCTTATCTTTGTGTGGCTTGGGTATCAAAGTGATTGTAGCCTCTAGAAAGAGTTTGGCAATATCCCATCTGCTTCTATTGTGCGGAACAGTTTGAGGAGTACTGGTATCAGCTCTTGTTTGAATTTCTGGTAGAATTCTGCAGTGAAGCCATCTGGTCCTGGGCTTTTTTTGGTTGGGAGGCTTTTGATGACTGCTTCTATTTCATTAGGGGTTATGGGTCGATTTAAACTGTTTATCTGATCTTGATTTAATTTTGGTAAGTGATATTTATCCAGGAAACTGTCCATTCCAGGTTTTGGAATTTTGTGGAGTACAGATTTTCAAAGTATGACCTAAAGATTCTCTGGATTTCCACAGTGTCTGTTGTTATATCCCCCTTTTCGTTTCTGATTTTGTTAATTAGTGTGCTCTCTCTCTGCCTTTTGGTTAGTTTGGCTAGAGGTTTGTCTATCTTGTTGATCTTCTCAAAGAACCAACTCTTTGTTTCATTGATTCTTTGTAATGTTTTCCTAGTTTCTACTTTATTGATTTCAGCTCTCAGGTTGATTATTTCCTGGTGTCTACTCCTCCTTGGTGAGTTTGCTTCTTTTTGCTCTAGTGCTTTCAGTTGTTCTGTCAGTTCTCTAATGTGACTTTTCTCTAGTTTCTTCAAGTGCGCACTTAGTGCTATGAACTTCCCTCTTAGCACTGCTTTCAGAGTGTTCCATAAGTTTGGTTATGTTGTGTCTGCATTCTCATTAGATTCTAGGAAGTCTTTAATTTGTTTTTTTTTTTTATTTCTTCCTCAACCCAGGAATGGTGCAATTGGGTGTTATTCATTTTCCAAAAGTTTGCAGGTTTTCTGTCATTTGTATTGTTGCTGAATTCTAGCTTTAATGCATGGTGGTCTGATGAGATACAAGGGGGTATTTCAATTCTTTTGTATCTATGGAGGTTTGCTTTGTTGCCTACTATGTGGTCAATTTTAGAGAAGGTGCCATGTGGTGCTGAGAAGAAGGTATATTCTTTTGAGTTTGGATGGAATGCTCTATAGATATCTGTTAACCCCAGTTGGGTCATAACTTCTTTCAGGTCCTTTGTTTCTTTGTTAAGTTTCTGTCTGGTGGTCCTGTCTAGTGGCATAAGGGGGGTGTTGAAGTCTCCTACTATAAGTGTGTGTGGTTTTATGTGTGGTTTGAGCCTTAGTAATGTTTCTTTCACAAATGTGGGTGCCTTCGTATTTGGAGCATAGATGTTCAGGATTGAGATTTCATCTTGATGGACTTTTCCTGTGATGAGTATGAAATGCCCTTCTTCATCTCTTAAGTCCAATTTGTTAGATATTAGGATTGCTACACCGGCTTGTTTCTTGAGGCCATTTGATTGGAAAATCTTTTCCCATCCTTTTACTCTGAGGTATCGCCTGTCTTTGAAGTTGAGGTGTGTTTCTTGTAAACAGCAGAAGGATGGATTCTGTCTTCGTATCCATTCTGTTAGCCTATATCTTTTTATGGGTAAGTTAAGACCATTGACATTTGGGGATATTAATGTCCATTGTTCGTTGGTTCTTGTTTGTTTTGCATTTATTGTTGGTTGTGTCATTGTGTATGGATTTTGTCCTCCTGCTTCTTTTTGTGTTTGGCAAAATTAGATTATCTATTGCCTGTGTTTTTGTGCATGTAGTTATTATGTTCCTTGGGTTGGAGTTTTCCTTCCAGGACCTTCTGTAGTGCTGGATTTGTGGATATGTATTGTTTAAATCTGTTTTTGTCATGGAATATCTTGTTTTCTCCATCTATAGTGATTGAAAGTTTTGCTGGGTACAGTAGTCTGGGTTGACATCCATGCTCCCTTAGTGCTTGTAGGGTATCTATCCAAGACCTTCTGGCTTTCAGAGTTTCCATTGAGAAGTCAGGTGTGATTCTAATTGGTTTGCCTTTATATGTTACTTGGCCTTTTTCCTTTGCAGCTCTTAATATTTTCTCTTTATTCTGTAGATTTGGAGTTTTGATTATTATGTGTCGGGGGGACTTCTTTTTGTGGTCCAGTCTGTTTGGTGTCCTATAAGCTTCTTGTACTTTCATAGGCATATCTTTCTGTAGGTTGGGGAAGTTTTCTTCTATGATTTTGTTGAATATGTTTTCTGTACCTTTGAGCAGTGTTTCTTCACCTTCTTCTACACCTATTATTCTTAGGTTTGGTCTTTTCACGGTGTCCCATATTTCCTGGATATTTTGTGTTAGGGATTTGTTGGACTTGAGGTTTTCTTTGGTTGATGAATGTATATCCTCTAGCGAGTCTTCAATAGCTGAGATTCTCTCTTCTGTCTCTTGGATTCTATTAGTTATACTCACGTCTTTAGATCCTGATCGTTTATCCAGTCTTTCCATTTCCAGCATCGCCTCATTCTGTGTTTTCTTTATTGTGTCTAATTCAGCTTTCATGCTTTGAACTGTTTCAAGAGCTTCCTTCACTTGTTTGGTTGTTTTATCTTGGGTTTCTTTAGCTTCTTTAAGAGATTTGTTTATTTCTTGAATTCTTTGGTTTGTCTTTTCCTCCATTTCGTGTAATTTTTTGCTTGCTTTTTCTTCTATTTCTTTAAGGGATTTTCTTGTTTCCTCTTTGAAGGTCTCTATCATCTTGCTGAGATAATTTTTGAGGTCCATCTCTTCTTCATGCACTATGTTGGGCTTTTCAGGTCTTGCTGGAGTGGAGTCCCTAGATTTTGGTGGTGTCATATTGGTCTTTCTGTTATTGAGCGAGTTCTTATTCTGTCTTCTTCCCATATCTTTTTCCAGTGAGTGCAGGTAGGATCTCTCTATCTGAGTGCAGGTAGGATCTCTCTATCTGAGACTTAATTTTAAACAACACAATTCATTGTATAAAATTAGGGCATCAGCTTGGCTTGTTTTTGCAGCTTTGTTTATGCTTAATACAATATACTCATCTGAAATAGATGAATATATAAAAGATTTACACATCTTAGTATTTATTTATTTAAGTATACATTTAATAACATCTCAGCTTTATTCATCACCAGCAACAAGTTACATGTCTCTTTGTTCCCTGGTTTCTAAATTAAAGGAAATAATCATGTTATGAGCTTCAGTAGACATTGTGATGATTAAATAATTTAATGTATGGAGTACACTCAGAAAAGCCCTCAGAATTATAGTAAGTACCCAGGATTATATCTACTTCTATACTTTTACTAGTTTTATAAATAAAGTTTAGGTCAACCTTCAAGGTTCATGGGGATGTTTTTCCTTTGAAGGGTACAGTAGTGCTGGATGTAGTTCTTGAGCCTCTCAAAATCAAGGGTCCAGGTATTATAAGGAGTCTTTTGGGGCTTACTTTTGTCATTACTATGCCCTTAAACCACATTTTTCTTTCTTCTTTGTTCGTACCCTTAACTTAAAATTTTTTGTTCAATTTTATGTGTTTTTATTACTACCCCAAGTCCATTTGGGAACAGAGGAATTATACATAAAAATCAACCAAAGTACATGCTCCATTTTGGTCTGTATGAAAGCAAGGCATTTAAAAGACAACAAGGCTGATTGGGCATGTTACCACACATGGGGGAATCTCAGAACTCATTTCCTGGACCACAGTATATTCTCTCAGGGATAGAAGTGTAATATCATTGATGACAGCTAGTTCTGCCAATTTTAGAAATACTGTAGCGTTTGCTTAAGTTCTGTTAAACAAAATCATCACCACAGTGTAGTACTTTCAGTAATGTGAATGTTTCTGGTCTGGCTATGCCCTGCTGCTGCTTCAGCCCCCAAATAACAGATGACACACTATATTAATTACATATTTGTTGGCTGTTGACTAGGGCTTCTCATTGTGTAGCTCTGTATAAATTATGAACCCATTTCTAATAATGTAAGTATTTCCACATGATCTTCTCTTACCGGAGAAAGGGTCCAGACCTGTTACTCCTCTTACATCCTACATGGTGACTGACTGTGCCTACGTTTCCCAGAATCCTCCACCTCTCCTAGTCCCACCTATCTTGCTTCCCTATTGGCCAACAGTGCTTTATTCATCAACCAATAAGACAAACATATACACAGAAGAACATACCCCATCAACTTTCTTCATGTTTCAAAAAATCAATTGGATAACTAATTCATTTATCAGACATGATATTTGTCTCTTTTAATTTTAAATTTCAAAGTTTCTGACAGTTTACTTTTCAACAGAAGAAGGGGCATGGAAAAGAGTTCTGTTATCCTTGTTCAGAGAACTGAATAATATTTGTGATGAAAACTACATAATTTCTGTTTCCTGCTCCATTTTCTGGGCCAGGTTTCTACCTCAAGCATTTTATGCCAAGAGAAATGAATTCTCTGCAGGAGAGTTGCTGCTGCCTATTAGGATCTGTTAAGTGAGATGAGAAATAGCATGATTCATCAGGTGTTGAAATTTTCTACTTATAGTCCCTGGAAAAATACCTATCTGTGTATTCAGAATTCTTACTTTTAAAGCAATTAGCACTTCACATTAGAGGTTGAGATGAGAGAGAGAAAGGAAGTGATAACTCCACCTACAGCCTCATCCATATCCATAAGAATCATTAATCTCCAATTATAATTTCCTATCAACCAGACCTTCAACTTACATCAATTTTTTCCCTACCAGCTGTATTTCTTTAATGTACACTTATTAAGAGAAAAATAGGACCTCCCTATAATTACTTTTATTTTTACTGGTTCATAGTTATAATTTCTATTTTAGTTTTTAAAATTTTACTTTAAATTGTAATTATACCATTCCCCTTCTATGCCCTCCCCCACCCTCCCTTATACCCCCAGCACACTTTTAATTATGTATCGTGTGTGCATGTGGACGCACTTGTCCAGGAGAATGCTGAGAGTGAGAGAAGAAGCCTTCTACAGGGAAGAGCACCACCCGTTGGCTATCCAATACCACATGGTCAGCCTTTCTATCATACACATTCAAATAGCATTATGCAGACCAAGCAGATCATATCTGCATGATAACTTACATTGTTATGGCTTTGACAGGGTCTTTAACTAGTTATCTGCCTCACTCCACATCTGTAGGGAGCCGTCCCTGCATTCTCCATTACAAGATGGCGCCTGCATCCGGCAGGCACCAAATGTAAACAAGTTATTGCGCAGGCGCTGGGTAACTTTCCATTCCTTGATCTCTGCCTCTTCCGTGGCGTCATATGGTCCGATGAGCTACAGCCAATCATGGGGTAACACGTCCGAGGCGGCGGTTGCCAGCCTTTATTAGGGGACGGGACTCTTGGCTCGGGGTCTCCGCTTTTGTAAGCTTATGCTCTCTCTCTCAAGACACATTAAAGCTTTACTACAGAAGGATCCGAGTGTCCTGTGTTGTTCTTGCTGGCAAGACGATCGTGCGGGACACACATCCCCTACTGAAATGACATGCCTGCCTTACAGGTGTTTCTTGTGCTCTTACCCATCCAGGCAGTTCAGATATTATAGCATTGGCTTTTTATAAGTGAATGATTTCTCCTTTTATTAATTTTTGGGATCTCTACCTGCTGATTTGGCTATCATCTATCAGTGTAGCATTTATCCTTATCATCCTAGCGTGTGTGGCTTTGTGTGACCAAGGTCTACCTTCCGCATTAGTGTACAGTTAGATGGGTACAAACAGCTTTTCACAGTACAGTACTTTTCCAAGACACTTACTAACACTAAATTTCTTGGAGACTGGCATATAATAATTTTGGCATATCAAAATTTGAACTGGGGGCTGGGACAATGACTCCATAATTAATGAGAACTTGGGGAGGCCTCAGAAATCTATGGGGCCTCTTGTAGTAGATCAGTACTTATCCCTAACATAGGAATGGACTTTGGGAGCCCATTTCACATAGAGAAATACTCCCTCAGCCTAGACACATAGGGGAGGGCCTAGGCCCTATCCCAAAGGATATGACAGACTCTAAAGACCCCCCCAAGGAAGACCTCACTCTCCCTGGGGTGCAGAATTGGTATGGGATAGGTAGGATGGTAGTGGGGGGCAGGGGAGGAGGGGAGGGAGATGGAACTGGGATTGACATGTAAAAGAATCTTGTTTCCAATATAAATTTAAAAAATGGAGAAAAAAATTAATGAGCACTTGCAGTTCTGGCAGAGGACCTAGGCTTTGTTTCCAACATCCACATGGTAGCTTACAGCAGTCCTTAACTCCAGTCCTAGGGGATCCAGTGCCCTCTTATGGCCTCTACAGGCACCAGACACACACTCAATTAACACACATACAATAGGCACTGTCTTAGTTAGGGTGTCTATTGCTGTGAAGAGACAATATGACCATGGCAACTCTTATAAAGGAAAATATTTATTTGGGGTGGCTCACTTACTGTTCAGAGGTACGGGCACACATGCAGTGCACATCACACAGGCACACACACAGTGCATATGCATACATACAGGCACACATGCATACACATATTTAAAAAGTCTTTATAAACAAGTCTTTGTTGGCCAGATGAGATGGTGAAGGCATTTACCACCAAGCCTTATGGCCTGTTTTGGTTTCTCCACACTCACATGGTAGAGGGAAAGGACTTATTCCCACAATTTGCCCTCTCACTCCCATGTGCCTGGGGCACACTTGCACACACACATTTCCCCCATCCTTGAATCTCCCTAATATAAAATGCCATGTACTGAGTTGACCCAGATAATATTAATAGAGGTATCTGATGTGTTTTCTAACATCTTCCCTCCATTATTTGCTAGATTAATATCCCCGTACCACATATGCCGTTGGAAGCAAAGCTTTTAAATCCAGAACTGAAATTCTCTAAGAGAGATAGATAGCATTTGAAAAGCATGAGGCAGGCAGACCAAGTTAACAGGGCCATGTGGCTTCTTTTGAGAAGACTCTCTTTCTACCCAGATAATGTGTTTTAAAAAGATTGGCTCTTCCCAGAAAAGTGCAGAATCATTCACCAGAGCTTATTTTTTTCTCCTTAAAATGTGACACAAAGCTTTAAAGCACTAGACTAAGTTTTTCCAGATTTAAAATCCATATCCTGTTCAAAAAACATTGCAAGCCCAGCACTCAGGAAGCAGAGGCAGGTAGATCTTTGTGAGTTCAAGGCCAGCATGGTCTACAGAGTGAGTTCTAGGACAGGCAGAGCTGTATAGAGAAATTCTGCCTCTGAGCTTCCCTCTTCCCAGGTGGCTCTGGTTTGGCAAGTTGTGAGGAGTTGGCAAAGCCTTTGCCTATATTTTCATACCATCCCCTAAGATGTTTAAACCCTTACATAAAACAGATATTGCATATTTTGACCACTGATATTGTATATTGGGATTTACATAATCACAAATTATTTAGTTAATATACACTCTCCTAAAATGCAAAAAAAAATGAAAAAATTCAAAGCAGAACAAAATAAAGGGATATAAAAATTTTTCCTTCTGCCCTTACTCAATATCCTTTATATATTTGGGGGATTACGTATCTCCCAAAAATGTTCTTTGCATGCAAACATTTACTTGCAGTTCAATGTTTTCAGACAGGATACTCTATGTCTGTCTATCTGCCTATAGCCAGGTAGGCAGGACAGGTCTTTCCCAATATCCAACCCTGCTTTATTTCATTTCCAGAGTAAACCAATATCAATCAATATTAATAGCCTTTCAATGTTCTAATTAAGACAAAACTATCTTTTCCTGAATTTTTAAAATGGGAGGAGATCCTATGCTTTTATTCTTTTCTACACAATATATGGACCTCTCAAAAATGCAAACTATGAATCTTACTCTTTTTTTTCTTCTGAACAACTAATTATTACACTGAATAGATATAATAATAATAATAATAATAATAATAATAATAATAATAATAATAATATAATAATTTCTACTAAAGTAACATATTATTTCTTGCAATATTGTGACAAATACTCTTGGCGTAAAATTTACATTTCTGTAGTTTTACTTTAAGAGCTTGTAAAAGATGGTGTACTCTTTGCTCTCTGAATTTCCTAACATCAGACTGTTAGACAAAAGGGTACATGCCTGTTATATCTTCAGCAAGATGACTAACGCATCTGCAGATTGCCTCTAGTGGCATGTAAATGTAGTAATTTCACATGTCTTTGAAAACAATCAAATTTGGCATTGATTGTAATTTTTGTGCTGCTTTTATTTGTACTTTCCTAGCAAGGTAAACTTTTGGTTATGAGTATTGGCTCTAACAATCATTGCTGGATTTCATCTCCTGGGAATCAGCTGTCTGTATCATCTCTTGATGTTTAATTGGCTGCTTGTCTTTTATTGCTCAATTATTGCCAATAGTCTATACGAGCACTGCATCTTGGTGGCCATAATTGTTATGTATACATTTTCATACTCAATGGATTATCTGAGTAGTGATTTGGTTTAATGGCCAGTTGTGGATCAGACCGTCTAGATTCCAATTCCAAGTTTATTTATTTGTGTGTAATCTTGGGCTGTATACTCATCATGTGAAATAGGTTGAAAACAATACCTATCTCATACGACAGGATGGACATATAAGTCATGAGGAATATCATTTATCACAGAACAAGCCTATATTTTTATTTGATATCATTATGTTTGTAATATATTTTGCTGCAAAAGTCTTTCAAATTGTTATATAGAATCTGCTTATTAGTTTACTTAATGGCTTCTAAAGATTGCCTCTATTTGTGATTATGCAAACAAATGGATTTTTAAATTAAATCATATTTATTTCCGCATATTTATTGAAGAAATGAAGTTCATAGTTTTCTCTCTGTGGCTAGCTTGCTGTACTTGTATTGCATATATTAAATAAATGCTGCCATCATCTACCATCTACCAGACTACTTGGTTTTCATTTCACTCTCTGTGTAATTCCATTACTTTCTTGCCTATTCTTATTGTTTAACGTTTGATAGGCTAGTCCCATATCAAGATTCCTTAATCAATAAGGTCTTGTTAGTAGTTCTCAAATACTTCAAATTATCCTTTCAAATGTTATTCAGCATATATCACTAAATTATGTTTACCACTAATTTGTTCATAAATATTTTATGCACTTGAATGTGTGTCTATATGCATGTGTGTGCAGGTGTGTAAGGGTAAGTGTGTGTGCATGCCTGTGTATGTATATTTGTGTGTGAGCATGTGGAAACCAGAAGACATAAATATCTTTAATAACAACCATAATGCTAAGAATATTAATATTGATATTGGGTGACCTCCTCAGTAATGTCATCCACCTCCTTTCAGACAGAGAGATAAATTGCCTGGTCAGAGAGCCCTGAGTATCCTCATGTCATCACATCTGTAGTCTGTAGTCCTGGCATTGATTACAAGGGCAGACGAGCATAGTTGACTTTTTCTTTGCATGGGTTCTGAAGATTGAACCCAGGTCTTCATGTATAATGTCACGATCTTTTCCAACAGAGCAGTCTCCCAGCCATTTCTCAATAATATCTATGTTCCCTTCCATATGTGTGGCCAGGTATTGCTTTTTTAGAACATCATATTTGACTTTTTTTTTTTTTTTTACTTTAATTAGGCTTCTTCCTCTTCTTCATTTCTCTTCTCCTTCGTCATCTTTTTATTCAGAACAGCTTGTTTCTGGTAGCTTTTCTGGTAGACATGTACACAGGTGAAAAGGTGAGGTACAGAGGGAAAGGCTGGCTTGCTTTTATCCCGCCTCACAGTTTGTCCATGCTTAATACTTCAGGGTTTAGATAAAGTCAGTTGTTTTCTAGCTAACATCACCAAGGGCATGCTGGCACAGTGCTAGAATGCTAAGACTACATGCCAGTTCTCATAGATGGAAGCTGTTGCCTGTTTCTCTTTGTTAAGATTCTGAAAACAACATTTTTTTGACAGTAGATTTAATTATTAGATTTGAGTTCAGTTTTGGCTGTTATTTACTAGCTGTCTCTGGCACATCCTAGGCGCTCAACTAGTAATTACTCAAATGAACCTCTATTGAGTCCTTTTTAAGTTCACTGAGCCTGACCATCTGTATCTATAGAATGGAACAGTAATAACGGCTCTGTGCATTTACTGTGAAGAAGAAAGGAAATGAGTGCCTTTGCATACAAATGTTTTCTCAGAAACAGAATTCTACAACAATGTAGAGTATAACATGAAACTAAAAATTTGACCACTGAACTGCAAAGCAATCTATTGAACACTCAGTGTGCTTCTGTTTCCCTGGCTTTTGTTTCTCTGTTTTGTTTCCTTCTTTAATAGTTTAATATTAAATACTCACTGGGTGAGAGATGTCATTCACTGGGCTTTGGGCAGCACATGGGATTTGTCTGAACACAGTGAAATATGGCCTCAGGGTTTCCTCGGTCCTCCAACGTCAATTTTGTATATACATTTCCTAACTTAGTGGTCAGGTCAAGTACCATATCTGGCCATAAGATTATGTTTGAAATCTTAAAGTTTCATCAGCAATCAGGGTGCTGTGGTACTGTTACACCTAGCTCAAGATGTGCCCCAGGGAAGGAGAGACACAGCATTTATGAGTTCCAAAGCTTTTAATGATCCACCACATAAGTGGATCACTGATAAGCAGGGCTGCAGGACAAAGACTCAGGAGCCTATTCCTCCTAACTGCCCCAAGCAGGGGCAGAAGTAGGGTTTAACAGTAAACATTTATTGCCAAGTTACAGTTAAAATTTTCACCAATCAGGATTTAGAGATTAGGGGCCTCTTTGAGTGTTCCATCATGGTCAACCAATATACAATGCAAACCTTTCAGTCCAACAAATTAGATTCATTTGTTCTTTCTGTTGTTAGGAACAGCCACAATGTTTCTAGAGAACTAAAGATGCAGAAAGACTATTTCCATGGTTTATGGAGGAGGTTGGTCAGCCATTGGAAGGTTCCCAGCTGCCCCAGGGTCCGGGAAACTGAACTTCGTTTCACCCTACAAGTAAAATGGAGTCTGAAGTCAAAATGGGGATACTTAGGACACTGTGCTTTTGCCTGCTCCCTTCTGTGCACATGGGAAGCAGAACGGGTGCATTTCTATGAGTTTGAGGCCAGCCTGGTCTAGACAGTGAGCTCCAAGCCAGTCAGTCTACATAGTGAAAACTATCTTAGAGAATCATTTGCTAGGTTAGTAATGGCTATTCTGATTATTAGATCTTCAAAATATGATTTTCTTCTCCCTTAAGTTCAAATTTTCTTGTTTATAACTAAGTTGACCAAGACTAGACCCTAACATTTTGTCTTTAAGCTCCTCAAACTGCCAGCAAATGATGTCAAAAATACCTGCACTATACCTTAAATGCCCTCTCCTAATAGTGAGATTGATGACTAATTCATATGCCATTCTATAGCCTTCATCCAGCAGCTGGTGGAAGTAGAAGCCGACACCCACAGCTAAACCTTGAACTGAACTTAAATCCAGTTGCAGAGAAGGAGGACTGATGAGCAAAGGGGTCCAGACCAGGCTGGTGAAACCCACAGCTGACCTGAACAAGGGAGAGTTCTTGGTCCCCAGACTGATAGCTAGGAAACCAGCATGGGAGTGAACCAGATCCCCTGAATGTGGGTGTCAGTGAGGCGACCTTGGAAATCTCTGGGGCCTCTTGTAGTGGATCAGTACTTATCTCTAACATAGGAATAGACTTTGGGAGCCCATCCCACATGGAGGGATGCTCACTGAGCCTAGACACAAGGGGGTTGGCCTAGGCCCTATCCCAAAGGCTATGACAGACTCTGAAGACCCACCTATGGAAGGCCTCACCCTCACTGGGGACCAGAAAGGGTATGGAATAGGTAGGATGTTAGTTGGGGGGGCAGGGGAGGAGGGAAGGGAGAGGGACCTGGGATTGACTTGTAAAATATTTTTTTCTAATTAAAATAAACTAAATAAATTGTAACAGATCAACAAATCCTGTCTGTTATAATCAGTAGTAAATATAAGATGATGCAATCACTAAGCCACAGTCTTCACTATATTTCAGGGTTTATATTTGAGTTACTATCTTAAAGAATATGCCTTATATGTGCTCTTTAACTCTCTGTGAACAAATTGTGAGGTATCTATCTATCTATCTATCTATCTATCTATCCATCCATTCAGAGAGAACACATATATGCATAGAAAGAGATTAGGACAATTACTTGTTGCAATAAAATGCATATTTATATAAAATATTAACAAAACTCAAAATATGGTGGAAAAGGGTAGCAGATATGTTAGACGAGAAAGTATAGAGATCTAACATAAAACATAAGGACTACAGGCAATAAGAATGTTGTACATGCTGTATGGGATTCATACTAGTATATATAGTTTTCAACCCTCCACCCCTGCCTTCTCAAACAAAACATAATGGATAACTGCACAGGCTGAAATATACTTTAACCTGCCTCACTATGGCAACCTTTAATATCTATATGCATCCCACAATAGCATATTGTATACCTAAACAACAGTTATTTTTTTAATAACGATACAACTTACTTGGTGAAAGACAAAGCTCCATATTACTTTTCCTGTTTGATTTTGGGGTTGGGAGTGTGGCTCAGTGAAGAGAATGCTTGTCTGTCATACCTGAAGTCCTGGGTTTGAACACCAGCTCCTTATAAAGTGAGCATAGTGGTGCATATCTGGAGCGCAAACATCCAGAGAATCAGAGAATTCAACGTTAGTCTCAGCTATATAGAGAGTTGGAGGCCATCTTGGAATGGAATACATGACATCCTAATGAGAGAGAGAGAGAGAGAGAGAGAGAGAGAGAGAGAGAGAGAGAGACAGAGACAGAGAGAGACAGAGACAGAGACAGAGACAGAGACAGACTTAAGCCTACGCTTAGTTTATCCTTCAGCTGGAGCAATAGTGTACTGAAGGTCACTTTGAGGTCAGTAACATTTTTCAGTGTTGACACCTTTCACAGCCCTTCCTTCTGTTGGCAGTTGTCATTTCCTCTTCTTTCTTTCCTTTTCCTTTGACCTGGAAATCACAGGGCAGGCCATGGTGCCACACCTTTATCAGTGCCCCACTGGTGACTCACTCTGAAATTCAGTGAGAAATGTTGTCACACAAGCCCAGTACTCACTTCCCAGAAAGCACTGCTTAGTGACATACAAAATTTAGGGTTTGTCTCGAAAGCAAAGCTCCTGCCCCTACATAATCCACTACCCTGTCAGTCATGGATCAACTTGTCCACCCAGGTCAAAGGGCTGGATCACTGGATAGAGGGGTGTGGTTCCTTCACTGGGAAATTTTGGTCCCTAAGCCTTCTAACTGGGAAGCATTTCTCACTTCATGTGGAGTTCAAACTGTAATCCTCTCCATGGTGCCTGCATGGCTCCTAAAGGAACTGCAGTTCACCTACCAAGGGCTTCTGTGAAAGATGCTGAGTGGCTAGACTATGTTCTCATGAAGAGAAAACAAGTAGACACCCTTTTTATGAGATGGACATTTAACTGTAAGAGTATTTCTGAGTACTATTTGAGAACTATGTATTAGAAGACCATGAAACATGTAGTCCCTTTGCCAGCTTTCATAACTTTCATAACTTATGACAACTCAAAGGCCTAAGATTACTCACACTGAGCAGAAAACTACTATAAATACCTTTAACTTGAATTCCACATTTGCTAAAAAGATAAGCAGTTAACAATTTACATCACTGTGTATGTGTTAAATTATATATTATGTTTTAAATGAAAGGGTTTTTTTGTGATTGGCAGTATTTCAGAAACCCTATTGAGTAAGGCTGTGTAGACTCAATATTCCCAGTTGAATTAGTAAATTGTGAAGAACTTGCAGGCAGTAGCTGTGTGAATTAAATTAGGGAATTTCCCAGAAAGGAGAAGCAATGCCATAAATAACTGTGAGTTTCATTAGAAATGAATTTAATGTAAAAGTCCATTGACAAAAATCTAGATGGTACTTGAGAAAGTTGATGCTTTAATGGTTGCAAAACTGGTCTCAGCAAGGACAGAGTTTTATGCTTTTGCTGTTTATGTCACATGTTCTTGTGAAAAGTAGTAATAGTGACAATTTTAAAGGCTTCAATTTATCAGAACTACCATTTGTATAATTCATAAAGTTAGTACTAGTGTTCATCGTATTTTCAAATAAATTATAACTGTTATTTCCTATAATTAACTTACATTTGTTAGATTCATGAATTGTGTTAAGACCATATTATTGAATTTTGCACTTATGAATTCTCATGAAACAAAACTCCAAAGTGCTTTAAGTAGTCTGAACCAATGAGGGCTAACTCTGCATGCAGAGACCTGGGTTTTAATAGAAGGTTGGATACAATGCAAAACCTGGATGCCATACGCAAACCATTTGTACCACTTAATTATTTATAAAACCACCTGGCTTTCAACACATTCAACCACAGACTCAAGTTCATTTACATAGCTTCATACTGAAGTTCTAGTATTAGCAATATTAATAGCCTTCTTTAGCATTTTGACGTTAAACTTGATATATTTAGCATATTCCTATGAGTTATATTAATTGGCTAACTTGAAGCTTTAAAAATTACTTCTTGAAATAGTCCCTGTGATGTTGGCAGGAAATGTTTAGCTTTGTGTGTTAATAGTGACCAGTTTTATAGAAGGATCAATGTTATATTTCTCTTGATTTTTAGGTAAACTTTGTAAATGGCCTTTTGCATATTAAATTCTTTAATGTTAATGAATTTCTCATCAATCGATTTGGAAAAAAAGAAATATGATACCAGATCATGTAATTCTAGAAGCTTGTCTTTGATAGGACTGTCATATTTGCCCATGATTTCCAGTCATGTCCATATTATTAACTAAAAAATAAAGACAAAAATGTACCATTGTATCTACTATGTGAAAAAACAAAATCTCGTAATATCGTAGGCATGGAAGTTGCTTATTATTTCACATTTGGTACTTTGTTTGAAACTGACCCATGACCCTTTTAAGATCAAAGTTCATGCAACTGGCAAGTAATGGTGGCTTTATTGTGTGTCTCTGACGTGTGAAATGCACAAAAACGGAATTCATAGAGATAAATTGTTTGGAATGAAATAGTTCCCTCTAATCCTTAAAGACGTTCTCAAATTCAAATGAAGACAAAGAATGAGAAAAATAAATTACTAGAGGTAGCCAATTTTATGCCACCCCACTAAAAAAGGGCACAAATTCCCAGTTTTGAACAGTTTTATGCCTTTCAGGGTGAGTTTCATGGTCTAAGACCCACACATTCACTAAATGTGACAGACTTTTATCAGTGTGCTAAATAGGCCTCTATGGCCAGGCTTAAACCTTAACTATGATATGCTGTATTTGGAAGAAAGGGCAGTAATTCATAATCAGAAAGCAACATTTCCTGCAAACTTGCATAGGTAAATCACTTCCATGCACACCTGTGTACCACATATAGGTCAAACCTGTGATGAGGGCAGCAAGTCGGATGCTTTACAATATGAACTCAAAAGGGAAGCTCACGTTGGAAAAAGAAAAGCCATTTATCTACACACATTTCCTTATCTCTTTCCTTTCCAGGGTAGGGGATGAAACAGGCAGACAGGACAGAAGTTTTCTTCTCTCTTCAGTACTTCTCCCCAGAAGAAGAAAGAATTTCTTCACATGACCTCCAGGAGCCAAGGGAGAGCTGCCCAGGCCTTTTGTTGTTGGAATCAGCATGGTTAGGAAGATTGAATGTATAGGTTATTTACTTAGTAGGGACCTTGGAAAAGTTGCCTGTGTAAGGGTTTTGAGTTGTATTGGAACACAGCCACACACATGTACCTATTCCAGCCTCTGGGACAGTTGCAATGAAAGCTGTGTCAGGTGGTTGCTGGGCTTTGAAAGTTTTTGCCCCTCCATGTTCATGTTGTCAATAGTTTCATCTCCAGTGCAACTGTGTTCAGGTGGGACCTAACAGAGAGTTTAGGTCATAAGGGCAGAGAGCCCAGGAATGGATCAGTGACCTTATAAATAAATGGGATTGTGGGAATGGGTTTGCCATCTCCACTCTCTGCTGTGTGAGGAACATATTCCATGTCCACAGGGCACAGCATTCAAGGCACAATCTAGGGAGTGAAAACCAGGACCTCCCAAGCACCACAAACCAGTGCTTTGAGCTTGAATTTGTCAGTCCACATAGACACCTGTTATTAATTATATGGTTATATAAAGTCTTTGTATAGTTATATAAATCAGATTAAATTGGTAAAACCCAAAATACCATCTGGCCCTTTATAAGGAAAGTTTCCTGGGTCCTAACCTAATGTCTAGCCTACAGCCATCTCAAGGAAAATAACCTACTAGACTGTTTTGAGACAAAATTCACTGTAATTTCATGAATAAAACCTCAGTGAATATGTGACATAATTTCTCTGTAGGCACTTTCCCCAGGTGTGCGAGAGCTTCCGGCATCTTTAGCTGTAACGCCTCATTGATGTAAGCTTGTTTTAGTTGGCTGGACACCCTGCTTGCAGAGTCCTCTCTTTATGAGGGTTTGGTTGTCCTTTCCTCCCCTACTCTACTCTCATGTCCCTGTGGGAGTCCTCCCATTGAGACAGCCCAAGTCTCCTCTCAGACATTTCTTACTCACTGAGATGTTTCCTAGCATCACTGTCACTGCATCTGACCATGTTTTCCAGTTCATGCTCCTCCCAGTGCCACAATACATGACATTCATGTCGTCAAGGTATTTATCACACCAAAGTCACATGTTTCTTCTACTCAGTTATAACTCGATCATTTTGAATCACCATGACTTGGTGTGATACTTGGCCTACTATAGCTGAACTATATTTAATGAATTAATTACATTCAGCGTAACTGATCATAAGCAGAACTCAGAACACCTATTCAATCAGATGAAATTTTATAAGGAAATATCTCAGAAGATTTCTTTTGACAAAGTGGGCAGATCTCTCCAATTCTCTCTCTCTCTCTCTCTCTCTCTCTCTCTCTCTCTCTCTCTCTCTCCCTCCTTCTCTCCCTCTCTCTCTCCCTCCCTCTCTCCCTTTCTCTTTCTCTCTCTCCCTTCCTCCCTCTCTCCCTTTCTCTTTCTCTCTCTCTCTTTCTGTGTTACAGAAAACTTACTTTCTAAGCACTACTAATCAGCAATTGGATTCCAAAATAATTCATTTGTAGTGAAAAGTCAGCAACTAGGTTATGGGTGCTGAGAGTGTCTATCGTGTTTTCTATAATCTCAGGTGTAGTAAGACATTGATAATGTGGGTAATATTTCCTCAGAGAGAAATGGTACTGAATAATTTTCCCATTATATCAGTATACACAGCATTGAGTCCAACAATATTAAACAAATCCTTCTTTTTTATTTAACTATACTAGAAAGCTTTTGGTAAAATATATTCTTCATATATAATTTCATTATGGAAGTAGCAAGATGAGGATCCAGACAGAAAACACTATTAATGCTGTTTTAGAGGGCATGAAAATCCTGCCTTCTGCTTTACGGTGGTCCAGACCTTTTATTAAATGAAATTAAAATTCATTAGGCTGAGTATATTGTTCAGGGACAGAGTGCCTGTTTATAATTTACCCTGGGTTTGTTCACCACCAAATAATAATAGTAATAACCAAAAGCATATTAAAATTTACCTTGCCTCGAATGTCGTTTGTGAAAATAAGCCTTTCTCAGCACTCACCAGTGCTGCCAGATGTTGGCAGATACACTGTGTTAACGAGATGACACGGCATAGCATGAATTTCTAGCGGGAGTCCAGGGAAGGACATGTGCACCCTCAGTTGACAACATGGGCATTTGCTTCTCATTGCCACCTTTCTTTTGGTACACTTCCCTCATGAGGCCACCTTCCTCCTTCCTGATTCAGATACATCCATCTCTGCACTGGGCTCTAAGGGAAATGCCCCAGACCGGGACAACCACACTTCATCACAGCAGCTGGTTTGAGGCTTGACATGTGACTCCTGGTCAGCCCAATCTGATTCAATCCTCTAATGATAAAACAAGCCTGGACTAGCCAGGGGCTACCATGTTCCCAGGGTCCACCCAAGACCTATGTCATTCTAGGAAAGAAAATTAAAAAGCAGGGATGAGAGTCCAGCTGCATTATTTCAGCCATGTACATGGCTAAAACTTGCCCTGAGCTTATCAGTATTCATAATCAGTAAACTGCCTTTTGATTAAACTAAACTGAGTTAAGGTCTGTGTAGTTATAACCAAAAGGTTTTGTGAGTTCTAAAATACTGTACAGAATTTTTAAAAATTACCTGGAAACATTGTCTGTGAAAATTCCAAATGAGCTTAAGTTGATAGAAAAGTTAAAGAAAACATAAAGAGAATTAATTTAGAGATATTGAATATCTCTAAAAGGATTTGAAGGCAGGTTTAAAATTTAACCAAACCACCATGGGAAAATTTAACTTATTTAAGATATGAGAGATGACATCATATTTCTCTTTCTACTTTTAATTCCACAATTTGACTATTGTATAGTATTGCAGACATGTTCATTAACATTTTGAATATATATTTGACACTTAAATGGGAATATTTTTCATTACACAATTTAAGAGTTAGTTCATTATGGTAATTTCTTATGAAACAGTATATATGTATGGAAATGTGTTAGAAACATTGCATGTATAATACAATACATAAAACAACATACAACAGCAAACACCAGTGGACCTACCCATCTAACCAATAAAACATGTAGTGATACAATATATATTTAAATTTCCTGTACCTTTCCTTAAAATGTCTCTTTCTCTTTCCTACCTGTAATTCTCATTCTGAGTTTGTTATCCGCATACATTTCCCTACTCCACTGTGAGTACCTAAATAACAAGTAGTATTATTTGGTGTCAATCTAAGCTTGATGCAGGAGTACACTTTCTTATGTTTTAGTTATAGGTGCAGCCTTTTAAGGATGAGCCATCTCTTCAGCCCAATAGGGATATATTTTCTTATACTGAGCTTGCTTTTTGGGCTAAATGCTAAGTTTGTGAGAATAGTTCATTTGAACAGCTCTTCACTCACATTCACTACAGCAGAATGTTCTATTTCAAGTTCTTCACATTTGTTTCTGTTTCGAATGAGGACATCATTAGTATATCACAGCATTTTAACATGTTGACAATATCCACATTTCAATATTTCTTTCCCTTGAATCTTAAATATTTTTTAAAAGTCATTAAATATATCTAAGGATTAACCTAAGAAGAGCCCCATGGACCTCATCAGTCTGCCAAGGAAGCTCCATGGACGTATTCCCGGCAGCGTCACTCATCATCACAGGGACACGGATGATAAAGGGTGCATTAGGATACCGCTTTAGCAACGAAGGAAACCTGATCTTCAGATGTGGTTCGGTGCTCAAAAACTTGCATACTCTTGCATACATGTGTGAGGCCATGTGTTTTATCTTTAGCATCCCAAAACATGCAAACTAAAACCCCCAAATTAACTACTGACACACTCTACAACATGAATGAATGTCAAAAATTGTGCTAAGCAAAAGAAGATACATATAAACCTAAACTGTTAAACTGTTATGATTCTGTTTATATGAAATGTTCAGAAAAGTCATTGCTCCCCGTCATATAAAATGTCGTGAAATGATGCCCAATAATGGTGTGTCTATTGTCCTACCAATGGATATGTTGAGAAATTTGTCACCTGAATTTTTCCTTTAATTTTTATTACATTGTTAGCAATCTTGTGAGCCATTTTGTCTGGACCTCTCGGGCACTCATAACAATGTGTGTCACAGCACAGTGTGTGTGACTCAGGAGTTCAGGGTCATGAAACAGGAGGCTTCACTGTATTAACTGATAACAGTGAGAATACAGTTTTGTGACTTCATTTTATTATACAAGCAATTCTGCTTGAGTTAAATTACATATATTTTAGGTCACATATATACCAGTAACTTAAAAACCCATTATTTCCTTTATTTCTCACAGAAGAGAACTAACATCTTGAAATACTTCTGCTGTTGTTACTGGTTTTTGACAATTGCCATGATTCCTATGTCCTGGAACTCTCTATGTGGCTGAGGCTGTCCTGGATCCTACTATGTTATCCTCTGAGATAGCTAGAGTTATGGGAATTTGTCACAATGTTCAACTGAATGACATTTGGAAGTCTACAGGAAGATACATGTGATGGAGGAATCATGAAAAATAGAAAGGGTAGTATTATCAAAATGTCCGAATTATTTTTCCAATTTTCTAAAGCCTATTACCATGTGACTGATTTCTAGGTTCTGAGATCCTTGGAAGAGGCTTATGAATGTAGGTCTGTGGGAAGATATGGTCTCATTTTACTGTTTTATGTAGTTAAACACTAGTCTCAGAACATGTATTGAAAAGGCCACTATTCTCTTCTTTTTATCTGCAGGGCTGACTGCCATGTACTGACTTCCCACATGTTTGGGAAGTCCCTGTGTATACTGTTCTGGCTTTCCCTCACGTGGTTCCAATAAATACTTCAGTGACTTAAAAGGAACTGATTTCCTACACTCAGACGCAGACCTGCATATTTTGCACACGATATTGCAAAGTATGCATCCAGGAGTTTCCTAATCTCTCGGTGATTTCCTTTACTTTCTTTAAATATCCCTACAAATTTACATTTTAGGCTGGATCTATGTGAAAAGATAGTAGCCCATCCTATCAGAGGCAAATGTCTGTTATGATGCTTTTTCACTTTGAGAATACCTGGTCATTCCTGATGGTCCCTTTTTCTTAGTTACGTTTTTGAAATGTTATTTTTTTCTAACTTATTTTCTTATATCGATAGTTGATAATTCCAATACCAGAGGCCTTTGTGGACATGATTCAGGTCATCTGTTGCATCTCTCACTGGGTTCTGCTCTCCCCAGTGTTGGTGGTTTTCCATGTAAACAGTGTTTCATGACTGGTGGAACTTTTTGAAGCCTGACTTGGAGTTTCTGCTCCTTTCCCTTCTTAGAGACACTTCAGACTCATTTCTGCTAAGTGTGTAGGGACACTTCAAACAGAGGACACACAGTCTTGGCTTGAGATCTTTCAAGTGAAATGAAAGTGTGAATTGGCAACAGAATTTCTCAAACCATAGTTTGAGATGGTTCCCTTGAGCTCACTACCCCCTACTGAGGTTAAAACCAACATGAAAGACTTTGTTTTCCAGTTCACTCTTCCACCCAGAGTCTGGAGATTTGGGGATGGGCCAGAGCTTTGGGCATGCATCCCCTATGGTGCCTTGTCAGCCTTTTGTACCATCATAGTCAGACGCTCCATAAAGTACAAACACAGAGCACCACTTGGGAGTTATGTGAGTTTCTAATACCTCATTTCTGTCCATATCTCCGGGCCAGCACTGGACTGTGTGGGCTGATCTGCAAGGCCACTTTGAGTAGCAAAGACCTATCATTCTCTCCACCTGGGGCCTGAGCTTTATCTCTTGTCCCATGCCCTACACGGCCACCAAAGAGGAAGTCCAAGGACTGCTGAAATGGGCAGATGTATCTAAGAGCTGGGTGGGCTGCATACTTGGTTATCTATGGACTCTGGATTTTTTACTTTACATTTGACATGCAAGAACTTCTCTTTAGTTTTTACAGGTTCTGCTGAACTAGCATTTTGAAATAGGTTCCTTCAGCAATAGTCCATCTCTCCCTCTCTTATCTGGAATGGGTATTATGTTTCACCAAAAGATATATGGAAGAGTATTTTAAATCTCAGTGTTTATAGTTGAACAATAGTGAAAACTTAAATATATTTCGCAGATGAAAATAACTCAAAATCCTATTAATGGTGAGTGGTGATTTTGTTTGTGAAATATATTCATAAAAGTGAATAATCTTTTGTCACATGCACCAACACAGATATTCTCACAACCATGATTTTTGAGCCAGAGGAGCCAGATAAAAAATCAATCATAATATATGCCATTTATATAAAATTTAAAAACAGGCAAAAGAAAAAAAATCATCCTGAACACCCTGCTGGAAGTCCACTCCATGCCTCGGGAAAGAGTAATTGTTCAAAGGGTCAAGGAGACTTTTGCCTAATGCTGTGTGGATTTGTTTACCCAGAATATTCCATGACACTGTGTTCTGCACTTAAAAATAATTATTTATTCATATGTATGGACGTCTTTATCTGTGTTTATGTACTATGTGCATTCCTGGGACCTGAAAGACTTGAGTTAAGCCAGATATGAAGATCGTGTAGGTGCTGGGAACTGAGCTCTAGTCCTCTGGAAGAGCAGCTAGGGCTCTTAGGCACTGAGCTTCTCTCCAGGTTGAATGAGCTGGTCACATTTATACTTATGATTCCTTTACACTTTATTAATATGTTTACTTTTCTCTTTATTCACTTAAATAAAAAAGAAAGACTTAAAAAATAGCTTCCCTTTGGCCGGGCGTTGGTGGCGCATGCCTTTAATCCCAGCACTTGGGAGGCAGAGGCAGGCAGATCTCTGTGAGTTCGAGGCCAGCCTGGTCTCCAGAGTGAGTGCCAGGATTGGCTCCAAAGCTACACAGAGAAACCCTGTCTCAGAAAACAAACAAATAAACAAAATCAAACAAACAAAAAATAGCTTCCCTAACTGCCACAATTTGCCAAGGGGTAAAAGCCTGACTATTATCAGTGATCACTAACTTATCTGTACCTGTTATTTGTCTCCAATCCATCACCCAATCTGTTCTCTGCGAATGGTGGACTTTCTCACTCTGGTTACAGTCTAGTCTCTCCTTGGCATCTGCTGTATGATGAGGATGATCTGTTAGGTGCTTACATATGATGCAATAGGTACTGCCAGGCCATTGTTTGAGGATAGAGACCACAACCTTCAGTGAGCCATGGCTACTGCAGCCCCACCTGATACTTGTCCGCCAGGAGCTCATGTTTTCCCTTCCATCAGGGTTTTTTTCTGGTACAAAAGATGCTTTGGCCTGAGAGATATTTTCTTCTTTCTGAAGTCAGCTCCTTATAGATCCTAGTGTTAACCCCTTCCTCAGTTAAGTCAATGCTGCCCTCTTTCTTCCTATCACTTTTTACTTCCCAATCAATTTTTGTGACTCCATAATTGATCAGAGTAATTGGTATATGTCTTTCCCACTGAAACACGGGGCAGGAACCTCATTTCCCCTAAGCCTAACAGAAGGCTTTGTATACCATAGTTTTCAATTATGTGTTGAACTAATGAATGAGTCAATGTACTTTTATTTTATGTTAGAAATGGTTTTTTAAATTAGAGCGAAGCATTTACTTCTAAAAACTGGTGAGAAGCCAGAAACCTTTCTAACTCTTTGGCATTCAGCATTCTGTCCTTCACTGGTTATGATCACATGACCCCTGGCCCTGAGTCCCCAGCACTAGATGCTCTGATCTGCTGCTTCAGCCCTCACCATCCTTCCTGTTTCTTGCTGTTTTTCCTGAGCCTCCACTCTCCAAGCACAGTGCTGCTTCAGGGCCTTTGGACTCTGGTTTCCTGGCCTTACCGTTCTTCCCACATGTTCACACGGTCCTTCCACAGGCAAAGGTTCCACCAACCCTTCACACGTTCAGAGAAGTTTCTCTGTTTCCTTTTGCCTGACACTTAATCCTGTCAGAAGTAACTTTGTCCACGGCTCTAATTTACTCTCTCTCCCAATCCTAGATTGAGAGTTCCATGTGGTCTGGCTCCTAACTTTGCTGCTCCGAGCATGGCGTCCAGCGCTTTGGTAAACATTTGGCAAACATAATTGAATGACTGGACTGAACATTCGCTTTTCTCTTTCAGATATGACAGTCCACAAGTATGCTCTAATTCAATGCGTGCTAGCCACGTGCAGCTGTGGGTTACTTAAAATGTGCTTAATATGACTGAAGAATTCAAAATTTAATTTAGGCAGCTACTGTAAAATCAACCATAATGGCAGCTGCAGCTTTAGCGACAGAATCTGGGTTGGAGGAACAGGAAGTTCTCTTACAGACCTGGCCTTGCTTTCCTCTCCAGCGAAGGCTGTAGACAGTTGCAGGCCAGGAGCCCTTGGGGTCAGCTTTCCCCTGATTTGGGACAAACTATGAACAATTCTGATTTCTCCCTTATGAAATGGAGCCAACTTTGCTTTTTCCAGTGGTGGGGCGATGGTGGTAGGACTACGTTAGGGTAAAGAGCTACAGCCTGTAGCCTGCATGGCACAGAGTTCCAGTCTAGTAAGTATTATTAGTTGTGTGTGTGTGTGTGTGTGTGTGTGTGTGTGTGTGTGTGTGTGTGTGTGTGTGTGTGTGTGTGTGTGTGTGTGTGACACAGCTGTTGAACATCAGGGGATTTGAAGTAATGGAGACCAACAGGCAGTTAGACCTATGTGCTTGCATATGAGGAAGATAAAACATCCTTCTGACACCCCTCTCCCAAACTCAGGCTTGACTGCCCTTTCGGACATTACAGTTTCCAGCTTTCTGTCCAAGCAGGCTGGCTTATCCCGGCTTGGTGGCGAGCCCGGGGACGGTGGGCAATGCATTATAACCTGGCAGCTCCGTTCTCGCGTTTCTGGATGCCGCAGGGCTCCTGCCAGCCGTGCTTCGTTAAAAACGGGCTTCTGGATGATTTCACTTCTCTGCAGTCCTGCGTGCGACAGACAGCTCATTACCACCGGCTCCATCGCTGCTGCCAGCCGCTCCTCCGCAAGCTTTCCCCTCCCCCACCCTAGGGACAGCGGTCACACAAGACAAGTAAAGACACAAACTCGGACTTAAAATTTACTACCCCCAGCGCCGCCCTCAGAGCCCAGTAGCAAAGCATAACCACGGACTCTGGCGAAGCGCGCCTGTCGGGTCCCCACGGCCGAACACCCCAACAATGTGGCCCCGCACCGCTCCAGGTGGCAATGCCACTGTCACCCGGCCTCCCTTTCTGTCTGGCTGCAGATGCGGACCCGGGCGGGGGCAGCGGCTGGGCTTCGAGGCCTCGCTGGGAAGGGCGCGCGGGGCACCGTGGCGGGCGGTTCTGGGCCACTGGCGGGCGGGCCACCGGGACAAGCGCTGGCCGCCGAGGCTGCGTGGCGGGGGCCTCGAGGGGCGCGGGGAGCAAGCAGCGCAGACAAAGAACGGCGCGGTGCCCGCGGCCCTCGGCTTCCCCGCGCATCCTCGCAGAAGGGGCAGCCGCGGGCCCCCGGCTTCGCCTCCCCGGTCAGCCTGTGCGTCCGTGGTGGCCGGTCGGTTTGCGGCGACAGGGCAGCCCTGTCCTTCCGGGCCGAGCGGGAGGGACGTGGGAAGGGGACGCGTGTGCTTCGGGCGCTGCCCGAGGTGCGAGCCGAGCCGGAGGGGCGGGGACGGGGACGGGCGAGCGGGCGGGAGCGGGCGGGGGCGCGGCTGGGACACGTGTGGCGGCGACGGGGGAGGGGGCGGCGCCCGGGGCTTTAGAAGGTGTGGGGCGGGCGCGTTCCCAGGCCCGGCCGAGGGGCGTTGCGCACACACAGGCGGCGGCGCTCGGGGGGCGGACGGCAAGCTCACGGCGCTCGCCCGCACTCCCGCACGCCCGCCCGCGGCTCCGGCCCCGCGCTCTCGCTCCCGCCGCCCAAAGTAACTTCGGGAGCCGCGGTCTCCCGCCAACTTCCCCGCAGGCTCGGGAGCTCGGAGCCGCTCGGCTCGAGCCCGCGGCCGGCTCGCCCTCCCTGCGCGTGGCTCTTCCGTGCGGGTGGCTCCAAAACTGAATGAGCGAGCGAGCGGCGGCCAGGAGCGCGGCGGCATGGAGCGCGGCTGCTGGACGCCGCGGACTCTGGTCCTGGCCGTGCTGCTGGTGGCGACGCTGAGGGCTCGCGCGGCCACCGGCTACTACCCGCGCTTCTCGCCCTTCTTTTTCCTGTGCACCCACCACGGGGAGCTGGAAGGGGACGGGGAGCAGGGCGAGGTGCTCATTTCCCTGCACGTTGCGGGCAACCCCACCTACTACGTACCGGGACAGGAATACCATGGTAGGTACCACAGCATCCCTACGCGCCACCGTGGCCCGCGAACGCATCTTTCTATTCTATCCCTTCTTCCCAGGGGCCAGCCAGCCGGGGACCGGGCAAGCCCCTTCCACAACGGGGTGCGCTGCGCGGGGAGAGAGAACGAAGTTAGTGGAGAATGGAGTCCTGACTCGGGATTTCAACAGTCCCCTAACACATCCCAGAATGGACTGGCGCTTGTGTGACAGTCCAGACAAACCCTGGGCATCGCTGCCTTCCCTCACTCCCAGTTCCTGCAGCTGCCGAACCCGCGCATCTTGTTTTCTTAACTCCAGTGCTTGGATAGGAGACTTTTGTCCCGTTCTGGGTCCCCGCTCGTGGGTCCCCAGGTGGAGCTGGGGTTGTCATTGGGCTTTTCAGGCCAGCTGTCCACAGATTGGAGCTCTCTGGTCGATGGCTGCCCATGCTCCCCAATAGCCCAAAAGTTCCCGCTGATCTGCAGCCAGGAGTCCCTAGCGATCCACTGAGTGTCAGGCAGTCCTCCAGAAACACAGCAACTGTTTTCAGCCCTTTATTCTTTTAAAGGGTCGTTTAAAATACTAGAAACTGATAATTTCCCCCATTCCCTCCCTGCCTTTAGCTTTGGTGCTTGCTGTGTTGTTAGCATTGTCTGGGTGATGCTTACTAAGACTGGTGTCTGCACAGCTTTAACCCCCTGGTAGGAGCTGCATGCCACTCACCAAAAGCAGGTCCCTCTCCAAAGGGATCGTTATGCAGTCCTTCATCGAGGTTAAACATTATTCAAAAATAAAATTTAGCTACAAGAAGAGTAATTTGATGTAGTGCATATATTTTTTAAATCAAGTGGAGTGTGTGGGGAAAATATGGGCTACTTTCAGTATTCATAGTGGGACTTCTTAAATAATGATAGAAACTATTAAATTGGAAGATTTCCACAAAATATTTATACTTAATGAATAGTAACTATTGTTGAGTGAACACATGTCATGCATAGATGCTGTCTCTAATGGGCTACAGGTGTTGACATAGCCGAAGGTGATCTCCAGGCAGCTGGCATTTCACATAGATCTGCATGTGAGAAATTGTAAGAATATGCCAGAATTTTTTGTTTCAACGAAACCTTCTTATCTGCCCCCTAAACACTTAGTCTGAGTAAGTTCACCCTAGATATTTAAAACAGTGCTTTCACAACTTTCCTGTGGTGTGGTGGCAGCCTTGACTGTGGAATTTTATGATTAACTTTAGAAAATTAATTTCTGTAACTAGTCTCTTTAATAAATGGGCTCTCCCTTCTGAAAATGTCTGGTGAATTTTCCGAGATCGTGGAAATCTTTGAAGGAGAAGGAACAGCCAATAGGATAACAACCCAGACCTGACCCACAGACTGATTGAGACTGTTGTCACTGGGTGTGACCCTCAGCAGAGGTGATAGCTAAGACAGTGGTAGGTCAGCGAAGGAAGGCTGGCAGAAAAGGTGCCTCTGTCAAGCTGTGATGGGAGCCTCCGATGACAAAGCAGTATTATCTTGCGCTACACAGATCCTTTGTACAGTACCAGTCAAGAAAGCATAAATAAAAATAAGAATATGCCATCTATAGCCTTTTGCTAACAAGTTAGCAGATGAACCTGAGCTTGACTGTGATCACATCACGAACCCTGGAAAGGGGTGAATGTAGGGAACAGGTCCCCAATACCTTTTCTATAACACCAAAAAAGGTGGAGAGATTTTATTATATAACTTGAAAGGTCAAATCACTATAGAGAATAATGTCATTTTACATTCCCATTAAATATTGTATCAAAGTTTTAGATTTGGGCTCCAGGCCTTCTAAGCATCTTTCCTATAAAATGCTCTACAGGTAGGAGAAATGCTTAAAACTGAAGTAATACTTATATATGTCTTTTCAATTTTAAACTTTTGGAAATGAAAAAAATTATAGCACCTGAAAGATGTGACTCACCGTAAGAAAGCATAATACGTTTGTGGTTGACTCATTTTGATGCATGTTGAAAACAGAAGGTCATTTGGCCAAAATGCCGCCTTCTGTGAAGAAATCTGTAAAATACTGGCTTGAGAATTTCTTTCTAGTCTTCTAAATCTTTTAAATGCAGCACTTACATCAGGAAAAAAATGAGTTTGTTATGGGTTTCCACTGAGATCAGCAATTTGGATGAATGGCATTTGGAGGGAGAGCTGGTAGTTGTGAGGTTTTTCCCCTAAAGACTTCATTAGGACAGAGCTGATGTGTAGAGCAGTACCCATCACACACCATTAATGGAGATTTCAGCTGTACTCTGAGACTTGTACTGTGTGACAGTGTACAATACAAGTGGCCCACAATGATACATTCTTGTATGAAGTATATTTATTTAAAGATTCTGTTGAAAATTTTTGATGAGACAAGGCAGTGATACAGTGCTGGAGAAGTTGAAGCCTGTAGCAGGCTTTACTGTAGCAGGCTCTAACACTAAGTAGTAAACATGTCTGTCTGTTTGAAGTAATGGCAGCTTAGTTCTTGAGTTTCCATCTCATAACACACAGGTGGCATTCAGAATCTCCTTTCTCATCTTCCTATATATTTTTAAATTCTGTTGTCTGAGACTCTTGATGGCATTGTTAGTCATGGTGAATTATGATGTCTTCTCATGAATATGCCACAATGGTTTAGCAAAAAGGCAGCACCATGGACTTCATGTTGGATTAGAAAGCTCTCAGAATTAGAATGCTTTTGTTTTCTAGAATTTATTTTTTGGGAGAGTACAAGTTGCAAAATATGGCCAGTTTCCCAATGGGATTTCCAGACTTCAAAATCTGTGATTTTTTTTTTTTCTGTAGAAATCTGCAAGCAAATAGAAAAGGAAATGGGAACCTAGGTGGTCTAGTTACATCACCTCTTCTGTTCCCTGCCACGCCCAGTGATGCTCTGTTTCTTTTAGGGAGCAGCTCAGTTCTGTGAGGTGTGTGAAGGCTGAGTTGAATTCTGAACCCTTCTCCCACTTGGTAATACCTCTTCCTCACAAACACCCTTAGGCGCATAGTTACCATGTGTCGGTAACACCTCTCCCTACTGTCCAGTCAGTTAATAGAGAACTGTAAATGTTAAATTCTCCCAGTTTTACTTAAGGCGTCAGAAAGCTAGTTTCTTTCTTTTTGTTTGGGACAACTAATATCTCTGGAAAATAGAAAATATGCTTCAGGAGAGAAAGCCTTTTAGACACATGTGAATTGATGTCAAACAAGAACCTGCCCACCATATAACTGATATTACTCAACCACCATTGGGAAGAGGCCAGGCATTTTATAACAACATTGCATAGCAAAGGCAAGCATAAGTAAAGGCCATTCCAGAAGGCCATTTACCAGGATATGCAAATAGACTAGAATCCCTGCTATTTCGGTAGCATAGAGCAGAGGAAGTATTTCATCATCCCTGGGAAATAGGCTCAGAAATACAGACGGAAGGGAAAACAACAATGAGAACTTACCTACAGTAGAATCAAATTGGTGATGTGGCTGGTGGTGAAATGGAAAGGGAGAATTATATTGCATTTTCTTGGCCCAGAAACACTATCAGTAGATTTGTGATTCCATATTTTTACTCCATCATTTTTCACAAGTGATATTGTGGGGAAGGCAGCAGAATCAATTTCCTAATGCCCAACCCAAGCGTTCCCTTTAGAAGGTCTAATCAGGATGAAGTGTTAAGGATACTTTGTTGTTATAATTACAGTTACTCCTCTTGTGGATATATGTGCTCTGCAATCAACTGGTTGCTATTTAAAAATTTCCCTTCAAAGAAAGCATAATGTAGTGATCTTTCAAATACAGACATATATGTTGAAAACACACCCCAGTCTTAATTCTTTTTAAGGGAATGATTTTATTATGTGAATGGAAGCAGTTGTGGTTGCTAATGTAACTGCTATTGATCGATGTATTTTTCTTGGCGTGTTTTAACTGTTAAGCTCATTCATCACGTGCAGTTTCTAGGTGAAATACACCTGTGTCCTGTGCACAGACGTCTGAAACTTGGGCATTTTAGAGCATTCTCCTCCGCCTGTCACATATTTTATCTTATTCGCCACAATTTATTCCACACCTTTTATTGCTATAATTCAGATTTTTAAATGAAATTGTGTAAATCTTACTTTGTGAAATTATATACTAATGTATTTTGATTCCAATCTTAAAATTAAAAAAAAAACAGGTGTTTGGAATGCTAATCTAAAAACATCCCATTTGGGCAGAACTCTAATTTGTTCATAACACCAGAGTACTAGAAATTATTAGAATAATTCCCTTTATTTTTGTGAATGTTTATTTTGAATGACTATTTCATTTAGATGTTAAAAATAAAATTTGGTTCAACTGCCTCACTCCAATAAAATTTTTCTTTTTAAAAATATGGTTTATATTAACAGGTATCTAAAGCAACTATGAGTGGATTCCAAAGTTTTCATTGATTGATTCAGTTAAAAGAAAACATTTAAAAGTGATTTTTATATTCTTTTCACACTCTTGAGTTGACTTCATAGGATAGTCTGTGAGCCTCATTAGTTATGTAGGAAAGATTACACATTAGGCTATAATTTTATTCTGATAATTTATAATGCTACTTTGAGCAATTATTAATTATAATCAATTGTATTCATTGTGTCTTCAGTCTTTCCAAGTACAACTCTTTCCTTCAGAGAAGCGTCACATCTGAAATTCATGACCCAAGCAGCCTGTACTTTGTGAACATTTAATTTAAAACATTTGTACAGCCCCTCATGTCTTGTAGAAGCAGAGCAATTGGCCTTCTGTATACTCAGGAGAAGAATGAGGTGTGCACCGGCTGGATATGGTAAGGCCACTTTGAGCAGAGAGAAAAGGCTTAGGCTTATGCCACAATACTGATATAGAGCATACTAAAAAGAGGAATAAATGTATCTAAATTTTAATTTAAATGGAAACATTAATCCATCGTCACCTGATTTTAGAGTCATTAATGAAGTAACCAAACCAAAATATAATTTCAGTCTCATCCACTTTAAGAAAAAATTGTAGAACACTTTTTCAGAAATTGGGGTTGAATTTTAAATTCCAAAGTCCTGCTCAGAAGTTAAGTGCAGACTGCTCTTGCAAAGAACCTGTGTTCAGTTCTCAGCACCCACATCTGGGGGCTCACAACCTCCAGGAACTCCAGCTCTGGGGCCCTTGACATCCCTGGTGTCTGGAAGCACCTGTATACACTCACACAGAGACACATAATTTAAAATAAAATACTTTTAAAAACAAAGATCCTGCATGATTAAAGAAAATCTACTTGTCAAACATTCCCCATGAAGTCATCTGTCTTTGGGAAACAGCTTGGGGAATAGTCTTTTACTCTAGGTACCCACCGTGCCTAGATCATTGAAGATGTTGACTGCTATCAATACTGGTTGATTATTCTTTAAAATTTGTGCTTCTTGTAAACTGCATACATAATTTTTCCTTTAAGATCAAAATCTGGTAGGATTCAACCCTAGAAAATAGCTTGAGGGTTATATGCATTAAAAGTACAGCTGGGCGGTGGTGGCTGGTGGTGCACACCTTTAATCCCAACACTTGGGAGGCAGAGGCAGGCAGAACTCTGTGAGTTCGAGGACAGCCTGGTCTCCAGAGCGAGTGCCAGGATAGGCTCCAAAGCTATAGAAAAACCCCCTCTGGAAAAACCAAAAGAATTGTTGTTCTGATATACAAAGTTCAGCATAGAGAACATTTAAAACTTTAGTGCAAATCAGCTTTCTAAACAAACAAGGCTTTATTTGAACAAAAATCCTGTTGATTAAAGCACTGTTTTTAATCTGCTAAGATGACAGAGATTTGAAGTATCACTGATCATCGATGGAGACTGATGTCCACAGGTTGAAGGACCTGGAGTCACACAACTTGTGGATAAGTGCCCTGTCCTCTGTCCTATCTGGCTCTGGTTAGCCTCCCCCTGGTTTCTCTTCACAGCTGTCACTTGCTGTTCTCTTTCCCCTTCTATACCCTCCTGCTTTCCCTTTCTTCCTTCTTTTTTCTCCTTCATAATGTTTTTAAAACTCTCTTTGTCTTTTGCCCCTTCAAATTTCCCGTTATGACTGCTCCTTTTGCATGCTCTAAGTATGATGTGAAAGATGTCATGACATTTACATCATATGTTGTAGTCCCTGACTATTTGCGATAACTGAATTGGGTATGTAGCTTTATATAATGCTACATTAGAATGTCACGTTTATATTTTCATGACATTCACTTGCCCATTATGACACAATGTTTTAAACTGTAGGTTATTTATTCCCAGGAGAAAAGTAACTCTCTCTCTCTCTCTCTCTCTCTCTCTCTCTCTCTCTCTCTCTCACGACAAAAATCTCTCTGAGTTTGCAAGCCTATAGTTAGGTAATTCTGCGTTCCTGCTCTCCTCACTCTGGTCAACCTGCGGAATCAAAAGGGAAGGCAGACACCCTAGTACTGACTTACACCCCAGCCCTACCATGCTTCTCATCTAGGAGTAAGCCTAGTCATACCAGAATGGCAGTCATTTTAATAAAGGTGTAGCAAGACTCTGACACAAGGTAGGTATAACTGACAGCAGTTTTGTCATCGACATGATTCCCTTACATGAGATAAGGACAACATATGTTAATAGGTTGTTCACCCATGCCTGTCCAATTTTGTTTTGCCAGTGTGTGGTACCCCTTAAAGGAAATTCTGGATTGAGCATATTGAGGGTAGTCACAAAAGTCAAAAGGAAATCTACTCTTCACCAAATATATATGATGGGAAAGTGCTTCCTGTCCCAGAGTAATACATGACTTCCCTATGACTATAAGGAAACTAATAGTGTAGCTGTGATCCAACCAGAACTTTTTGTTGGTTTAGCCAGTTCCTAACTAAAACCTTACTATTCCTGAATTACCTTTGTTATTAGTTATAGTAACACTCCAAAAATGTATATGTTGCTTTGTGGTAGTCTAGGAAAGATGATAGCATAAATACATCAGTTTAATGTGTTTTTATCAAATTCTGTTTTATAACATTGTATAAAATAATTAAAAAATGTTTCTGCTGAATTGGAATGGAAAGATACTGATTTTGATAGTGGATCCAGAGTTGTTAGGTCAAAGACTGACTGGAGAAACAAGTTCACCGAGGTCTGGAGGTAAATTGGATGTTTACAGTTAAGAAAATATACTATTCAGGGAGGCATCGGCTCTTCAGTGTATTCTAACTTCACTGCAGCAAGCCTGACTTGGATAACAAGTGACTATTGGGTGGTAGGGAAGTATGGGGTTAGGCGGTCTCAGTGGCAGATTACATAATTTACCAGTCTCTTAACCCAGATCCTGTCAGGAGCTCTAGGTGATATCGACATCTCTGGACTGTATTGGAGGAAGGGAGCCCTGATCTTAGATGCTGTAGCCCTCATTTGGTGATACACAGTTATTGTTTTTCTAGAACTCCCTTTCATGTTGTTCAGGTGAACTTTGTGTCCAGTCAAATTTGTTTTCCAAGCCTCTCTGTAGCATCGTCTAGTTCACTGATATGAAACAGAAGTGCTTGATAGAGCTGGTGAAGGAAGTCTTTAACATGACTCAACCTGTTTCTCCTATCTTGCATGACAGCCCTGAAGTAATGTTTAGATTTCTCGTGTTGTAGAGATTCTTCTTCTTTTATGTGAGCTGGGCTTCTTGAATGGCCTGATCCTCCCTTCCAATTACTTTCAGTAACTTAATGGAACAACATGCTTTCAGAATATCCCCTAAACTACGCTATTTCTGCGGGTTTCAAAGACTACATTATATATATAATAGTCACTTATATTTTGGGAAAGTAACCTCTGCTTGACCCCCAACTTCTGAAATTTCTTATATGCCAACACTTTATGTTGTTAGTTTCTTTCACTAGTCTGTTTCCTGACATTCCTATCTCCCTAAAGTGCAGTGTCACCATGTGTAAATCCTGTTGACATTTAAAACACTAGAGGTATGACATGGGTTGTAAATGTGAGTTCTGCCCCAACTTTAACCTTGTTTGTTATGGCTGACTCGGCCTCTAGGACCGAATCCAAGCCTGTCATTTCTCTAGCTTGTTCCATATTGACAGAGGAAACAGAAACGCCTGCCCTACCTTCAGGAACACGCAGTCTCCCATTTGGTTCAGGCACCTTTGTAGTGTGTGCTGACATGTCCTACAATCAGATTCAGTTCTTTTTACACTTCCTTTTCCTGCATAAACACTTCCTGCATTTTCATCCTGCAAAACATGATCTATGTTGTGTCCCCTAGCTGTGTTGGGAACTATAAGGAAACTAGTTGGTTCTCAGTTCCTAGAAACAATAAAACAGGATTGTGGGGCTGAAGAGATGGCTCAGCAATGAAGAGCACTGTGCTCACAGCAGATAGGAGTTCAGCTTTCATCACTTACATCTTAACTGCTCAAAACTGAATGTGATCCAGGCTCCAGGGGACAGCACACTTCTGGTCTCTGTGGTCACACATACTCTTAACTTGTGTACATATACCCACACAAGAAACACTTAACACATATACACAATTAAAAATAAAATCAATATTTAAAACAGAAAAGTGATTTCTGTTCCTATTCCAGGCACTGATACTTTCTGGAAAAACAACAACAACAAAAAAGAACTCAAACTTTTGAATAATTAACAACACTAATAATAACAGAACTTGTAATAACAACATTAATAATATAATATAATATAATATAATATAATAGTTCTTAGTATATTCTGCCATAGAACCTACACCTTTATGCATTTAATCTTAGAAGTGGTGTTTATTTTATGAAAAGAAAAATAACATAAGTGATTAAAATCATTTCAAGAAAGAGAAAACAAAGAATTGGAAACAAAGTTTGTTACTTTGAAGTTAATGAATAAAGATTGCAAAATTAAAGCAGGAAACTGATGTCCTTGTTAAACAGGCTGCAAAGAAATTTATCTTCCAGGACAGCACAAGGAAAGATGCCGCTGGTCCATGTGACCCAAAGAGTTAACAGGCCTGCAAAATGTACTGATTCAGGTTTTGTTTAAAGTTATTTTTAACACTTTGGAAATGTAACTTTTAGTGAGACTTTTAATAAGTAAGATTCTTTCTTTTTTTTTTTTTTTGCTTTACTAATAGGATCTAAAAATCTAAAGAATATTAAAAATCTAGATAGAGACAGACATTTAAGGGATTTTGGTTGAAATTTATCTGTGGTATAGTCCTTTCTTTAGGAAACTGTGTTATGTGTTTCTACCTGTAACGGACTGAGTGGCATGCCATGCATTGGAGTCCTGGTTCTACAGTGACAGCCTTTCATTCAAAGTCCAGATCACAGAGAGACAGAAAAAGCAGTGACATTTGTTTTGTACTTAACTTTGTAGTTATTTCTCATACACAAATCTCTTTATCCTTGCCTCTAAAAGTTTCCCCTCCTGACATGAAGGCAGAGTTCAACCCCAGACTTGGGAGTTGGGACAGGGGAGGGGGGACCACAAGGCTGTCTGTCTGGTGACCAGAATCTGCCCCCTGTCTCAGACTTCTATTAGTATGCAAATGACCTGCTTACCATTGCTAGCAGCTTCTCTCAAGGTTTGACATCAGACTTGGGCTGGGTCAAAGGGTGGAGCCTTGGTTCTGTCCCTGGATTCCTCTTGTGGAACACAAAGGTTGTCAGAGGGCCTGGGGTCCATTCCTGTGTTCCCCAGGAGAGAAAAAATTACCTCATTCAACTTCAACACCTCTGTAATAGCCTTTATTAAAATGCCATAAAACATGGAAATGTTCTATGTATAGGTGTTTTTTCTCAAGCCTGACAAATTAGTTATGTCTCCTTCTGGCATTTTCTGATGACTCTCTCTGAGCTGCAGCTCAGTAAGTCAGTCTATTGGCTTCCTGGTAGGAGAGGAAGGAAGTTCCAGCAAGGCTTCAAATAAGATTGGCTTATTCCAGACTGTTGACACATTCTCAGACAGACACTTTGTTGTGAAATGAGCTACAGGAGATGAAACATTCAAAATTGGTATCACTAATGAGTACCCAGAGGGTTAGCTACCTGTATTTGTGGAAACAAAATACCAATACAGCTGACAGCAAACTCCTCACAATGGTTAAAATACTCAGTGCCCCTAGAATTGATCTGCCCAACTTAGTTTTGCTCTCCTCTGCTCATTCTACCCCAGCCAACCAGTCATTCCCAACTGTTTCTACAGCATGATGAGCAGCATGGAAGCCCTGCCAACATGTGGGAGCAGGAAATGTTGAATAAGGTGCAGGATCTGTTGGCAACTTGTAGAAACAACCAGCAATGGAAAATTATCTAGTTGTTTATAATGTTAGAAGCCCTGGAGGACATTATGCTAATTGGAACAAACTGGGGGACAAATGTGGGATTCAAAATGCAAAACCCAGAAGTAGAATGTCACTGGGGTTACCCGAGGCTGGGGCGTGGCTCAGCTGACATAGGAATAAGTTCAGGAGATCTGCTTATATCGACAGGCAAGATGACACACACCTGTAATCTGGTGGTGGGGAACTGGGCACAAAACAGAGGGAGGAGGGTTGAATGTTGAAAATCACCATGGGCTACATAGTAAGACCATATTCAAAAGAAATAAACAAGATTTACTGCACACATAATTACCATAGCCATGTAGTACACAGTCCATGGAGTTTAAAACATGTCAACGGCTGAGACTGTAGCTTGGTGAGTGCACTTGCCACAGATGTGTAGGCCCTGAGCTTGGTTGCCGACCTGCACAACAAACAGCCTTCACAAAAAAAGTCCCAGAAAGGGCCTTCATTATTTAGGCTAATTTGAGATAAATAACTGTTTTCAGTAAGCAAAAAGAACCTGAAAGAGTTACCACAAGAATGCACAGGCTTTGGTATTCAGCATTTTTTTTTTGCCAATATGATAATGTATCTAAACTTTTCTTGTGAAACTAGCCTAACTTAAAAACTTTGTGACTTTTATCAGCTACCACAGGGAGGAAAGGATGCCAGACTGGTCTGCCAGAAGCAGAGATCAACTATGGCTAATGTGAACTAAAATTAACAAACAGGTGGTAGACGGTGTTTGGAAGGAAAACAAATGCCAGACTTGCAAATCATGAAGTTGTCTCAGATCAGGTAGGGAGCACTGCTGAAGGCCTCCCTCTGACGGGACAGCAGTGAGCAGGGCAGACTTCACAGTTGATATGAATCTTTTCCACCCTTTCATCTGCCATTGAATTTTACATTCAGATTCCTCGGATCACAAATCATAGTGGCTTCCCTGGGGCAGGGCTGAGGTGTCCTCTTGTCATACCTATGGATCTAGCCTAAAGGTAATTTAGCTGCCCACAGGATCCTGGCTTCCTTCTGCTGACTGGTTTTCACTAGACCACCAGGGGTCTTGCTCTCATGTTCCCCCGGGAGTATAAAAGCATGTGAGAATGCACATGTCTCTGCCTTCAGCATCACAATCAACATCACCTGCATTCACTTGGAAACGTCAAAAGGCTTCTTTCAGGACCAAACTAGTCATCAGCAGAACTAGTCATCGTGCCCCCCGCCCCCACTTTCTCAAATGGATTTCTGAGATGACATAGGCTCTAACTTTCTTCCCGCCTACCTGACTGTAGTGTCAGGGACCAGGATTCTCTCTTCTGCTTTCTCTTTTTATCAACCCATTCTCCCCAGGGATGTCATCATCTGCCCTTGTGCAATAAGTGCCATCCACACACTGTTAACTCCAAACAAGTCCTCTGCCTACTGTTTGTTAACTTGGACTTAATGTCTGCACTTGGCTGTCTGCCAGAGCTTCCTGCACCTCTCTGCTGTGACGTGACATCCCTTCACAGGATCCTTCTGGAGTCTCCCCAACTCTCCAGATGTCAGCTTGCTCTCTGGAAATTCTCAGACCCCCCAATCATTGTCTAATGCCCCACATCTGACCCCTCCCCCAAGGCCATCCAGCTGTATATTGCAACCCTCTGAGTCTGCCCTTACTCTGCGGCCTCACTGGGCCACCACAGCCAGCTTCTTCTCACCCTCCTTGCCTCTGGCCTGTGCTTAACTGGGCATCTAGCTAGCACCAGGCTGTGCTGTTCTCTGCTGTATACTGTCTACCAGTTTGCCTCTGACAGCCCTATGCCTTGCCCTCTTACCCAGCATCCCACTCTGTCATTTTCACTAGCAAAATTGCCAGAATTTGAATAATAAATTGTAAGGTAATTTTATGTGTGTCTTTTGTTCCTCCTGTCTCCTAGAGAATAAGATAAGAAGTCCTCTCCATGACATGAACTACAGGACTCCCAGTTCTGTTTACCGTGCACATCCCAGGATAACCTCATGTCTGTTCTTTGTAATTCCAGTCTAGTCAGCTATCACCCTGGTGAGACCTCCCCTGACCGCACTACTTAAAGCTGGAGTCCCCTTCTTCCCAGTACCCATGTTCCCACTGGCAGCTTTATTTTTCCTTGTATAGTGCCAGACATGTTGGTGAACAAAAGTCACATGTGGGTTTCCTTTAAGAGCTATAATCGCCAGTGATAATTCCAACAAAGTAATTTAAAAGATGTCTTGCGAA
Source organism: Cricetulus griseus (assembly GCF_003668045.3). Lineage (NCBI taxonomy): Eukaryota > Metazoa > Chordata > Mammalia > Rodentia > Cricetidae > Cricetulus > Cricetulus griseus. Next base: position 172,132,058 of record NW_023276806.1, read on the forward strand.
GATGGACTTGGATGTCCAGTTTCTGATTTGGCTGTCTGAAGGGGCGGTAACAATGTTTAACACATTTGAAAAGCTCATTTCCACTTTCCCACCCTCCGTACTAGGAAGTTCTCATGACTTCCGTGAAACTATGCAAGGCTATTTATAGTAGGTTTTGGATTGGCTTCACTTTAACTATATGTTATCATATCCCAAAAGTTCTCATAGCAATTAGTATCTATAATTATTAATAGAAACTATAATGGATTTTAAGTCCCTGTTCCCAGAAGCTTCTCAGAACTGTGCCATAAATAAATCTGAAGCGATCTTGATGAATGGGTAGATAGTTTTTATTTAAATTTTCATCTGAATGGGAATAAATAATGGGAAGCAGACTGAAATAGTTTCAACAGATATGCAGCAACCTTATATAAAACTCAAAAAATAACAACCTGGAAGTTGTACCAAAGACTCATCTTCTAAGAAAAATCTTCTTGACTAGAGATAATTGACTAGAGTGAAGCAGCTGAGACGGGTGTGCTCTGTGCTTTTGTGTCAATGAATTAACGCCTTAGTCCCTAAGCTATGTGGCTTTGGGCCAGTGACCTTTGCTGTATCTATTAAATCCTTTGCTTGTTTTTCATTTTAAGAAATTGTTTGACAGTTTCATACATTTCCATGATGAATTTTAGCTGATTTCACCTCTCTCTTTTTCCATTCTACTCCCATGAAACCTTTCTATCTAACAGGTCTCCCTCCAGCTTTGATCTCCCCTATTGTGTGTGTATGTATGTGTGAGAGAGACAGAGGTAGATAGAGACAGACAGAGACACACATGCACATGGAGACAGACAGACATACACAGAGGGAGACAGACAGAGAGAGATAAAGACAGAGACAGAGTCACTGAGCTTAGTTTCTTGCTCTAATGTGGGTGGGAGGTTATTTTCTGGAAAATGTCACCCCTCCCCCAGCAGTCATTATTATCTGCTTCAGGGATGGGGATGAGGCCTTACGAGCTTCTCTTCCACCATACTTTTAAGTATTGATTTTAATAACTTGCTGGTAATATTAATAATCCTTTTGTAATGTATTCTGTATTTCTCCAGTTTTCCTATATGGATTTATTTTTATATAATAAAGGAACATGGATTTGTCTTATATATGTTGCTGCTTAGACAGGATAATAGATGTCTATTGTTGATTCATAAATCTTGGACTCATAGTCAAAGGCACAGTGACTCAGCCCGAATGTGCTGTCTCTGTAATGTATCACTGCCTTGCTGTTCTTAGAACACAGCACTGTCTTAGGAGGCCAATTACACATTGAAATCATCAAAGAGTCCCCCAGGAGAAAAGTGGTAACAAACAGATTGTGAAAAGGATACTTGTTTACTGTTTTATAATCTTTACAACATTGATGGCAGAATCCTTCTGTTTACTGTGTTGGAAATGAATGTTCTGTGTATTGCACAAAGAAGCACCTAAACAAAACAAAAGGCAACACAGTCGCCCTCTGCAAAAAGGGTGTGCTGCTGCCCACACATAGCTAGCAGGCACCCTGGGGCAGGAAGTTCACTTAGGTTTTCTTCTAACCCAGGTGGTGGTTGGATCTCCCACTGATGGGAGTTGGACCTCAGTCTCTCATTTGGCTACCTAGTAATTGCTGTGAAGGAAATAAAGGAAAGGGAAGGGGCCTGGCCATCCAATTTGGGGAATGCAGCAGGACCTTTGAATAAACAAAGCTTTACCAAGTTTGAGGGGGAGGAGCTGAAAGACTTAAGTGTCTTTACATAAAAGTTTTTTAAGGTAGGGGAGATAATGGAATATTGGCCCTCGGCAGGCCAGCCACCTTTGGTAGATAAAAGCCTAGGAGAATGAGAAGGGGAGAAGAGGAGGGGTGAGGAGGACATGAGGGAGCTGAAAGGTTGAGTTGGGGAAGAATAGAAAAAAACAAGGTAAGAGAAACCATAATAGAGGGAGACATTTTAGGTTTAAAGAGAAATCAGGCACTAGGGAAATGTCTGGAGATCTACAAAGATGACACCAACTAACAATCTAAGCAACAGAGGAGAGGCTATCTTAAATGCCCTCCCCTGATAATGAGATTGATGACTGTCTTATATGCCACCCTAGAGCCTTCATCCAGCAACTGGCGGAAGTAGAAACAGACACCCATAGCTAAACACTGTACTGAACTGGAATCCCGTTGCAGAGAAGGAGGAGTGATGAGCAAAGTGGACAAGACCAGGCTGGTGAAACCCACAGAAACAGCTGACCTGAACAGTTCGGAGCTCTTGGTTCCCAGACTGATAGCTGGGAAACCAGCATGGGATTGATCCAGACCCCAGGAACGCAGGTGTCAGTGAGGAGACCTTGGAAATCCATGGGGCCTCTTGTAGTGGATCAGTACTTATCACTAGCATAGGAATAGACTTTGGGAGCCCAATCCACATAGAGGGATACTCCTTGAGTTTAGACACAAGGGGGTTGGCCTAGGCCCTATCCCAAAAGATATGACAGACTTTGAAGACCCCCTATGGAAGGCCTCTCCCTCCCTGGGGAGCAGAAAGGGCATGAACTAGGTAGGGTGTTAGTTGGAGGGGCAAGGGAGGAGAGGAGGGAGAGGAAACTGGGATTGACATGTAAAACAATCTTATTTCTAATTCAAATCAAAAAAATGGAAAAGAAAAAAAGGAAGAGGCAGCTTTATTTGACCTCAGTTGGGAATGTATGTGTTGGGACCCCAACTTCATTTTGCTCACAGATGACTTAAAAAGGACCATGGGATTTGATCTTGGAATTTTAAGCAAATTTACAAACTAGGAGATTGTTCATAAGAATGGACTCTACATACCATTGGGGAAATTACATAGCCCTTCATTTCAAGTGACAACCTCTCCTAGTCCTCCTCCTTTATATGTGAAGTGTTACGGTGAGATAGTGACAAATGAGGTCATGTGGAAAAAGGAGTTTTTAATTGGTCCAAATAATAACCCCGAGTCAGATATAGAGGAAAATGCGGAGAGATCAGAGAGAAGAAGGAGCTAGCTAGCTACAGCCACACCTTACCTCCTTAGCATCTCAGCAGACAAGAGAGCGGGTTCCTGTTTCTTCCCGCTTATCTCCTCTCTACCCAGCCACCTCACTTTCTATCTGTGCCCAGCCAGATCACTTCCTGTCTGTCTGTACAGACCTCCAGGCCTCTATGGTTAGCTAGTGGCAAGCTCCATTCTCTGATCTTCAGGTAGGCTTTATTTGTACAAATAAGATTATTACTATAGTCATGTGTATTGTAGTGACTTCATTTTGGTCTTGTGTTACTGACTTCAGTTTTATGAAGACTACCAAAAGGTTCTCATATCCTTTCTCCTAATTTTCAGAGGCCCTAACTTAGTAGCATATAAATATAAAAATTTTTAAAACCAATAAAATAGAATAAATATATTTTATTAACATGAATTATACATATAAAGGGGTTCTTTGTAGTTTCATACATGTATATAATGGGTAATGTGTTTGGACCTTAGTTACCTTTTCTTGTCCCCTTCTCTCCCACTGATCTTTGTTCTCCCAATTAGTCCTTCTTTTATTTTCATGTGTATGGTCTTTTGAGACAGGATTTCGGTATGTAACACCCTGGCTGTCCTGGAACTCACTCTGCTCCCTCTGTGGAACAGGCTGACCTAGAACTCACAGAAATCCACCTGCCTCTGCTTCCCAAGTGCTGGGATTAAAGGCATGAGCCACCACTGCCTGGATGGCTCTTACATTCTTTTGTAAAATTCATTTGTTTTCATATGTATGGGTGTTTTGTGAATGTATGAGCACCACTTGCCTGCAGTGCTCATGGTGGCCAGAAGAGGACTTCAGAGCTCCTAGGCCTGGAATTACAGATGGTTGTGAGCCTGGGAATTGAATATGGGTCATTGGCTGAGCATCCAGTGCTGTTAACCACTGAGCCTTCTCTCCAGCACCTGGTTCTTACAGTCTTTCTGTCTATGATGTCCTTGAGTAACGAGGGTTGGTATAGGTGTCCATTAGGGATGAGTGCGCATCAGTCACACAGTCAACACCGAGCACTGCACACTACAGGGCAGGCTTCTCTGACCAGAGCTGAAAGCAGTTCTAATCCACACAGAAAATAAATTCCCAGAAGGCAGTTTGAGGGCACACATCTGTCTAGCCAAACAACAGTAGTAGCTCCTCACTAAGTCTTCATGCTGTGAGTAGCAGGAGCCACTGACAGTCTGTTTGCTGGAGAACTGTTTCCTGAAAAACCTGTTTTTAGTTTCTCACTGAAGAAAAGTCCTGGTCCATCTTAGGAGGCTGATGGGTAAAGCGAGTAGAATTGCCTTAGAAGGTTCAGGGAAGTGGAAGCTTGCATCTCTACATAATGCCTCCCTCGGGTTCCATGGGAAGGGACTACTCTATACGGGTGCCCTGGGGTGATGAGACCTAAAGAAAAAGAGCAGAACCTAGAGTACTACTCACAGCATGGGAGGTGGCTGTTTAAGAGAAGGCTTTGCACTTGGTCCAGATGTGCTGGGATTCTGCTCTTTCACACTGTGCCTGTCTATCTGTGAGCAGCGACATCTCTTACCACGAGTGGAGGATTTCATTTTGCATGTACCTGCTCAATAAATGGGAACTGTTACCAGAACACTGCCAACAAGATAGCCTTGACACTGCCGGACACGACATTGATTTGGGTTTGGTTTCTTAGGTGTGGGGATAGATAAGACTCCAGGTAGAAGTAGTGGCACTTTAGAGGAACAACAGTTGTAGAAACACATGAAGGTTCCCGCGTGGGAAGGTTTTGGTTTCATTGCTGTATTATTTTCCTGGGGGAAAGATGTGTAAGTTGCCATAGGACAACCAGTTAAAATGGGTGGCTTCTTTTGTTCACTTAATGCCTGCGTTTAGGAAATAAAGGATGCTGAGGAACCTGGACATTTACAGTTGCCAGTACTTTTCCAGTACATTTGCCTCTAATCCTGGCTAATTGGCTTGGTAGTATAAAACACAACCATGACATCCTAGCCATTCATCTGGGTGGTACAAAACAACCGCTGTACCCTAGCCATTCAGCATAAAGCACCATAGTGCCTTCTTAAAGTATATTTTATATCCTTGATGTTATAGTCTGTGCAAAGATTAGTTTTTCTTCATAAGTTCTCAGTGTAAGACTTTAAGGTGATGGAAATAATTCAAATTCTAAGACTAGGAAAAGAACAAAGAATTTGGCTTGGCTAAGTTCTTACTACACCCTTATTTAAACAGTTTAGAATTTTAATTTAGGGGTATAAAATAAAATCTTTTCCAAATACAAAACACTGTTGACACAAATGCTCTAGATTTCCAGATTTAATTGAAACAAAAGACTTTACTGACTCGGGGATTGCAATGATCCAAGTAGCTAATCATGGAAACACATAAATAAATTGGTTATCACTATTGATATTGACATTAGTTTTCTGTGCCCAATGGCCTTCTTAGAATAGTCTCTTAGCTTCTAAGATACAAAGGTTCCAAGGACTCAAATGCATCACACACATTAAAAATACAAAAATGATGGTTTTATTATACTGTTTCCCTTGGAAAACCCTGGTTTTATGAGTGTGATGCTATAACATCCTGACTTATTTATTCAAATTGTCACTTTAAAAGGCCACACAGTAATGTATTTTCTACCATGTATGTTGATGAAATTGCTCAGGGCAACCATTTCCTTCTTGAGGACAAAGGCACTTCATTTGTTTTGATTCTGAGTTAAGATGTATTAATGCAGTCCCTTTCTTTGGTGTGCTTGTTCTATGGATGGATTATGAGCACCACTTTTTAAAATCTGTATTATTTTGATTTAAAAATACATGTCATAATGTTTGAAAAATCTTGGCTCCAAGGTATATAAAAGAAACAAAGGTTCTCTAGCCCCAAGTTTATTTAGCACAATGAATTCCCATGAAAATGTGTTTGGAGCAACACTTCTTTATATAATATGGTGTCATGTAGTTTTAAAGTATTGTTTTATAGAAATTATTTTATTTGTTATTCATGAATGTATAAGATAGCAATAATACCTGTGCACCTATGTATACGTGAGGTGTGTGTGTGTGTGGTGTTTGTGTCTCTGTGTGTGGTGTGTGTGTGTGTGTGGTGTGTGTGTGTGTCTGTGTGTGATGTATGACTGTGTGTATGTTCTTGTGTGTGGTTATGTAGGTGGAAGCCAGAGAACATTGGGTGTCTTCCTTTATTGCTCTCCTCCTTACATCTTGAGATAGGTTCTCTTACTAAACTGGGAGGATGAGCCTAAGACTTACAGATTTCACTAGATTGTCTGAGGATCCTGTCTCTATTCTCATGGCACCAAGATCATGGGCTCTCACCACTGATCCTGCATGAGTTCTGGGGATGCAAATTCAGGTTCTCTTCCATGAGTAGCAAACATTAACCCACTGAACCATCTCCTTTGTCCCAAGATGATACTCTAATATAGATATTATATGCAGAACACAGTGTGAAGAAGTGACTCTCCCAAGGTCACGGTGCTAAGCAAAACTCAAAGCAGAGGAGCCTCAGTTACGGTGATGTGATGCTGAATTATGGTGGTGTGTTAGCCTCAAACAAGCAAACAAAGAATGTGTCAGCAGCAGCATATCATGTTTATATTTCTTTGCCTTTGAGCTTCTGAGACTGCGTGAGTCATCCGGTGAACCATGCCTTTTCTTTTCTTTTTGGCATTTTCTTACCAATTTCTTTTTGTTTATTAGCTGCCACAATAAATAAATAATTGAAAATGGGGTCAGAGGACCTGAGTCCATCAGCCTTTTGATTTCTATGCTCCGAGTTAGTTGCTCCACATATAAAGCGGAAACAGATCAGCTTCTCTCTGGGATGGTCAGTGGCCAACCAAAACCTAAAAATTGGTTTTGAGTTTCTTAAACTTTAAAGCTTGCAAAAAAAGAGATAGAGTTTGAGGAGAAAAGCTTATTTTCATTAGGACCTTAAAAAACAATTGTGCTGTTTTTTTTTTTTCTCTCGGTTGTCATTGCTTACTGAAGCCTAAGAGGGGTTCATTTTCTGACTTGGGTTTTAAACCCCTGTTCATTAGCACTCACTGAACACATTATCTATAGCCTTAGAGGAATAGCATGGTCTTTGTGCCGATTTCAGAGTTCTGTGAGTCCAAGAGGTCAGACTGGTGTAGTGGAGCAGAATTGTCGTTTACTGCAGGGACAAACTGCCAGGAAAAAGGGTGTAAAAGGGCAATCAGGACATATACTAAAAATCCTGCCTGTAACTCTTATTCAATCCTGGGCCAAACCTTCAAAAGATTCGTAAAGTCTTAGCACAGAAGTTGGTGACCTGGAAGCTGGAGCGTGCTCTGACCTGGGAGTCTCTCAGGTGACTGCATCCTGGGATAAGAGAACACGGGGTGAATGTGAGTGCACTATGGACCTTTAGTATGTACCATTGTGCCTTAGTGGATACTGTGTGAGCACTGCAATGGGGACAGCGTTGCCAAGACCCTCAGCCCCTTAGGCTTTGTCGATAGGGTGCCAGAGTGAGGAGTTGGTCATCAGCAGCTCTTCAGAGCCTCATACTCAAGTTCATCCTATGAACACATGTATTCCTAGTGTAGAGGTGATGGGAGGCAGATTCGGGAGAGGCAGGCTCACATCCAGTAGTCTGAAGTCTCTGGTTGACTCTGGAGGACGCCGCCCTCCTGCTTCTAGTACTCAGGGATGACAGTGCCTTGTGTTACCATCCTCCAGGCCACCACTAATGCTTTTTGAAATCTTCTATTAAGGTATTTATTGTGCTCTTATGAGGATTTTCTGTAGATTTAATGTGTTTCCTGTGTCACATACACAGACATGTGACCATTATTTAGCCAACAATCCATGAAGATTTGAATTCTAAAAATACCCATCTGAAAATGTCCAAATACACATAGTAGAGAGGCTACCTTAAGTGCCCTCCCCTGATAATGAGATTGATGACTAACTTATATGCCATCCTAGAGCCTTCATCCAGCAGCTGGTGGAAGTAGAAGCAGACACCCACAGCTAAACACTGAACTGAACTGGAATCCCGTTGCAGAGAAGGAGGAGTGATGAGCAAAGTGGACAAGACCAGGCTGGTGAAACCCACAGAAACAGCTGACCTGAACAAGGGGAGCTCTTGGTCCCCAGACTGATAGCTGGGAAACCAGCATGGGACTGATCCAGACCCCATGAATGTGGGTGTCAGTGAGGAGGCCTCGGAAATCTATGGGGCCTCTTGTAGTGGATCAGTACTTATCCCTAGCATAGGAATGGACTTTGGGAGCCCATTTCACATAAAGGGATACTCCCTTATTCTAGACACAAGGGGGTGGGCCTAGGCCCTATCCCAAAAGATATGACAGACTCTGAAGACCTCCCATGAAAGGCCTCACCCTCCCTGGGGAGCAGAAATGGTATGGGATGGTAGGGTGTTAGTGGAGGACAAGGGAGGAGAAGAGGGAGAGGGAACTGGGATTGACGTGTAAAACAATCTTGTTTCTAATTTAAATAAAAAAGAATTGTACTACAAATACATATAAACCTAATACAGGTGTGTATGCATGTGTGTGGTGGGGGCAGTCAAAGGCATTTGGAGGACTGGGGACTGGACACCCCAAATGGAGATATGCAGAAGTCACTGCCAGGTCCTGCTGTCTGTGTGTGTGTGTGTGTGTGTGTGTGTGTGTGTGTGTGTGTGTGTGTGTGTGTGTGCGCGCGCGCGCGCGCTCATGCATGTGTGTGAGAGATTGAGATTCAGTTCAGACAGACAGACTCCATCAAGTAATTTGAGCTCCCTGCAAGTATCCCTGCTTTCATTTATTACAGTCATGCAATGCACCTTAATTAGACACACAATGGTATTTTATGATTGGTACATATTAGTTAATAAAACAAAACCTTCTTACTGTGATTGAGCTAGCCCATTAGAATTAGTTAACACTTTATTGTAGTTAAAAATCAGAGAGCATACTTTAGCTTCAACCCCATGGGTAAGTGTTATGACACCAGACATTTTTGTTCAGCAAACTGTATCTCAAAAGAGTAACTTGTCCATGAGCTCCCACTTGCTCAGGTCAGCTGTTTCTGTGGGTTTCCCCAGCATGGTCTTGACCCCTTTGCTCATCACTCCTCCCTCTCTACAACTAGACTCCAGGAGTTCAGCTCAGTGCTTAGCTGTGGATCTCTGCTGCCTAACTTTCCCTGGAGAGTGGGTGGGGAGTTCGAGGGGGTTCATGGGGGGCATGGGAGGATTGGGGGGAGAGGGAACTGGGATTGTTTCTAAATTAAACAATACAAAAGAATAGCTTGTCTTCCTTCACAGGTTCTTTCTTTCCTGGAGTTTGAGACAAGTAGGACAGTCTTCTCTGACTGGAGACAGACTTCAGCTGTAGTTTTATGAAGTTTGTTTTCAGCTGTGGTGTAGTGAGCACGAGCAGCAAGCACTCAGCTCACAGTGTGGCAGCACCTGCCCTTTGTCCTTCCTGTATCGCCTCCATGTTCCTCTGCCTCATGGTGACAGTTTCCTGTGCGGGTATATTATTTATGATTTCTTAAAGCCTGCCTGAGGATTCAGAAAGCAAAGTCAGCCACAGGCTATAGAAGCCAGAAGCTAGGAGTTGGTGGCACACACCCTTAGCCCTTGGATTAAGAGGTAGATGGATCTCTCCGAGTTCAAGGCCACTCAAGGATGCAGGAGATTGAATCTGTTGAAAGGAGTAACACACCACAGGCCTTTGATCCCAGCAGGGTCTTTAGTAGAGTAGGAGGCATTCATTCTCCAGCCACACTGAAGAGAGGAGACAGCCCTTTCAGCCTGAAGTAGTGGTAAGAGCTAGTGGCCGGCTACTTTCCCTTCCGAATCCTCAGGCAAGCTTTAGTACATCATAAATAATATATCAGCACAGTTTCCTCTTACCCAGGCCCATACTTCTGATTCCAAATATGAAAGGATAATTTTTGTTTGGCTTAGAGAATCCCAAGACACCAAAGCACCCTTTCAGACCCAACCTTCCTCTTGTTTTCTCCGACTGTCATTTTAAGCACACGTTGTGGAATTGCCAGCATGTTCTTTGTACCATTCCAATGGCTCCATTCTTCATCTTTCTGGGACAACAGACATCTTTAACCTGGCCACCTTCTTTTCCAGGCTGCATTGAGATCCTAGCACCCCTAAAGCCTTTATAAACCAGTGCTAACAGCCCCTTAGGGGAGAAGACATAAGCATGGATTTTTTTTAAGTTATAATGTACTTTCATATCATAACTATACTTCTATCCAAAGATCATAGTTTGTCAGTGTGATTCCTAATTTAAAAGCTTGATCCACTCTCTCTCTGTCTCTCTCTCTCTGTCTCTCTCTGTCTCTCTGTCTCTCTCTCTGTCTCTCTGTCTCTCTGTCTCTCTCTCTCTCTCTGTCTCTCTCTCTCTCTCTCTCTCTCTCTCTCTCTCGATCTTGTAAATGAGCCCTTCTGTGTCACAGTGACTGGAACACCTATTTTTCTGGTCAGATTATTTTTAAAAAAATTGTATTTTCTTTTTTATGCTTTTCTCATACATCACATCCTGTTATCAGTTTCCTTTCCCTCCATCCTCCCAGTCCTCCCCCTCCTGTCTCACCCAGATCCAATCCTCTTCCATTTCTCTTAAAAACAAAAGGGATATTCGCCGAACTTGGCATAACAGAATATAGTATGACCAAGCACAGACTCTCCTATTAAGTGTGGACAAGGCAACCCAGTAGGAGGAAAAGAGTCCCAAGCTTAGGCAAACAAATCAGAGATACGCCCACTCCCACTGATAGGAGCCCCCAAGAACACCCAGTTACACAACCATAGGTCTATGCAGAGGATGTAGCTTGGACCCATGCAGGCTCCATGGTTGCTGCTTCAGTCTCTGTGAGCTCCATGAGCCCTGTTACATGATTCTATGGGCTGTGTTTATTTGGTGTCCTCTACCCCACTGGATCCTACAATCCGTCCTCCCCTTCTTCTGCAGGGTTCCCCTGGCTCTGGCTAGTGTTTGGCTGTGGGTCTCTGCATCTGTTTCCATCTGTTGTTGGGTAATGCCTCTCTGATGACAATTGGGATGACAATTGGGCTAAGCACCTATGTATTAGTATAGCAGAATATCAATAGGAATCATTTCATTGACTTTTTTTTTTTTTTTTTTTTTGCCGGTAATGTTTGGTTCTATTTTGAGTCTCTGTGCTATCCAGCCTCCCATCCAGATAGTATCACAGGTGAGTTCCCTGTCATGGCATGGGCCTCAGGTTGGACCAGTCATGGGTTGGCCACTCCCACAAGTTCTGTGCTAGCACAGCCCCAGCACATGTTGGTGGCAGTACACATTGTAGGCAGAAGGTTTTGTGTCTGGGTTTGTGTCCCAGCCCCACTGCTGGAAGCATTTCCTAGTTATAGAAGATGTAGAGTTTGGGCTCCATATCCCCCACTGGGGAGACTTCATTAGGGTCCCTCTCATAGATTCCAGAGAGTTTCCACTGCACTACGTTTCTACGTCATCCCCAAATTGCACCCACCCTTTCATTCCAGTTGTCTCTCACTGTACATTCTTCCATCCATCCATCCACCTGGGTCTGCACCCTCCTGTCCCATCCCCACCCACCTCTAGTCTGCCAGCAAAATCAATTCCATTTCCCCTCCCCAGGGAGATCCTTGAGTGCTCCCTTTCTCTTAGAGCCATTATTTTTACTTAGCCTTGCTATTGAGTCTATGTATTGTAGCATGATTATCCTTTACTTAAAGTTAATGTCCACATATAAGTGAATACATATCATGTTTGTGTTTCTGGGTCTGGGTTACTTCAGTCAGGATGACTTTTTTCTAGTTCCACCTACTTGCCTGAAATTTTCATAATGTCATTTTTTAATAGCTGAGTGATACTTCATTGTGTAAATGTTCCACGTTTTCTTTATCCATTTTCAGTTGGGTGACATCTAGGTTGTTTCCAGTTTCTGGCTATTATGAATAAAGCCTCAACGAACATGGGTGAGCAAGTGTCCTTGTGGTATATGCCTTTGGGTATATGCCCAGGAGTGGGGTAGTTGGGTCTTGAGATAGAGTCCCAATTTTCTGAGAAACCATCATGTTGATTTCCAATGTCACTGTATGAGTTGGCACTCCCACCAGCAATGGAGTGGTCCCCTTACCTCACATCCTCTCCAGCATAAACTGTCATTGGTGTTCTTGATCTTAGTCATTCTGACAGGTGATCTCAGTGTCATTTTTATTTACATTTCCCTGATAGCTAAAGATGTTGAACATTTCATTAAGTAATTTTCAGCCACTTAAAATTCCTCTGTTGAAAATTCTGTTTAGATTCGCACTCCGTTTTTAAATTGGATTATTTGGCTTGTTGATATCTAGTTTCTTGAGTTCTTATATATTTTGGAGATCAGCTCTCTGTTGGATGTGGGGTTGGTGAAGATAGTTTCCCATTCTGTAGGATGCTGTTTTGTCTTATTGACAGTGTCCTTTGCTTTTCAGTCTGTGCTATTGGTGTCTGTTCAGGAAGTTGTCTACTTTGCCAATGTGTTCAAGGCTGTTCTCCACGTTGTTTTCTATCATCTTCAGTGTATCAGGTTTTATGTTGGGGTCTATGATCCACTTGGACTTGAGTTTTGTGCAGGCTGAAAGATATGGATCTATTTGTATTCTACATGCTGACTTCCAGTTAGACCAGCATTATTTGTTAAAGATGCCTTCTTTTTTGCATTGTATATTTCTGGCTTCTTTATAAAAACAGGTGTCCATAGATGTGTGAATTTATGTCTGGTTCTCAGATTTAATTCCATTGGTCAACCGATCTGTTTTTATGGCAATATCATGTTGTTTTTATTACATGTAGTTTAGCTTGAAATCAGGGATGGTGAACCCCTGAATGATTTTTTAATTGCATGGGATTTTTTAAATTATTTTTTAAATTTAAATTAAAAACAATCTTATTTCACCAAATCCCAGTTCCCTCTCCATACTGTCCTCCAACTCCCCCCGTCATCTCCCCATCCCACCCTCTATCCACTTCCCATGGAGAGGGGGCCTCCCATGGGGAATCATCAAAGTCTGTCACATCATTTGGGGCAGGACCTAGGCCCTCCCCCATGTATCTAGGCTGAGAGAGTATCCCTCCACAGGGAATGGGCTCCCAAAGCTCATCCATGCACTAGGGATTAATACTGGTTCCACTGCCAGAGGCCCCAATGGACTTCCCAAACCACCCAACTGACACACACATTCAGGGGGCCTAGTTTGGTAGTATGTAGGTTCCCCAGCTGTCAGTCTGGAGTCAGTGAACTTTCACTTGTTCAGGTCAGCTGTTTCTGTGGGTTTCCCCAACATGGTCATGAACCCTTTGCTCATCACTCCTCCCTCTACTGTGCAGGATTGTTTTGCTGTCTGGAGTTTTTTGCTTTTCCATATAAAGTTGAGTATTGTCCTTTCAAAGTCTGTGAAGAATTATGCTGTGATTTTGATGGGGATTGTGTTAAATCTGTAGATTGTGTTTGGTAAGATTATCATTTTTACTATATCAATCCTATAGATCCATTAGCATGGAAGATCTTTCCATCTTCTTTAATCTTTTGCTTTCAAAGACTTCAATTTCTTGTCATATAGGTCTTTGAATTGCTTTGTTAGAGTTATCTCAAGATATTTTATATTATTAATGGCTACTGAAGGGTGTTGTTCCCCTGATTTCTTTCTCAGCCAGTTTGTCATTTGTGTATAGGAGGGCTACTGATTTTTTTTAAATTAATCTTGTGTCTAGCCACCTGAATAATGGTGTTTATCTGCTGGAGGAGTTCCTGGTAGAATTTTTGGGGTTGCTTATGTATGCTAGCCTATCATCTGCAAATAAAGGTACTTTGACTTCTCCCTTTACAATTTGTATCTTGATCTCCCCCAGTTGTCTTACTGCTGCAGCTAGAACTTCAATTAGTGTATTGAATAGGTATGGAGAGAGTGGACAATCTTGTCTTGTTCCTTATTTTAGTGGAATTTCTTTGAGTTTCTCTTCATTTAATTTGATGTTTGCTATCAGCTTGTTGAAAGTTGCTTTCATTGTGTTTAGGTATGTCCCTTGTATGCCTGTTCTCTCTACTTTTATCCTAAAGGGGTGTTGAATTTTGTCAAAGGCTTTTTCATCTTCTAATGAGATGATCATGTGGGTTTTCTTTCAATTTGTTTATATGATGGATTATATTGTCAGATTTTCATATATTGAACTATCTTGCATCCCTGGGATGAAGTCTACTTGATCAGGGTGGATAATCTTTTGATGTGTTCTTGGATTCAGTTTTTGAGTGTTTTTGCATCTATGTTCATGAGGGAAATTGGTCTGTAATTCTCTTTCTTTGTGTAGTTTGGGTATCAGGGTTACTGTAGTCTCATAAAATAAATTTGGCAATGTTCCTTCTGTTTCATTGGTCTTAGCTTTTCTTTGAAAGTCTAGTAGACTTCTGACATAAAACCATCTGCCCTTAGTTTTTGTTATTTTTTTTTTGAGTGTGGAGGGGGACTTTTAATGACTGCTTCTATTTCCTTAAGGGTTATAGGTCTATTTAAATTGTTTATCTCATTTTGATTTATTTTTGGTAATTGATATCTATTGAGAAAATTACCCATTTCTTTTAGATTTCCTAATTTTGTAGTTTACGGGTTTTTAAAGTATTACATAATGATTCTTTGGATTTCCTCAGTGTCTGTTGTTACATTTCCTTTTTGTTTCTGATTTTGTTAATTTGGATATTCAATCTGTGTCTTTTAGGTAGTTTGGATAAGGGTCTATCTTGTTTCTTTTGTTGATTTTCTCAAAGAACCAAGGCTGTGTTTCATTGATTCTTTGTTTTATTCCTTTTGTTTCAATTTTATTTTATTTCAGCCTTAAGTTTGATTTGTCCTGTTGCCTACTCCTCTTGGGTGACCTTGCTTCTTTTTGTTCCAGAGCTTTCAGGTGTCCTGTTGCTCGTAAGAGATCTCTACAATTTCTTTAAGTGCTATGAACTTAAAGTACCACTTTCATTGTGTCCCACTTTCATTGTTGAATCCATGGTGATCGGATAGGATACAGGGGGTTATTTCACTTTTTTTTGTATGTTGAGACTTGCTTTATGACCAAGTACTTGGTCATTTTTGGAGAAGGTTCCATGAGCTGATGAGAAGGTATATTCTTTTCTATTTGGGTGGAATGTTCTATAGATACATATTAGATCTGTTTGGTTTATAATGTCTGTTAGCTCCAGTATTTCTCTGTTTAGGTTTTGTATGGATGACCTGTTCATTGGTGAGAATGGGCTATTAAAGTCTCCCACTATCAATGTGTGAGCATTGATGTGTGACATAAGCTTTAGTAGTGTTTCCTTTACAAACATGGGTGCCCTGGTGTTTGGGGCATTGGTGTTAAGAATTCAAAATTTGTCTTGGTGGATTTTTCATTTGTTGAGTATTAAATGTTCTTCCCCATTTTGTTTTTTTTTATTTTGGTTTGAAGTCTATTTTGATAGATATTAGGATGTATACAGCAGCTAGTTTCTTAGGTTCGTTTACTTGGGAATTTTTTTCCTAACCATTTACTCTGAGGTAATATCTATCTTTGATGTTTAGGTATGCAGCAGAAGGATGGATCTGTTTTTTGCATCCATTCTGTTAGCCTGTGTCTTTTTATTGGGGAATTGGGTCTATTGATAATTGATTTCTGCTATTTTGTTGGTTGTGGTAGTGCGTTTGTGTGTCCCTTCTTTTTGGTTTTGCTGGTGTGAGATTATTTCCTGTGTTTTCATGTGTATATTTGACCTCTTTAGGTTGGATTTTTCCTTCTAGTAACTTCTGTAGGGATGGGTTTTTGTATAGATATTGTTCAAATTTGACTTTATCATGGAATAATATGGTGTTTGAAAGTTTTGCTGGGTATTAGGCTGGCATCTGTGGTCTCTCAGAGTCTGCAGCACATCTGTCCGGGTCCTTCTGGTTTTTAGAATCTCCATGGAGAAGTTGGATGTAATTCTTCTTCTTTTTTTAATTTAACATAATTTCTTCATTGAATCTTTGAGAGTGTCACATCATGCACTGACCACCTCCCAGTCTCTCTGTATCTCCCCCTATTCCTGATTTTAAAATAATCAAAACAAAATAAGCAAACAAAAACAAAAGAAAACAAACAATAATGAAACAAAACAAAACAACCTTTTCACTCCCCCATCTTTCCTGCCTCTCTAACACCTCCTCACTCATCCTGGTGGCATTGGGAGCTGCAGTGCATCACACAGTGTACCCCTTTATCCAATCAGCTTTGCTAGCAAATGTTCATTACACTAAGTCACTCATTGATCTGGTTCAAGGCCTCTAGTTTGTGGTACACCATTATCACCGAATCCTTGCCAAAACCCCTCTCAGATATCCTGCAGCCACCCTGACTCAAGGAGATCCTTTGGATATAGTTCTATAGGACCAGTCCCTTCACCAGCTGGGTGTTGTCGGCATCTGCTTTTAATCCCAGCCCTTGAGAGGCAGAAATGCTATCATCTCTGAGTTTGAGGACAACCTGGTCTAAAGAATGAGTTCCAGGGAAGAGAGAAGCCCTTGTCTCAAAAAAACAAACAGAAAAAAATGGGCCAGATGTAATTATAGTATGTCAGCTTGTGTATGTTACTTGGCTTTTTCCTTGCAGCTTTTAATAGTCTCTCCTTCTTCTGTACGTTTAGGCTTTTGATTATTGTATGGCAAGAGGACTTTCTTTTATGGTCCAATCTATTTGGTGTTCTGTGAACTTCTTGTACCTTTATAGGCATGTCCTTCTTTAGGCTGAGGAAATTTTCTTCTATAATTTTGTTGAAAATATTTTTCTGAGCCTTTGAGCTGGGTTTCTTCTCCTTCCTCTATTCCTATTATTCTTAGGTTTGGTCTTTCCATATTGTCCCAGATTTCTTGCATGTTTTGTGTCAGGATTTTTTTTAGATGTAAGGTTTTCTTTGACTGATGAATCTACTTCTAGAGTATCTTCAACACCTGAGATTCTTTCTTCCAAAGATGTTTGAGCCTGTAGTTCAGAATTCCCTCCATTTGTGTTTTCTTTATTGCTTCTATTTTTGTTTTCAGGTCTTGAGCAGTTTTATTCATTTCCTTTAACTTTGTTTGGGGGGGCTTTCCTTTAGGCGTATATTTATTACCTCAATTTTTTTTGTTTGTTTTTTCCTTGATTTCTTTAAGGGATTTATTCATTTCCTCTTTAAGGACCTCTATCATCTTCATAAAGTTGGTTTCAAGGTTGTTTTCTTGGATTCCAGCTGCTTTGGGAATATTCAGGGCTCTCTGTTGTAGGATTGCTGGGCTCTGGCCTTGACCCTGCTAAATAGACCTTGCTGTAATTGATTGTATTCTCTTCCTGGAGTTTAGGCATCTGGGTTTGGAGTGATTATAGGCCTAGGTGCTGATTTCTAAGTTTGTCTTTGTTGTTTGGGTGTTTTGGTTTTTGGTTTTTGTTTCCTCCCTTATCTTCTGGCCCAAGAGACCTGTGGTTAAGAAGAGGGTCTCCATCCGAGTTGGTGGATCGAGTTGATGTGTCAGGGAGGGTTGGGGTGAATGGGGGCAGGCTGGGTGGGCAGTGAGTGAGGACAGTATTCAGAGGGCAGTTTTGGTGGCCAGTGTGACCGCTGGTCAAGCAGGGGGCATCAATCAGAGCTGGGGGACAGACTATGAAGAAGGAGGAGAGGGGCAGTTAGGAGTAGAGTGGGTGAGAACTGAGAACATGGGGGCAGTTCACCTCTGGGAGGCCTACTTGGAGTTATGTTGTATGCTGGAGTGGGGGCTGCTGGGATATGGTGATGAGGAGGGGAGTGCAGGTTAAGGGTGGTCTTCTGACAGAGGTGAGGATTACCTTGGGTTCTGGCTGTGGGTATGGCCTCTGGTGGAGTGGTGAGCCTCTGAGCAGATTTTTTTTTTTTTTTTTTGGTTTTTCAAGACAGGGTTTCTCTGTGTAGCTTTGGAGCCTATCCTGGCACTCGCTCTGGAGACCTCACAGAGATCCGCCTGCCTCTGCCTCCTGAGTGCTGGGATTAAAAGGGTTCGCCACCAACCCCTGACTTCCTCAGTTGGTTTTTATCATGGCTTTTTCTTTCTCCTATGGGAGATCAGTTCAGCAACATTGTTACTTTATTTTCCTCAAACACGTTTTACATTTAAATCAGTTTCACTTTGGGGTAGCTGTGTTTGACAGTGTGTTTTCTACAACACAGGCAAACTCTGATGATTGATACAGGCTCAAAGAGTAGAGCTGACATTGCAAGTGTATATTGGTATGTGCCTGAATGATCACACACAAAGTAGTACTTTGTGGTCCTTGAGGAATGTAGATGGTAGGTAGTAAGCAGTGGATGAACTAACCTGATCAAACCCTGAACCAACCCCAAACATATCACAGGATAAACTTTGTACAAAATAGCCTAAAAAGTGAATAGTTGAACTAAAAAAAATGAATTAAAGGAAATCTTTAGGAGAGAGGAGAGAGGAGAGAGAGAGAGAGAGAGAGAGAGAGAGAGAGAGAGAGAGAGAGAGAGAGAGAGAGAGAGAGAGGCAGAGAGAGACAGAGAGAAAGAGAGAGAGGGGGGAAGGGTAGCACAAAGCTTGCAGCAGCATAGGGGCTTTCTTGTCTCTGCATGAGAAACTGAAAGTCTCTACTTTTCAAATTTGCTTGCCATATGAAAATATGGATATTCTTTTCTTTGTTCTTAGACTGGAAAAATACCTGAGAGACAGAGGCTACATTGTTACGTGTAGGGATTTGATATCATTGCCAGGGCTACATTGTTACATTCAGGAGCGTGAGGAAGCCTTGCTCATCATCACCACCACCAGCAATGACAGACCCTGCATTGACCTGGAGTCCCAGAAGAAAGAGAGTAGTGACTAGGCCAAATTAAACCTCCTTTCCTTAGGTTTCCATGGCCAGGTACGTTATTAAAGCATCGAGGACAGGAATTAATACAGTATGGACTCACCATGAGCCATCAAGGCAAGTCCATTCTTCTGCTGCTGGAGAAAATAGTTCTGAGTTAGAAATTGATTTGATTAGTTTGCTTATTTTAGCTTTCTAGAGAACAAAATCTAATAAGTGCTCATAGTGCCGTATTAAGATGTCTCATGGAGGTGCCACAGGGTCATGAGAGGCTTCAAGCTAGTAAACATTTTGTATCTCCATTGAACCTTCCCGGTTACAATTAATTAAAATGAAGCTTAGAAAATTGGTTATGTTACTCAGTGTCTCATCTAGGAATATATAAGATCGGTATCCAGGCTTCTTGCCAAATAGTTATTTAACACTGAATTAAATAATAAGCTACTCAAAAAGTGTAAGCAGCTTATTCCATCTGAATCTACTTCTGTGACTTTCCAAATGCCAGGTCGGAACTTCCTTTTCTGTTTTCCATGAGAAGGTGATGTGACATGGCTAAGCTCTTGGCATTATCTTTAATTGGGGAAACTTTAAATACATTGTATTACTCTTATTGTATTTCTGATGTTCCCTGAATTACATTTCTTTTAAAAACTGGGTATACATTGTTTATAGTAGTTCAAGCCTGGAATCTCTGATACTCAGAAGGATTGCAAGTTCCAGCCTCCCCTGACCTGAAACATATTGAAACTATCTCCAAATCCATGTAAAAAGAGGATATACAGCTCTGTCGTAGTCTTTACCTAGCATGTACAAGACCTCCTATTGAACCCCTAATACCACGCGCGCACACACACACACACACACACACACACACACACACACACACACACACACACACACTCGAGATACAGGGGAAACATTTACTTTTTTCCATGTGTTTACAATTTTGAAATTAACCTGTACCGAGATTGGTAATTTCCTGTTTTATTGCCCATAACACAAAAGCTATTATCAAGACTTAGTCACTTTGATAATGCAACGATAAAACCAGTGTTCAATGTTTTAATTTTATGTCCAAAGTTCATCTAATAAACTCCATGGTAGAGCACGGTGTCATTAGTATTGGTCATTTTTATTTTTCATGTGTATTTTTCTGCAGCAATATCACTAAGGTCTCATTTGGAGGGTCAACAATGGAAGGATGGCTAGAAAGGACATCTGAGGAGAAGCCCTGAAGTTATTTTCCAATAATGAAAGATGGGAGTAAATTCTCTCCCCTCCCCCTTTCCTTCTCACAGGCTCTCATGCTACTCCCTTCCAAAGGGTTCGGTCTTGTCCCCATAGCATAGCTGCCAGCTGTATTTAACCAGTAGAGAAGGTGGGGCAGGTATGAAGTAAAGCTGGTGAGTTTTGATGGTTTGTTTTAGCCAAACATTCCACCACAAACTGCTAGCTGAGATTACATTCCCACTTGGGATCTAGATTGGCATATTTAATATTCTTTGTATAAAAGTGCATGTGTGTATTTCCCATAACAGTTTCCTCAAAACTTTTTAAGAGCACACCTGACTGTTTTTAGTGACTCCATGGAGAAAAATTAAGTTTGCAAGTAACTGAATTACATTTTCTAAAGTTGCTCTAGTCCTCTTGTACTAGAGTGCAGTGTGTTGATGGCATGGATCGTAGTTATTATGAAGAGTTGTAGATGGGGCAATATGTTAGCCTTTTCAATAAACTGTTTAGGATCCAATCAAGAATTTGTCTCCAGAAACATATTTTTGGCATTATGTTCATCCCAGTTGGTTCCAGTATCGGAACAAACCCCTTTCTAATCAGCAGGAGTCTTGGAACTTGGAGCATCCCACAAGACAGGAAAAAAGGGGAGAGTCTGGCATGGATAATTGTCCTCACCAGGCAGCAATGGGAGTGAAGGCAATGGCAGCTCTGACACCAACTTCACCATAAAGGGCTATGGTTCTGTAGCAGAACAAACCAAAAACAAACCTTGTGATAATATCAGAGATCATTAATATGTCAAATACTATTTATCCAGTTGATGGAATTAAGAACAAAATGCAAGAAGCATGTTATTAGAATATCCCTTCTATCCTTCTACATCAGAGATACAGAGGGGAGTAGTTGGCTCTTCATGTTTAAACACTCTAATGACGTAACGATCAACAGAAGAGGTTGCCAAACTTCTGACGATGCACAGCTGCCACAGTGCTTCAGTGCCTGTCTCCCTTTTGCTTTTGATGGGCAACGCTGAGATACTAGCTCTTCAAACCTACACTGATTTCTAATGCGCTTGAAAAGAAATTCTAGTGGCATATTCCAACTTCCCTATAGTGTCAAGTTTCTAAGGAGAGAGACAGAGATGAGAATTTGTATGAATACATCAATAGAAATACATTTTAGTTGAAAACTGGAAATTAACATCATTAGTTCATGATTAAGTACCAGAGACAGTAACATTTAAAAATTAATTTAAGTACATTTATTTGAAACTATCATACAGTACATCTTCACATCTCCAAATTAACAATTACAGGGAGGTCTAGGAGTAGTGCCACATGCTGATGGCCTATAGTCTGCAATTCCAGAGCATATGAGGCCAAGGCAGCAAAATAACTGGAGTTCAAGCCAGCTGGGACCTTATAGTAAGACCTGGTCTCAATAAACAACAAGGCCACCAAACCAAAACAAAAAGAACCAGAATTGCTGATATACGTCATTTTCCTGTTTAACATCCTGAAAGGTGATACTAAGGGTAAGACGTAAGGTGCTCACTGATTCTTTTCTATTTGTTTTTCTGAAGCAGGATCTTATTCTGTAGCCCAGGATGGCTCAGAATGCACCATGGGTACTCCTGTCTCAGTGTCTTAGTTTCACTTCAGTTGCCGTGATAAAGTACTCTGGCAAAAACAAGTTAGGGGAGAAGGGGTTGATTTGAGCTCAGAGTCCAGATTACAGCCTGTCATTTCGGGGAAGTCAACAGGGACTTGAAACAGCCCCTATCACGTCCACACTAAGAGCAAAGGTAGTGACTGAACTGAACTCATGCTCATGCCCAGATTACTGTTCCCACTCTGATATAGTTCAGGAGTTTTTTGGCCAAGGTAATGATACCACCCACAGTGGGAAAGTCTTTCCACCGTAACTCAGTTAATCAGTATGCCCTCACAGACATGCCTATGTGCCATCTTGATCTAGACAGTTCTCCCTTCAGACTGTCTTCCCAGATGACTCTAGATTGTCGAGTTGGCAATTAAAGCAGTCACACCCAAGTACTGTGATTATGGACTTGGATAAGCTCACCTTCCCCTCACTGGTTGTTGCAGTTTTCTTCCTTAAATTTCATCAGATAATGTAAAAACAACAACAACAAAAAAGATCAAAACAAAATCACTGGTATTGAACAAGCCCTAAAAAGCAATAAATATCAACAGCATTCAACAAAATTACTGTGCTGAGAATTAACTTGACGAAAGTCACAATGAAAACATCGATTGCTCATATCAAAACTATCTGGATATGTGGATATAAGTCCCTTAGACTTTAAAAATATGATTTATTAATTCTTTGAGAATTTCATATATGTATATAATTTATCTTGACCATGTTTATCCCCACCCCTTAATCATCCCAGATCCATTCTTTGATTCCCCATCTACCCCCAACTTCATATCCTCTTTTACAAAAAGAATTCACTGACTTCTATATTCATGGGTATGGGGCCACACACTGGAGCAAGCTTGACCTACCAGAGGACATAACACCTGACTGTCTCTCCCCCAGAAGCCATAAGTTGTCAGTAGCTCTGAAGTTATAGATGGAGACTCAAGGACCCTTCCAGGCTCGAATGTTGACTGGTTTGATGTACCAGTCTTGTGCAGACAGCCACAGGTGCTATAGTGACTCCTGAGTCCTTCTGCTTTGGAAGCTTATATATATATATATATATATATATATATATATATATATATATTACATATAAAATATATCTTTAAGTCAGGGGCTTTGAAGTCAAGAAGGCCTCAAAATAGAAACTTCTGAGAGTTGAATCATATAAACAAAAATGTAGTAAGGACTATGTTTACATATCAAAGGGTTTGATTTAATAAGAGAAGAATTAATAAAAATTTGGGGCACCAAATGTCAGTGTGTGGGAGAAGGAGCTGCTCAGCAGGCTCCTGTAGGAGAGTTGGGGGTAACTTGACCATTTAGCCAAGTACTTCTCAGTAAGGCTGTGATTTATAGATGCTTGTAATATCTGATGTTATCATTTCATAAAGACAAGAGAATTACAAGATTTAAAATGAACACAGCACTTGTTTTCCTTCAGAAACATGTTTACTTTCTAAACTATTATTCCTAATCTGTAATTTTACTTAGGATTTAACATCAATATACTAATATTTATGCCATTGGATTACAGTTAAAGATGGCTGCTTTTCGTTATATCAGTAGAATCCAGTGGTGTAAGTGATGGGGGATGTCCTTCTGTATGTATGTTTCTCTTATTGGTTGATGAATAAAACACTGTTTGGCCAATAGCCAATAGAGGCAGGAAGATCGGCGGGACTAGGAGACAAGAAGAATTATGGGAGATGTAGGCAGAGAGAGCCCTCAGAAAGATGACATGTAGGGACAGGGAGGACAAGATGCACCAGACGGTTTTTTTTTTTTTTTTTTTTGGTAAGATAAGGCCATGTAGAAATACATAGATTAGTAGTTATGGGTTAATAATTAAGACAGAGCTAACCAATAAGAAGCCCTAGCCATTGGCCAACAGTTTAATAATTAATATAAGTCTTTGTGTGCTTATTTGGGGCTGAGAAGGGTGGTGGGACCTAGTGGGACAAGAAAGTAACTACCACAACATGTAAATAGATTGCTGCTGCTGAACTTCAAAGACAATTGAGGAATCCGTTAATTAAAAAATAACAACAAAACAGCTATAGTTACATTGATAATCTTCTTGTGATATTATTTTGATATATGTACACTGAGTATTTTTAGTGACATTTTTGTATTCTTTTTGCTATAGGAAGGAGACTAGATTATAATATAGTATACATTACCACAAAGTCAGTGTTTCATCACAGAGAATCTTGAGCTGGCTGTGGTAGAGCACAGATGTATCTCATCACTTAGGAACTTATGGCAGGATCAGAAGTCCTGGGTGTGGCTGCATAGCTGAACCCTGTGTCAGCAAAACAAACTCCTCCAAATAAGTTTTTAAAAGACTCAGAAGATGCAGGTTTTTTTTTTTTTTTTTTTTGCTATCAGGAAATATTAGGAAACATCGTAGTTGGATCTGGTAGCAACTGCTAGTAATCCCATAATAGGAAGGCAGAGGTAGGAAGATGTTGGGAGCTTGCTGGCTAACCAGTTTAGCCAATTAGAGATTTCCAAGTTAAAAAAGAGAATCTGTTGCAAAGAATAAGATGGAGAGTGATTTAGGAAGATACCCTATGCAAACCTCTTGTCTATACACACACACACACACACACACACACACACACACACACACACACCACCAACAACAACCACTAGCACCAACACCAACACCACTCCATCCTACCTCCACCTCTACCCCCACATCCTAAAATGAAAAGAAAAAACAACCTCTAATCAGTGAATGTGATCTTTGGAGGTGAACCTCAGGGATTAGGCCAGAAAGGGAGGACCCACCTGAATGAGGCCATTATCTACTGTCCTTTAAAAAGAGACTAGCAGTGTCATTTTCTTCTATTTTACTCCTCAGCAGAGATTGTGACACCTTCTGGAGACTTCTAAGTCTCCAGAACTAAAAGAATAAAGCATTTAAGTTATATAGACTGATGATTTGTTCTAACTCACTAAAATGATCAGACACCATTCACATATGAGGAAGAAGAATAAGAATGACCTGGAAGATAACCCTCCCGTTATTAGTGCACAGAATAAATGGTTTGATATGTTCCTAACATACATTCAAAGGCATTTCAATTTCCTGCTCTGTACTTCTCACACACCCTGTGTTTAGTGTTTAGCTCTACATTGCATGGCTGATGCCCAGAACTTTGCATTTGTATGTTGGTGCCACAGTACCGAACATAGCAACTTCTTATGACTCTCTGAGCTCATATGCTTTAGGGAAACCCACATCCACCCAGACAGCTGCAGAACACCATAAGCAAATACAAACAGCAGAAAACCACCCTACAGTTGTGAAGACTGTGACTCGTAAGAGCAGACTCACTGTCTGGGAAGTGCCCCAGATGGTGTCTCCTCATTGCATGTGCACATGGTGGAAGCTAGCTGGCCAAGGTTTCTTTCATATGGGCAATAATCCTGCTCATGAGAGCTGAGAGAAAAAGCATATAGAACAGTAAATCTATGAATGTTGTATAAAATGGCCTCAGAGAATTCATCCATATTTATGCAAATGCTTAAGCTTTTAAAATAAATGCTAAACACTTTTAGGCACCAGGCAAATGTGTGATTTTTACCATCCCCTCTATCAAGTTATCCAAAGGTATTTCCCAACACTTCCAACTACCAGGAGAGAATTATAGAACGTATGAAATGTGGTACTATCAATATTCTTGCAAAGCACTGCATTAAATATTAAACATTTAAATGAAGAAACACTGATTAATTCATAGTATTCTGAGTAGCTTATAAATGTTTAATACTCATATTTTGCCTTGATTGGATATTATTTAACTGAAACCATGGTCACTGTAAAACTATTCTGTTATTATTTATAATTACAAGCTGACTTTATAAAAAGATTTTATGGTGGACATTGTTCTAAACCTCATGCTGCCTTTGGTTAATTATTTCCTATGCTAGAGCAAAATGAAAAATTATCAACAATGTCCATGAAGCATTTTGAACCCTTGTCTCAGTAGTTGAGGGTTAAGTTTGCATAACCTCAGCAAAGTGAAAGTGCCTTCGTGTTGAGTTGGTCCTGTTTTTAGTTTTGGGTGGTCTGTTATTTATTCAGTAGAGACTGTTTAGCATCAATTATGTACATGGCCCTGAAGAAACAGTAATAGCAAACAAGGGATTAGAGTCACTGTCCCACAGTGTTCTGAAGGCCTATCGGATTTAGAGGTTGAATAAATCTAAGTTATTTTTCTCATTTATGATCAGTGCTAAGCAGGGGTGCAAGTTTCAGATATCCAGTGACCTTTATTTTGACATGGTTGAGGAGTGGGAAGGAAAATGTCCCAAGAAAAGGATGTTATGGTGTGTCTTACAGACTGAGTGACTATAGGCCAGAAACAGGAAGTACATTCTGGGCAGAAAGGACTGCACTAGGCTTTGAGGCCTGTCAATCCAAAAGGTTTGAAGTCAAAATGACATTCCAGATGAGAGGTGGTGTTCACGCTACAGTTGGATTAGCCCTTGGCAAGTGTCCCAGAATCCCAGAATGGTATAACCTCACTATAAAAACAGACTAAGGAATTTCACACTTTGTGTAAAGATTTCCATGCCATGTGGCTGCTTTCCTACCATGTGGCTGACTTCCACACTGGCTTAACTCAAAGGTCAGGGCCCTCCTAAGCTCCCACCTGTGAATCAATAATAAACTTATTTTGAAAACAAAACAAAACAAACCAACCACTCAAAACAAACAAACCAAAAAAAACTGTAGCAGAAAAGGACACTTCTGATAAAGTATTTTAGGGTGCTTTTTTATTTTTTTAAAGATTTCTTTTTCAGTTTCCCATGTCTATTTTGTTTGGAGGGGTGGAAGGATTTCATTCCATGAGGCACACCTAGAGGTCAGAGGACAACTGGGTAGAGTTGGTTTTCTTTCACTATGTTATTTTTGGGGATCAAACACTGAAAAAGCCCAACAGCAGAGAAAATACACTTAGGTTCTGGTCCACATGGGAAACAAAACCACAGAAGAGAAGAAAAGGCAAGAGATATGTTTTTCTGCATCAGGATACAGTATGGTGGGCATCTAGTAGGGACTAAACTATGGGGGAGGGGCTCTGGGAAGGAAAACTACACTATTAATAAGAGATAATTATTCCTTCTGCTTCTTCATCTTGGCTTTTCTGAGAGAGGAACTCCCTTGCCCTGGTGATTTACTGGCCCAACCAGATTAACTCTTAAGGGAGTAGACACTGTCAGGTCTCTCTAACTAGAGTTCTAACTACAATTCTCCAATGAATCTCAAAGGGTCTCTTCTGTAAGTGCTACTCTCGTCAATAGGTACACTGTGGGTGTCCTACCGCCTCTGTAATCTCTGAAAAGTGTCTGGTGAGCAGGCTGTAAGTACAAAAACTTCTAATTTCCTAAACATCAATGATCTTGATTGTTATTTAATTTCATCTGGCTTTTTACTTTATTTTACATACCAATCCCAGTTCCCTCTCCCTCCCAACCTCCCACTCCCCCCACTAAACCCCCTGCTAGGAGGAGTGGGAAGGAGGGGGTCCATGTATGTCCTCCTCTTTCCTAGCTTCTCTGGTGTTGTGGACTGCAGTCTGGTTATCCTTTGCTCTATGTCTAATATCCACTTATGAGTGAGTACATACCATGTTTTTCTTTCTGTGTCTGGGTTACCTCATTCAGCCTGGTTTCTTCTAGTTCCAGCCATTTGCCTTCACATTTCAAGACGTTATTGTTTTTTTGTTTTTTGTTTTTTTGTCTTCTGATGAGTAGTACTCCATTGTGTAAATAAATGTACCACATTTTCTTTATCTATTGTTTGGTTGAGGGGCAACTAGGCTGCTTCCAGGTTCTGGCTATTACAAATAATGCTGCTATGAACATAGTTGAACAGATGTTCTTGTTGTATGAATGTGCATTCTTTGGGTATATGCCTGATTTTGTTAATTGGCATATTCTCTCTCTGCCTTTTGGTTAGTTTGGACAAAGTTTTGTCTATCTGGTTGATTTTCTCGAAGAATCAACTCTTTGTTTTATTGATTCTTTATGTTATTTTCTTCTTTTCTGCTTTATTGATTTCAGCCCTCAATTTGATTATTTGCTGGTGTCTACTTCTCCTGGGTGAGCTTGCTTCTTTTTGTTCTAGAGATTTCAGGTGTGTTGTTAAGTCTCTAGTGTGACTATTCTTCATTTCTTTATTTAGGCAATTAGTGCTATGAAATTTCCTCTTAGCACTGCTTTCAAAGTGTCCCATAGGTTTGGGTATGTTGTGCCTTCATTTTTGTTGAATTCTAGGAAGTGTTTAATTTCTTTCTTTATTTCTTCCTTGACCCAGGAGTGATGCCACTGAGCATTATTCAACTTCCATGAGTTCATAGGATTTCTGCAATTTGTGTTGTTGTTGAATTCTAACTTTAAACTCTGGTGATCCGATAAGATACAGGGGGTTATTCCATTTGTTTGTATATGTTGAAGTTTGCTTTGTTGCCAAGTATGTGGTTGGTTTTAGAGAAGGTTCCATGTGGTGCTGAGAAGAAGGTATATTCTTTTGTGTTTGGATGGAATTTCTGTTAGACCCAATTGAGTTATAGCATCTGTTAGTTCCTTTATTTCTTTGTTAAGTTTCTGTCTGGTAGTCCTGTCCAGAGGTGAGAGTGGGGTGTTGAAGTTTCCCACTATAAGTGTGTGGGATTTAATGTTTCCTTTTTGAATGTGGGTTCCTTTATATTTGTGGCATAAATGTTCAGAATTGAGACTTCATCTTGATGGGCTTTTCCTGTGATAAAATGACCTTCTTCATCTCTTCTGATTAATTTTAGTTTTAAGTCTAATATTTTAGATATTAGGATAGCTACACCAGCTTGTTTCTTAGATCCATTTAATTGGAAAATGTGTTTCTTGTATGCAGCAGAAGGATGGATTCTGTCTTCATATCCATTCTGTAAGCCTGTGTCTTTTTATAGGCAAATTAATACCATTAAGGATATTAATGACCATTAATTGTTGGTTCTTGTTAGTTTTGGATTTTTTATTGTTGTTGGTATTGTGTGTCCCCCCCCTTTTTTTTTGCTTTTGGTAATGTGAGATTATCTATTGCCTATGTGAGTATAACTAACTACCTTGGGTTGGAGTTTTCCTCCCATTACTTTTTGTAGGGCTGGATTTGTAGATATATATTGTTTAAATTTTGTTTTCTCATGGAATATCTTGTTTTCTCCATCTATAGTGATTTGCTGGCTATAGTAGTCTGGGCTGGCATCTGTGATCTCTTAGTGTTTGTAGAACGTCTATCTAGGACCTTCTGGTTTTCAGAGTTCCCATCAAGAAGTTGGTATAATTCTGATAGGCCAGCCTTTATATGTTACTTGGCCTTTTTCCTTCGCAGCTCTTAATATTCTTTCTTTATTCTGTATGTTTGGTGTTTTGATTATTATGTGGAGAGGGGACTTTTTTTTGGTTCAGTCTATTTGTTGTTCAGGAAGCTTCTTGTACTTTCATAAGCATGCCTTTCTTTAGTTTGGGAAAGTTTTCTTCTATGATTTTATTGAATATATTTTCTGCATCTTTGAGCTGGGCTTTTTCTTCTTTTTCTATACTTATTATTCTTAGATTTGGTCTTTTCATGGTGTCCCATATTTCCTGGATATTTTGTGTTAAGGATTTATTGGACTTAACATTTTCTTTGGTGGATGAATCTATTTCCTCTAGTTTATCTTCCGTGTCCGAGATTCTGTCTTCCATCTCTTGTATTCTGTTGGTTATGCTTGCATCTGTGGTTCCTGATTGTTTACTCAGCTTTTCTACTTCCAGCATTCCCTCAGTTTGTGTTTTCTTTATTGCCTCTATTTCAGTTTTCAAGTCTTGAACTGTTTGAATTGTTTCCTTCTCCTATTTGATTGTTTTTTCCTTGGCTTTCCTTGCTTTCTTTAAGAGATTTGTTGATTTCTTGCTTTTTTTTTGGTTAGTCTTTTCCTACATTTCTTCCATTTGCTTAATGGAGTTTCTCATTTCCTCTTTAAGGGCCTCTATCATCTTCATAAAGTTATTTTTAAGGTCATTCTCTTCTGCTTCATCTGCTTTGGGGTGTTCAGGTCGTGCTGGTGTAGAACTCCTAGTCTCTGGTAGTCATATTAATCTTTATGTTGTTGAATGTGTTCTTATACTATCATCTACCTGTCTCTTCCTCCAGTGGGTGCAGGTGAAGCCTGTGATTCAGGGGATTTCTTTTTCTCCAATTGGTGTAAGTGGGGCCTGTGGCTTAGGTGGTTGATCTTCCTTTCCCAGTGGAAGTGGGGCCAAGGCTCCAGTGATACTACCTGCAGTGCTGGATGGTTTGGGGTGTGAGGAGGGTGCCCCAATATCTCTGGACTTTCCCTCCTGGTTGGGGCATGGTGAAAGCTCCAGTGATGGCAGTGCTGGAGTGTTTAGGCTGCCCTCAGGTCTCTCCTTTTTATTTTATTTTTTGCAACTTCTTTCAATAGGGGAAAATTAGGTTAGAATTGATGGGGTGTTTTCAAGAGATTTGTTTGTTTGTTTGTTTGTTTGTTTTTTGAGACAAGATTTTACTGTCTGGTCAAGACAGACCTGGAGCCACTGTTTAGTCCATGCTGGCTGGAATTTATGAACTCCTTCCTTCCGTGTCCCAAAAGCTGGGGTTACAGGCATGTGCCACCCATGCCTGGCTTTGGTCTTCTCACTCTGTCATATATTACATATCATAATCTCTTTAGAAGAAAGTCATTGTGACCAATGAGTATATTAAGGGTACATTTACTGCCACTCCATCTGCACCATGAAACTAAAAGTAGAAGTGTGTTTGGTCTTTGAGTCTTCAAGTAATTGCCTTTGCATTTCTGTAAATGAAGACACCAAGTAGTGGTTCTCCAACACGGATTATTCGGAACTCCTGTTAAACGTTCTGATTTCATGGATCTGCTTTCCTGACACTCCCACTTCTTGCCTTCAAATTCTCTTTTCTTAGAGGGGTGGTAATGTTGGAAACCCATAGTCTCTAAATGTCCTGGTGGTTCCTGTGAACTAGACTTTGAAGGTCATGGGTTTAGGAGATGTGGCTTTCATTATACTAAGTGAAACATTCCAGACATGGGAAGATGAATATCACTGAATCTTACTCATGGGTGACAAATCCCAGGGCCAGTGGGAGATACTGGACAAAGAGTGCAGAGTCACTTCAAGAGTCACTGCCTTCCTGGTGGCGGTCTGGGACATTATTAACACACTGCTTTGAGTCTAGCATTTTAGATTTAAGAGATTATGTACTCTCCTTTTTAATGTTAATATATCTGTAGCAATTTTTCAAACGTGTTTTGATTATGCTCTTTCCTTCCCCCCAAGCCATCCTACCTCCCTGTACATCCATGTTTTTCTGTTTCTCTCAACAAAAGAAGAAAAATGAAAATAAAAAAGCTTTAAAAAAATAAGACAAAAATAATACAACAAAGGTGAACAAAAAACAGAGTCCATTTTGTGTTAGCCAACTACTCCTCAACATGGGGTGTGCCCTAAGTATACGTCATATACCCAGTGACACTCAACTGGAGACAACTGATTTTCCCTTTCCTAAAAGGTATTGATTGCTGTAGGGTCTTTGTTTACCAGGGAAGTTGTAGATGAACATCTTACGCATATGCCTTAAACAAAATGTTGAGTGTGGGGATTATGGATGATGCTATTTCAGATATTTTAATCTTTTTGTTAAAAAAGATTAGTTGAATGAAAAGGTACCACATTTATAATTGAAATTTCTAATTTAGTTTCAATGAGAACTAATTTTTATATGGCTAGGTAATGTTAGAGATTCAGACTGAATGAAATGAATAACATGAAATCTAAATATGTAGATACACTATAGAGAAAGAAATAGCTCTAGAGAGAAGTTAGGCATTTGAATGAAGGGTGGAAGGTACCCAGCTTCTTTTTAAAGGAAAGAAAGCTCTGCCTTTGGACAGATGAATGGCCGGCCTGTGTGTCTTAGTCACTGTTCTGTTGCTGTGAGGACACCACTGACAATGGCAACTCTTATAAAGGAAAACATTTAATTGGGGCTTGCTTGCAGTTTCAGAAGCTTAGCCCATTATCATCATGGATGTATGGGGTTGGGGAGCAGCACAGCATGCAGGCAGATGCTGGAGTAATAGCTGAGAGCTAAGTCTTATCAGTAGGCAGCAGAAAGAAAGACTCTGCCCCCAGTGACACACTTCCTCCAATAAGGCCACACTTTCTTTTTTTATTTTAAGAAAATTTTTTATTAGTTCAAATGAGAAACAAGCCTGCTTCACATGTCAATCCCTTCTCCCTCTCCCTCCCCTACATCCCCACCCCATCCCTTCTCTGCTCCCCAGGGAGGGTAAGGCCCTCCATAGGGGATCCCTAAAGTCTGTCATATCATCCTGGGCAGGGCCTAGGCCCTCCCCGATGTGTCCAGGCTGAGAGAGCATTCCTCCATGTGGAATGGACCCCCAGCATCCTTTCTTACACCAGGGATAAATACTGATCCACTACCAGAGGCCCCAAAGAGGGCAGAGGCCTCCGCACTGACATCCACATTGAGGGGTCTGGATCAGTCCCATGCTGGCCTCCCAGACATCAGTCTGGGGTCCATGTGCTCCCCCTTGTTCAGAGCAGCTGTTTCTGTGGGTTTCACCAGTCTGGTCTTGCTCATCACTCCTCCCTCTCTGTAACTAGATTCCAGAGTTCAGTTCAGTGTATAGCTGTGAGTGTCTGCCTCTGCTTCCATCAACTACTGGATGAAGGTTCTAGGATGGCATATAAGGTAGTCATCAGTCTCATTATAGGGAAAGATAGGGTAGCCTCTCCACTTTCTAATCCCTCTAATACTTTCAAACAGTTCCACTCCCTGGTGACTAAGCACTCAAATATATGAGCCTATGGGGGATAGAATTCTTATTCAAATCACCACCCTCCTTCCGTCCCTCCCACCGTCCCTCCCTCCCTTCTTCCCTTCCTATTTCCTTTTTTTGGTTTTCAAGATAGGGTTTCTCTGTGTAGCCTTGACTGGAACTGGCTCTGTAGACTAGGCTAGCCTCAAGCTCAAGAGATTGCCTGTTCTGCCTCCCGAGAAATAGGATTAAGGGCATGTGGCACTACTGCCCGGTCCCACCACACTATCTTAACAAGTTAGAGTTTATGTAAATTGCTTTTGTTACCGTTTAGAGGAAAGGAGGGCTGGAATTTTTAGCCATAAGAAATCAGTATCTTTTCTTTAGTTTCTTTAGTGACATGGAAGTTCTCCTAAGGTAAAAGTTGTCTCTTCTGAGGGAATGGTATGCGTTTAAAAAAATTCCATCAATGTACTTTGGGGCTGATAACATCAGGGCAGGATATCAAGAAAAGTGGCCAAGGGGCCCGTGTTATCCATTAAGGAAGAATGGGCCCACTAATGCTTATTGAGTAGAAGCCAACTCAGTTCTTCCTTGGCATTTTGAAAAAGGAGGTTATTATTCAATTAAAAGTTTCTTTCCCTAGATTGAATCGAGAGTGTTCTTCCTGTGTTAGATAATAGGTAGAGTTCATTGTTAACAAAAGTGCCCACAACTGAAATCCTAGACACTGACTTCAGTAACAAAACCAACTAGAAATTCCCTGTTTCAGAACTTGTTTCTGATTCATTCATCAGTTTCTCCCTCCAGTTAGCAGAAGATATACTCTGCTGAGTCTGGAAGCAGTTGTTTTAAGGAACAATTTTGTTATCAAAGGGCAAGATTTGGTTATCTTCTCAGAAATCGGAGTTCATTTCATAAGAGATGTCTAGACTAACCCTCAAACTCCGTAGAATGCTATGAGGAATGAGAGATTAGGGCCCACATCAAGACAGAAATGTGGAAATTAGAGCTGGTGAATAAATACTGGTAATTAGGGCTCAGAGAAGGTACACTAGTATTCTATTCTCAAATTTGTTCTTTTGTTGATGGTTCCTAACAACCTCACTTTAAGTAAGAATTGAAGTCCTCTCCATTGGTAACTTTAAAATTTGATAACAGATTGAACATAAAACACACACCAGAAGATAATCTGAAATAATGTATGCATTTTTAAAATTTTATCTAATTGCTAAATCATTATATCCTTTGCCAAGGAGGGGAATAAAATTCAAAGAGTTTGTGGCATTCTAAATGGCATATCCAGTAGAGAGTAGTGGGTCTTGAAGCATGGCATTCTAGATGACACAGCCAATGGAGAGCTGCTGGGCCTTGAAGCATTCTTGCCTTCTATATAGTCTCTCCTCTGCTTTAGTAATTTATGAGATAATTTCTTTTGAGTGGGTTTCTACACAATTGACCCTTAAATGTTTAATTTATGTAGTCCATATACATGAAAATCATATAAATATACAGTTTGCTGAGTGATCACAAACTGAACACATCTGTGTAACAATAAATACACCTTTTAAGTTTTTGATTCAATTGCTAGCTATGAAGAGTTTTCTTCTTGCTCTTCTCATTTAACATCATTGTCAAGTGTTGCTCATGTTTATATATATACTCCTCAAAAATGCTTTTCAATGACTGCCTGATAGATCCTCAAGTGGGTATGCAATAACCTGTGTAAATTTTCACTGGACATTCAACATTTAGGGTTTTATAGTTTCTCATTTTTATAAATAGTATGGAGGTTATAGTATGGGGCATAATCTCTGGCTGTGTTTTGTTTCCTTAGGATACATTTCTGAATGGTTCAAAAAACATGAATATTTTAAAGCTTTTAACACAGATTAACAAATTATTCTAGACAGTTCTATCATCCACCAGTGTCCTTGAGTCTGTATATCCCTATGCTGGAGCTTCATGGCCGAGACACACACATACACACACACACACACACACACAGAGACAGAGAGAGAGAGAGAGAGAGAGAGAGAGAGAGAGAGAGAGAGAGAGAGAGAGAGGGAGAGAGAGAGAGAGAGAGAGAGAAAGAGAGAGAGAGAGAGGGGAGAGAGACAGAGGTGTCTTTTCAACTTCTATGGGGTTACCTACTGTTTTTGTCTTAAATTATTAGCAAGGTTGACATTCTTCATGTTTATTGGGCATGCTAATGTATTTTTCTATTTTATATATAAATTAATATAGAACCACAAAATTATTCACTATTTTCTCAGGAAGATAAAACTTCATGAAGATGTCATTTTAGCTCAGAAAAATTGTAGATAGTTATACATAATCTTTCCCTTCACAGTTACCTTTTCAAAGTGTTTGTGGTTGACAAGGATGTGTTCCATTTCCTCAGCACTGCTTAGGAAGAGTGAGATGATATTCGAGTCTTGACATGCTTCTTTATGAACACATTCCAAGTGACTGTCTCAGAGCTCTCTGAGGTCCTATGCAAACACTTACTTCTGGAAAAGTCTTGTACTACTTTTATTGCATATAAAAACCATTATGTTGGAAGATGGTATTTAAATAGTTGAAACAACACATCCGTATTGCCTGATTATGACTAGGAGTTCTTACAGTTTCTTTATACAGAATAAAACTAGACTACCTTTTGAAGAGTTTTCACTTTTTGAGAAATAAAAAATGTGAAATTTAAGGAGGATTACACATAAAATTAAAAATTTTATATTCCAAAACATTTACAATTGGCTTTCAGTTCATGGAGAAGTTTTGATGTTAGGGATAACTTTAAGGTTTTAAAGATTTATTGCATTTTTGCAAGTATGAGAGAAATAAACTATAAGAGGTTTTAAGAACTTTAGGAGCTACTTTTTCTTCCTTAAGTAGCTTTTGTTTGAAGGTGGTGAATTTTAATATGATAACAAAGAATTCATTCACAGAACCGGGGGCCTGTGGGATGGAGTGGGAGTTCTGTAGCTTCGAGCCAAATGTCTCTCCATGAGCCTCCATCCTGAACCTGGTTGCCCAGCAGCAGCTGGAGGACTGGCAGATTGTCCTGGGTTTCATATAATGTGGACAAATAACCTACAGTTCTGAGTCTATTGGGACTAGAGCATTTTAACATATTTATTTTAATCCCTAAGATAGGATTCTGATCTCCAGCTGTTATAAGCATTAAGTGATTCTTTCCTCTTTGGGAAATAAATTTACCAGAATAGTCCCTGTAGCTTAGAGTCTTAGATCCAAACTTGGAGATTTAGCTGTTCTTAGTCTTTGCTCTACATTATGATGTCTCCTAAATCCAGTTCTTACTAGTTATTTCTTATGAATAACTATTTCCCATGAAGTAAAGCCATGAATGAGTCTTACAGTTGAAAAGAACCTTGGAGATATGTAGCCTTCAATTCCTCCTAATCAAGTGCCAGCAATACCAATGCCAAGTGCCTGGGACAAATGGTAGAAGTGTTAGGGGACACACAGACTGGAGGGATAAGCCCCACCTAAAGGCGTGTGTTTAAAAATTCACCCAGCAAACACTGTGCTGGGCTAATGAAGCATATTTTTAGGCCATATATGACTGGTAGGCCTATTTATGATCTCTTTTATATTAAAAATAAATTGACCTTCTGGGCAAAGTTAGTAGGATAAAAGATCAAGTTTTCTGACTTCCAATTAATTTATTAACTACTTATTGAGTGCTTATTTCCATTTCACATTTTTCTTCTTTTGAGATAGTTTTTTCCATATAATATATACTGATGATGGTTCTTCTACTTCTAACCCCCCCAGTTCCTCTCCACTTCCCCTCCTGTCAAGATCCACTCCCCTTTTGCTTTTCAAAAAAAGGAGACTTCTAAGGAGTAATAATAAAATAAAGTATAAGAGGTGAAAACAAAACCAAGCACATCAGAATGGGATAGAACAACAAGGAAAAAAACCCAAGAAAAGGCACAGACACAGATGCAGAGACCCCTTGCTCACATATTAAGGAATCCCATAAAAACACAAAACTGGAAGACATGAAGCATACACAACAGACTTGTGGGGTAAACAAGGAGAGAAACAATAAATAAATGAATAAAGAATAATTATAAAATTAGGAACCTCCAAATATGCCATTACACTTCCTTTCTGTTGGCCGTCTACTGAGGAGCAGGCAGCCTACCCTTAAGTGTTGTTTGTTTACCCAGTGAGACACCTTTGGAGAGAACTAAGTTCTCATTTGCCAGTGGTTATAAACTGGAGACAGCTTCTGAGTTAGGGATGGAGGCAGTGCCCACTTCTCCTTTCAGCTCTAGGACCCCCATCTGGTCTAGGAACAAACAAGCCCTGGGTATGCTGCCCCAGTCTCTGTGAGTTCACATGTGTGTTGATTCTGTTGCTTTTAGAAGTTCTTGGTGTGCTCCATTCCTTCTAGCTATTACACTCTTTCTGCCTCCCCTCTCTTAGGGTTCCCTGAGCCCTGAGGGGAGGGACTTGATGGAGACTAAGTATTCCAAGGTCTCTCACTCTCTGCCTATTGACTGTCTGTGGGTCTCTGTATTTATTCCTATCTTCTGCAGGAGGATGCTTCTCTGATGATGGGTGAGCAACACACTGACCTATAAGTCCAGCAGAATATCATCAGAAGTCATTTTCTTGCTATGTTCCTAAGTCCCTGGACTATCTACTCATAGGTTCTAGGTCACCTAAGCAGTGTCAGGTGTGAGCTCCATCACATGGAATAGCTTATCTTGCAGGCAGGTCACCATTTTAGATCAAAACGTTTCCAGATGGATTGGTGTTTATGTTTCTCCTTTGGTAGCAGAGTACCTTCCTATAGCAACAATGCTAAAATGCAGGGGTGAAAGCTTTATGTAGGCACCCACTCAACTTCTGTATACATATTGAATTGTATGACATATGAATTGTATGAATTGTATGACATATGAATTGTATACATATTGTCTTCAACAGTGGGGCCTTGCTGTCAGTTTATGGAGAGCAATCTACAGTCTTGACAACAGCCTGGGTTGTCTGGAGAGTCCTCATGTGACCACTTTGGCTCAATTAGATGTAACCCTTTTCCGGTACTGGAAGCTTCATTTGGTTACAAGAGATGTTCAATTGGGGATCTGTCTCCCCCATTATTTTGTGATTTCATTTAGATTGCCTTAATATATGTATATTTTAGGACACTTCTACTCTATTAGGTTCCCATGCTACCCTTCAAATTGCCATTAATTGTAGCTGTTTCTCCCTGTATTTCCCCCTTGTCCCCTTCTTTCCTCTCCCTCCCCACTTGATCCTGCCATTCCAGTAACCCCTCCCATCTATAACTGTTGATTCTATCTCCTTTCCTAGTGAGATATCTCTACTGATCCCCAACCCCAAGTCCCTTACTCTGTACCTAACCTCTGTGTTTCTGTAGATCATAGCTTGGTTATCAGCTTAACAGAAAATGTCCATATGTAAGCAAATATATAATATATTTGTCTTTCTGGGTCTGGGTTACCTCTCTCAAGATGATGTTTCTAGTTCCACCCATTCACCTGCAAATTTCATTCTTTTAATGGCTGAGTGATACTCCATTGTGTACATGTACCACATTTTCTTTATTCATTCATCTGTTGAGGAACATCTAGGTTGTTTTGAATAAGCGGAAATGAACATGATTGAGCAAGTGTCTCTGTGGTAGGATGAAGCATCCTTTGGGTATGTAGCCAAGAGTGATATAGCTGGATATTGAGTTAGATTGATTCCCATCTTCCCCAGGAACCACCACACTGATTTTCAGTAGAAGTTTGCATTCCCACCAACCATGGATGAGTGTTTCCCTTACTCTACATCCTTGATAGCATGAGCTGACATTTGTGTTATTGAGCTTATTGATCTGGCAACTGTAAGATGAAATTTCAAAGTAGTTTTGATTCACATGTCCCTGATCGCTAAGGATGTAGAACATTTCTTTAAGTGTTTCTCAGTCATTTGAGTTTCCTGCCTTGAGAATTCTGTTTAGATCTGCACCCCATTTTAAAATTGTGTTGTTCTCTTGACATGCAGGTTTTTGAGTTCTTTATATACTTTGCCTATTGGTCCTCTGTTGGATGTGTAGTTGATAAAAAACTTTTTCCATTCTGTAGATGTAGACTTCTTTGTCCTAATGACAGTGTCCTTTGCTGTGCAGAAGGTTTTCAGCTTCCTAAAGTGCCATTAATTAATTGTTGATCTTAGTGCCTGTATGAACAGTGTTCTGTTGGGAAAGACTTTCCCTATGCCACTGATTTCAAGGCCATTCCCCACTTTTTCTTCTATCAGGTTCAGTGTATCTGGTTTTATGGTAAGGTCTTTGGTCCATTTGTAGTTCAGTTTTTGCAGAGAGATAGGTATGGATCTATTTGCATTCTACATGCAGCTATCCAGTTCTACCAGCACCATTTGTTGAAGATGCTGTCCATTTTTTGGTGTGTATATCTGGCTTCTTTATCAAAAATCAGGTGTCCATACTAGTATGGGTCTTGAATTTTATCCCACTGATCAAACTGTTCACATTTTTAGATTGCTTTTATTATGTGTATGCCATCTCTTTGCAAAGGTAGGTTATGTCTAAAGGCAACAAATACATATAAAGATATGTCCATAAGGAAGATAAAATAATAAAGATGAAATCGATGTAGGAAACCACAATATAAAATGAAAAAATCTTATAAGCAGCTTGTGATAGAGCATAGAGCATAGGAGTCAAATTATTAAAAATTGAAATGTAAGATTGTTAAAGACTGAAGTAACTGATTAGTTAGCAGCCATTTTTGTAATTTAAAGCAAGAATATAGTTATAAACAGAATGAACAGAGACTTAGAGAAACCTATGTGAGAATTTTATTAGGAAGAGGTAAGGTAGGTGTGTGGTATGTTTGTGTGTGTGTGTGTGTGTGTGTGTGTGTGTGTGAGAGAGAGAGAGAGAGAGAGAGAGAGAGAGAGAGAGAGAGAGACAGACAGACAGACAGACAGACAGACAGACAGACAGACAGAGACAGACAGAGATAAAGGCAGTGACAGAGAGACAGAGGAGAGGGAGGAAGGGAGGGAGAGTGTGAGAATGTTCTCAGTAATTGAGACCTCTATTTAGCTGGTCTCAATTCTGTGATGGGAAGAAAATAATGTTTGGTCAGATCAGACATTGAGGCAATGTGTTGCTCAAAGATAGGGTAAACAGAGGTCTAGAGTTTGGGGCCATTTTTTGTAATTTTTCTGTATCCCAATAATAAAGAGAAGTAATAAGAGATTTTTCAATTGAGTGGAGAGGGAATATAGTGAAAGAGAGTGCTGATCAATGCATGGGGAGACAGAGGAGAGTGAATGCTTAGAGACCAGTTACAAAAATGTAGAAGCAATTCATGGGAGGGAGATAGTAGGAGAAAGACACAGATTTGAGGTATGGGAAGAATTTATGTCTACTTAAGAGAAAAAAATGGCAATGTTGGGGATGGATATGGCAGAAGGAAAAGGACAGTGAGAGAAGAGAAATGTTCTTGTCTAGTTCTAAGAACTAGAACTAGAGTTCTAAGACCTAGTTCTAAGAATCTAGTTCTGAGAATTTTTACCTGTTTGTTGGCTACACCATTTGGGGATAGGGGAAATAACATTGAGAAAGTATCATATTATAAATGGGATAATAGAGTTTTTTATGCTCCATGAAGTCATAGGAAGTCTCATACATTTTTTCAATCTGGCACATTGTAGGAACTCAGAAATAATTGTTCTAGAAATAAATTGTTATTTACTTTTTAAAAGTGTGTTTGGATGTCTTTGAGATATTCACACAGTCAAGTAGAACTTTAGAAGAGAAACATTGGGGATCAATATATGTGTAGTTAATTCAAGACGTTGGAATTGCCAGGTAGCAATAGTAAAGAAGTACATGTATTTATTGTATGCATGTAAGAAAATGTCATAATAAATATATGCCAATTAAAAATCCCCAAGTACTAAAGGCCTAGGACAGAGCCTTAACTGAATAAGAGATTGTGGAGGGGTTGTCCAAAAAGGATGAGAAGGCATTTTTCATTATGTAGGAGAAAACAAAAGCTGAGTCTCAGAGATACAGGCTAAAGGAAGGGGGATTAGAGTGATACATGAGAGCCAGTAAGATTACATAAGGAAGCAACAATGGATTTGAAAGCTAAGTTCCTCATGAATTTAGTGAGAATTGTACTGTGGACTTGTCTAAGCTAGAAACTATATTATATTGACTTGGATAGTGGAGAAGAAGTGAAGAAAGAAAGAAAATGATTGACCTAGAAGCAAATGCTGTGTACAGTTAGACTAACCAAAAGTGCAAAAAATTCAGGAAACCAAAGCATACTTTAGCATAACAAAGTAAGATGCAGAGGAAATTCAGTGGCTTATTTCAGGTGTTTACAAAACACATTTTAATGCTAAAGAAGTAACATCTAGATGGCTTTTAATGTATGCAATCACTGATCAAAGACATCTGCAGCTCTGCATTTGAGCTACAGACTGCTGAATATGTTAAAAACTTAAGTCAATATATAGATGTAACTTCTGTTCCATGTTGGGTCCTTCCCAGTGTAGTTGCTTCTTTAGAGACTGTTGTCCTGTCTAGGAGCAGATAAGGGGAACATGGTTTTTTCACAGCTACCTGGAGAATGTACACTTTGATTAATGGACTTCCTAAATCACTGGTGTGTACTTTTTCTGCTTCTTTTGGTTATCCTGAATCCAGAGCCACCGTATATGCGCTGCCTCCACCACCAAGTGGAATAATAGGAGCAAAAACTACCCATAATTGCTGTTGCCTAGCAACAGGGGGATGCTGATTATCTGTCAAGTTTTGGCTACAGTGTAGTATAGCTTCCAGGGGCTTGAGCATAGTGGCTCCATGGACGTTTGCCATCATCAGTGATCAGTTTGATTGTGAGGTTGTGGGTCTGGATGTCATTTGGAAGACAGACTTTGAAGAGAAGAGGTAGGATATAGGATATGATCATCTGGATACCTGGATAAGGATTGAAAAAGATGGGATTTGAGGTTTTGGCTACACCTTAAGCTTCAAGAATAATGGGCTTCTGGCAAAGGATAAAGGACAAAATAGATCCCATGAAGACAAGAAGTAATTGCTTGGAAGAAATGTGGTACCAAGAAGATGAGGAAGTGGGGGACAAATGCCAGATAATCTTCAGAAGGAAAGATTAGGCAGAGAACACACTGTGTGAAGTATATAAGGAACCACAGAGGGAAAGATACAAGGATAAACATGGAATTTTAATATAAGACAAAATTTTATTTCCTAGCTCCTACGGATACTTGAAGGTGTTGTGCAAGGTAAATCAGGCTATGATTGTCAACTGTCCTAGATGATTTAAGACAAATTCTGCAATGTCATGGGATGGGTAAACTAACAGGTGACATTAGAAATGCTTAGAGATCAAGAAACAATGTAGGTTTTTAGGGTCTCTCATCATCCCCACAGAGAAGTGGGCAGGGACCAGGCTGTAGAGCCTTAGGTGTGAGTCTTAGCTCCCTTGTGGGGCCATCTTCTCCCCTGCAGTTCTCTCTCTCCACAGAGCAAGTAGGAAAGACAACCCAGTGTCAATAAGTAGGGAAACAATGCAGCTAAGTTGGGACTGGTTGTCAGAAAGTGGGGCTCATGGTCACCCCCATTGGAAAAGGAATACTCTTCGACTCCGGGAAGCAGAACTTAGGTGCACCTCCTGCTGCAAGGAGGAGGGTCTACTTTGAGCCAGCTCCAGGCAAACTCAGCTCATGGGGAATTGTGTTTGTCTCAGAGGTAGGATAGCCTGTGGTTGAAGGAGGGTGTTTTGGCTACATTAGAGCGTCCCCATATTCAGTCTGCCCATTACAGTTTCAGGAACTTTGCAAACCAGTTGTTTAAAAGTGAGTATTAAAATTTAAAGCATGAAAATTCATATTAAATTATGTTAAAAACAAAGGTAATACATGCAAATGGCTCCTAAGTTGCTAGTTTTTTTCTCTAGTTCATATTGCTTATGCTTTCTGTGTGGTAGGAGGACTACTCCAGGGTGGGTTAATGGGGCTGCTGTGCTTCTTCCTAGGGGAGTGTCCAGTGAGGTGACGGTCAGAAGCTTGAGATCAGCCACAGTAGGAGTTGGTAGTGTTTATAAATACCACAAACCAGAGTCTTGTGCCCAGAAAGGCAGCTGTTACACAAAACCAGTGTGCCCCTGCCCAGGCCCCAACAGCCTTGCCTTTTTATTGTGCTCCAACCTGCTTTCCTCTGCCAGTGTCTGCATCTCTGTGCCAGGGGACATTTCCTGGGAAGCCACTCTATTGCTCCTGCTTTCTGCAAACTTGAATTAGCCTCTTCTAGGAGCTTCCTCAAGCAGGGAGGTGGATATGTATGCCCCAGATTTCTTGATTGTTGAGTGGGATGGTTGTGTTTTACACCTTTTTCTTGATGTTTGTTCACGAGGTGGCACTTCTGCCTGCCTGCCTGCCTGCCATGATGTCCCTTGATGGCTGTCCTTCATTGTTTCACTTTCTCTGCTTCTAGAGAGTTGTGTAAATGGCCACAGAGCTGTGAGATCGATGACCTGTTTTGTTTCAGCCTTCAGGTGAATCATTGTCTTTTTCTAAGCTTAGAGTGACACATTTTCACATTTTTGTGCTTTTCCGTGACTTCTCGTGTACAAATGGCCATCAGATGTAGTGTCAAAGGCTGTGGTGTACATTGTGAAGAATGCACAGTTGCTAGATGGTTATGTTCAGGCATTGGCTGTGGTGTTTTTATTCTGTTTTCAGTGTTAGTGAGCCGCCATATGGTAAATCATGTCTTTAAACTGAAATCTGTATAAACCAAGGTTCTGTGCTGACAAATGAATGAGAGTATCACCTGAAGCCAGCTCGAAACAAATCCCAGATGTCAGTCAGACACTTAGGTGGCCATAGCAGAATTCTCCAGAAAGCAAGGGAGCAAACATTTACAATGCTTCAGCGTCAAAAGATTCATTCCATCATGATGGGGAGGCTGTGGTCCAGTAGGTGAAGAAAGTTCTATAGGATCTGCCAGTGATCTGTGCCCTGCTGTCTTTTACCATCCTCCATCAGGGCCAGGCCTAGGCCCTTCCCCATGTATCCAGGTCAAGAGAGCATCCCTTCACAAGGGATGGGCTCTCAAAATCCCTTCTTTTTTTTAAAGACCTTACATATTTAATACAGTGCATTACCCCTGTACAAATGGAAAAAATTAAGTTCAACATTTCTAGAACAATATGGCTGTTAATTTTTGTACAATGCCAACTCAACACGGTAAACACGGGATACTTTTTTCCAAAGTTGACAGCACAACTAAAGTTTCCAAAAATTCCAATTTATATGTATATATATATTTATATTTATATAAAAAGACCAATAATGGCAGTATGTTATGCATCAATAGCAGCAACAGCTTTTCCAGGTTCTGCAGTCATTTGAACAAAATTATAGAGACATCCAGCACTCTCCATTTAAAAACAAAGTAAAAAACAAAATCCCAGATAAACAGCATACTTCTGTTACTCTTGTGGTACTTGGCACCATTTTTTTTTTTTAAATTAGATTCTCAATCATCATCTGGAAGGAAACCACCCTGAGCAACATCATTAAAAACATCTCTGATAAAGCACGGTCACTACTTTGTATCATAAAGCAGGTCCACATATGAATGAGTACATACCATGTTTGTCTTTTTGTGATTGGGTTATCTTGCTCAGAATGGTTTCTTCTAGAGCCATCCATTTTCCTGCAAATTTCAAGATTCCATTGTTTTTTTCTGCCGAGTAGTACTCCATTGTATAAATGTACCACATTTTCTCCATCCATTCTTCAGTTACTCAACTTTATTATAGAAAAATGTGTAAATAAAAACACCAGGCACTAAAGCTAAGCAGATCCAAAGTCCATATATATCTCAGTGAACTACTATAGTTTATTTGCATGCTTTTATAGTAAAGTTGATATGAAAAATAAGCAACAACAAAAGAGAAAGTTGTTTGAGGTGAGACATGCAGTGAGTACAATGTGGAGAGAAGTAAACTCCGCTGTGTGCTGCATCCTCCTGCCGTGGTGCTGCAGTGTTTACTGTTCCTGGAGCATAAAGGCCCCAT
Source organism: Cricetulus griseus (assembly GCF_003668045.3). Classification (NCBI taxonomy): domain Eukaryota; kingdom Metazoa; phylum Chordata; class Mammalia; order Rodentia; family Cricetidae; genus Cricetulus; species Cricetulus griseus. The sequence continues at coordinate 172,176,886 of NW_023276806.1, forward strand.
TTCACAGGTAACACATGTGTTATGAGAAAGCTTCCCAGTAATTACACGCTAATTTGTTTTGTTTTTAAGATAAAGTCTTATACAAACCTAGGCTACTTCAAACTTGAATTCCTGATCTTTCTGCCTCTGCTTCCCAAATGCTGGGATTCCAGGGATGTAATCCTCCACACCTGCTACCATAGACTGTTTCATTTGATGTTCTAATAGTAAGCCCTAGAAATTCGAGAGATCCACTAGTCAACAGAAAAGAGAGCTACAGCTGGCATTTCGGCAAGAAAGCTCCACATGACACGCTAACTTAGCTTCATTTTTTCATTTTTGTTACACAGCACAGAGTAGTTTTCTTCATGGTGTACCAGATTCAGGAAATATTTAGCTCTTTTTTATGTTAGTAATTTCAAGACGTACAGTTATCTCCTGTAGGAAGGACGTCACCACAGGGCTCTGTCATTGCCCTGGAGTGTTCATCCCCAAATCCTTTGCAACGGTGGCTTCTCTCCCTCATTCTGAATTTGTTCAGTCCTGTCAGTCAGAGAAGGCATATGAGAGGGCTCTTAAGAACAGGCATCCCGTTACATCCTCATCTTCTTAAGGGTTCTTGTGTAGTTTGCACTAGAATGCAACTGCAATATAATAAAAGGGAAGGTGGCATTTTACTGGAACAAATTTCTTAATTTAGCTTCAGTTCAATCCTGTTATGACTTCTAGTCCCATAGATAGTTGGCATTAGAAATTGTTTCCCATGAGCTGTCATTCCAGCCTTTTCAGATCTCTGTAACTGCTCTACCCGAGACCACCTGCCTGACTCTTGTCTGGATGCACATTGTTGAAACATGCAGATTCCTTGGTCTTATTCCAATTATACAGAATCCTGGGGGAGTGGAATTGTGATCATCAGGCTTCTCAATTAATGGGAGGTTTGAGTTATGAAAGTAAGTTTGTCTTTGGAAGACTTTAGCTTTCGAATGTTTTTTTTTCTTTCTTTTTTTCTTTTTTCTTTTCCAAATTCTCATTGTTTGGCTACAAAATGTTTTCATTTGTCAGGTTGGCAAATATCGAATAAGTCCATCTTATAGTTAAACCATATTTACAAAGATATTTAGAACTCCATTTTAAGCCTTTATGTTTACAAATAGTTATAATCAATGCATCTATATGTAAAATTGTATTTTCTACATTGGTGTGCCTTTCATCTAACTCTGATTTTCTATGCTAAGTCTTTAACTCAAAATTTAGGTCAGTTTTTTTCAAGAAAAATTAAAAGTTAAAACCAAATATGTGCTGAGGCTAGATTGGATTTCCTTAGAAATCCCGCACCAGAACCAAGGTTAACCACATTTTGAGGAGCCATCTTCCAGTCCTTGGCACAGATCTTTGCTTTAGTCAGTCTTTGATAATGGATCACTTTCCACCTTCCTAGACTCCTCAGCCCAAAACATTTCTGGATTATTCACACTTGGAATTTTTCTTTACTCTTATCCTTGAAAAAAATAGATCATAGCTATATTGAAGATGCAAATTGGTATCTAGCTGCAAGAGATTTGTTGTTTTTTAAGAGAGATTTTAAAGACTCATCAGACTAAGTGATGTGTCGTAACACACAAAGTACAGCGTTTTTCATTTTACCCATGTTATGTGTAATTACAGTTTAATGTTATACAAATTTATCTGTGCATTTATTTCTACTTCTGAAAATTACTAAATAACTCTCAGAGGCTGTCTATCAATGTGTCATGTAAATGATTTTTAATTTAAAAATTTTGAAAAGCATTTACTTGTAGTTATTAAAAGTGCAACTAGCCATGTACTAATATTGAAACATTCTCTTTTATATCATTTGTTTAACATTATTCTGTTAATTTCAGCATTAGCAAATATAAATTTGGGATTTTACTAAGTGAGTTTTGAAACATGGAAATAGGGATTCTACTAACAATGGGATAGAGAATGACTTAGATGTGTCTTTTGGAAATGTGCAGGTGGCTATTTGCACCCTGCTGCCAAGAGTGTCACTTTACAAATATTTGTTTAACGAATGAGTTGAGCAACACACACAATCTGATTATAAAGTAAGTGGGATGCTTTTAAAATTTGCCTTATACAACAAATCAGTCACGGTTCCGAGTTCTAGAATAAATTTAATTTTCTGTATGTCACATGCATTATTTACTTAGTAAATAGTAAACGCCTTCCTTGGTCTTTAGTTCATAATTAGCTCAAGTACATTAAATAAACCAAGAAAGAATATTAGAGAAAAACCTTTAATAAAACTTTGTAATAGTTTCTAGCTACATTCATTTGAATTATGAATTATATCAATCATTGGTTATTAATACCACTCAGTCATTTTATGCTGTAATTAGTGTGGGGAACACACTGCAGAACCAGCAGTATCACTTCACATATTCTTGAGTAAGTGCACAGTTGTTGCAAACATGAAAAGACCTTAACTATTAGAAGTGGTGCAAACATATGTTGAGCGAGAATGAAAAGCTAATGTATGTTTTGAGTACATTGCAGTAACAGGAATGGCTTTGTGAGTTTTAATTCTCTTCAGTTATCTTTGTTCAAAACCACATTCAGAGGGATAGAAGAGATGCTTCGTATTAAAAGAACATTTCCTAAGAAAACAGAGTGAAAATGAATAGTTACCCCTTTAGACTGTTGGCAGAGCTTTAAACATCTGGTCATAGAAAAATATCGGATTTGGAAAACTACAGTAACACATGTATTTGTTCTCTATTGGTACAACCTCTACACTTACCTGCACATTGCTTAAGAGATTGCTGGATTTATTTTTCTCAGCCTGGAACAGCTTGATTGACATCAGTGACTCAAAAGAAATACATGCCTAGAACTTCTATTGGGAGACTGGGGGCAGTAAATCTCCCCCAATGTTTTCCTTTAAGGCAAAATCTTTGCTTAAATTTACTAAGTCATGATGCGTTAAAGACAAGAATTTCTTTGCCTTAAAAAAAAGCAAGAACAAAAGGATAAAAAATGCTGAAAACCTGAATGCCACATTCCTATTCACAAGACTTTAATAATTTATTGAGTGCAGGGCCAACAATATGAAATTTTCATGTATGAGCATCAACCATGAAAAATAAGGTCAGAGATAAATCACAAATACCAGTGATTCTTAGCTACATTTTTTTTTAAATTATAGGTAAAAGTGTTATTTATAAAGCAAAAGTACTTTTATTTCTAGAAACTAAACAATGTTATCATTGTTTTTAGAATTTAAAAAAATTTTAAAAATAAAAATTGTAAAAGCCAAATATAAATATCAACCATAAAATCATTTCTGCTCTGCTTTAGGTACATGTAATAGACATATTTCTTCTTTATATTTGAGGTCTAGTGATCTCAAATCTAGTGATTAAGGAATTAGGGTTTAGGATAGACTGCATAATCTGTAGATTTCAAAAATACTGTTTGGGTAGACAGTGCATGTCCTTCATTCCGGAGTCTATCTCCCTGTCTGCATGTGGAATCTCATTGGAGTAACTTACCCCAAGGTTAAGTTACTGTTTTGAGAAAGTGTGTGTGTGTGTGTGTGTGTGTGTGTGTGTGTGTGTGTGTGTGTGTGTGTGTGTGTGTGTGTAGGACGGGAGGGGGGAGTAGGAGGATTTCCAGACACATTTGACTGTACCCCCTTTTCAGCTTCTAGAAACAACTTAAAGGAGGGGAAAATCTTTCTTATTGGTAGTCCTAGAAGACGAGATACTCAGAGAACACATAGTTCAGGTGAATCACTGGGTCTGAAATAAATGCATCACACTAGGCCTCCCAGAGATGCTGGCTCCCTTTTCCAGCCTGTAAAGGTCAAGCCCCTTGCCCTACAAAGCATTTTGATTTGTCATTAAGTGTTGCAGATGACAGGTCTTATCACCTGCCACAATTCCTGGCTCATGTCTGCCTTACCTTCTTTCTGGTGGAGACATACACGCGCGCGAGCGCGCACAGGGCTTTTGCCAAGGCATTGTTCCTCTCCAGGTTGGAAGCACACTGCTCCAGAGCTCTTTGACTTTATTGCTTTGGTCCTCAGTGTAACCCTCCATCTTGCTGCACTTACTGCTCCCCAAGGGCATTCCTTTGTTCCCCAAGGAACAGTACAGATCTATCTGAAATGAAAACCAGGAGTCATAATAGTAATAACAGATGGCCATAATAACTATAACTGGTGTAGCAGGTATGGGGGGAAGTGCATTCTGAGGACCAGCTTTTTGGGCATACTGTTGGATATGCACTCGTGTGCTCGGGGTCTGGGAGCACTGCTGCCCTGCCTTCTAAGGAAGATCAAGTCAGTCACATGGGAAATGGGCTGCTGTGTTTATCTTCAAAGAAGGGAGGCGTGGCTTCCACTTCTGAAAGATTCCTCTCCTATGACAGCTAAAGCATTCTCCTCAGCTCACTCACCCACTCACTCCATGTCAGCTCTCTCATTGGTAAAATAATAGTACATATCTCAAGGGACATTGAGATTTTGCTTAGAATCGTACTTAGCATACAAGTCTACAAATACAATTTAGCTGTTGTTATTATTAAGGAAGTAACTACCAAATGTGAATACAATCCCACCTTAAGAGATGGCCTAGGTTATCGGTGTGTTAGACAATGGAAGGAGGAAATAGTGGGTGTGGCACACTTTAGCGGTGCTTCTCCAAGGAGGGACAGAGAAGAGGTTGCTCTAGATAGTCCGTCTATCTTCACTGCGCCCCTTTCATTGGTGTTGGAATTAGTGGGTCAGACAGGACTCATTTCACTCTGTTTTTCACATAAGCTGACCAGAGATCATTTCCTCTTGGTTCATTATTTAGTTTTTGAATTGATTTTTAAAAGATGTGTATAGGTGTTTTTTCCTGCGTGTATGTCTGTGTACCACATGCATACCTGGTGTCTCAGGAGCCCAGTGGAGGGCATCAGTTCCTTTGGAACTGGAGTTAACAGCTGGTTGTGCCCCACCCTTGAGTGACAAAGAGCAATCCAGGTCCTCTGGAATAAAAGCCAGTGCTTTTAACTGTTGAGCCACGTCTTCAGCCCCTGGTTCCTTACTCAGGATCCCTGTGTCCAGTTCATTCCTGTGAATTCCCAGCTTCCCTCAGTGAACTAGTTTACTGCTATTGTTAATTTATGCAATTTTGTAGTATATTACTGTTTAATGCTGTTAGGTTGGAAATGCTATTGAAACGACTGACTTAATGGGAGGAAGCTTTGTGAAAAAATGGAATTATAGGAAGCAGTTCCAGGGTCATGTTCTTACAGAGCTTTCAAATGGTAGTTACATTTGATCTTAGATGTCCTGATGCCCAGGTCTGGTGTCACTTTAAAGAGAAATCAGTCATTGAACACAAAATATTGATGATGTTTTGCAGCAAATAAACTCAGTTCATTTCATTTTCAGAGAAATATGTTTGTTCCCCAGGCTACTTAATCTGTTCTGTATTCAAAAGGCAAACAAGGCTCTGTTCCTAGACAAAATGCTGCAGTGATAATTTTTAATATTGACAATATTGCATTCTGCTGGTGTTTTCTGGCTTTGAAATATAAAAAAATCTAAAATAAAATAAGAACTCTTAGTCATCAGTGCATCACTGCTAATTTTTAAATATTAATTTCAACATTTTTGCAATTTTCATCCTTTGATGTTTGCCATCTTGAAAAAAAGCAAAAACATCACCACAAATATTGTATGCTTCTTTACTGCCCACATTAAAGGTCTTTTGTATAGTGTGGTAATGGAGTATGCTTGAAATGATCAGGGTTTAATGAACTATAGAACATTTGTGGCCCAGAAGCTTTGGTATAACATGCAAACTACGGGCTTTATCTGAATTTATGGTCTTGAAGACCTCCATCTCACAGTGATTTTTCTGCAAGAATGGTATTAGGTTCTCATTAGGAATATTTAATAGAAGCTATAATAGATAATAACTGACTCTATAATTAGTCATTTTGAGACAGAGCCTCTGAGCCGCTGATAAGGACTGAATTGTGTCGATACATCGTGTTTTCATTTTCCTGCCACAGCTCAGCATCCACATTCATAGTCTCCTGGCGCTAAGCTCATTGGCAGTGTGACACAGATGTGGACGAGGTGCATAGAACCTCCTGAGGCTTTGGATCCTGTCTGATTTTCATCTGAGGAAACAGCACGAAAGCTTCAGGTTGAAGGAAATGGTATAAGATACCTTAGAGACAAAATTATCACAAGATTAGTGTGGCACGTACATAAAATAGGTAACTATGTTCACATACAAGGTACTTGTGAAATAAGAAATACTCCCCATGATTAATGTTAACTTCTACTGAAATTTTCTCAGATACTTTTGAGTATTGTGATTAATTGCTAAATTATGTTTTTCATGAAAAAACCCTTTAAGCCTTGATATTTCATATATTTATATGAATAATACTCCTTTTTTCCCAAAGAAGTTAGATTTTCAATTCCAGTTACTCCTGCTACATTTTTCCTTTATTCTGCCAATGTATTTTCTGTTGTGACATATGTCTCTTTATGAATCCAGCAAAACTGTGTTGACGCTCCCTTTTGGCCTGGCCTCTGGGCAGCATGGAGCATAGATCACCTGGTTTGTAGTTTCTGGGATCTCAAGGTCCCCAGGGAGGCAGAGAAAGCTTTCCCCAGGAAATCAGGCAAACTTTCTGAGGCAGATGGCTTCTGAGCTCACACCTAAAGAATGAATGTGGTTTGAACAAAAGGCTACAGGAAAATCAGTCTAGGTGAGAGTGCCCTTTGGTAATATTAAAGACAGTGAGTGCAGAGCCCATTCTGGTGAGATTGAATCCAAGGGTGATTCCACTGAAGTAGAGAAATTTCCCTGGTGGTACTGGTTATGGCGGTCACCTGGAGGTCACAGTTCAAATATAGGGTTCTAATTCTGGATAACAGGAAGCTCACGGTGTGGAACCAAGGGCAATGCCATCTAAGGTGTGTTTGCTTTCTGATTATGGATGATAATACACACATTATTTCAACCTTAAAAATACTAACAAGTTTAAAATTCTACCTAAAATCCATAGTATGGTTAAATTCACAATGTCTCAATGCTATAAAAAATACAAACATTGGCTGCAAGGAGATAAATATTTCCTAGGAAACAATTTCCCAATTTTTATCATGAAAATCTGTAAGGCTGCAAGTAGCAAGAGGTCCTGTGGCAAAGTGCATTAAGCAGGTAGGTACTTAAAGCCATGAATTGTTACTGAAGCTTTTTTTTTTTATCAACTCTAATGTCTGAAATGGATAATGGGCAGTGTCCTATCTCGTAGTGTGTTTAGTTAGGTATCCATTAGATATTTGTAGTCTGACAATTGTTTATTGTAAATATAATCCAGATATTGTGGTAGAATCTTTCCCTATATTAATGTGCCCTAAGTTGTATCTCGGAATTATTACATCTACTTATACAAAGATGTTTCATTATAAATAATTTTAAAGAAAAGATTTTGAAATAATAATGCTCATGGAACATTTTAAACTTTGTAACTTGGGATGATAACATTCTAAATCAGTATCAGGAAATTAGCAAAATTTCTCTACTGGTTATTGTCTTTTGTTTTCTGAAACTGGATTATCTGTATCTACACAGCATACATACACTCGAATTGATTCATGCATAGTTTTTTATTCATTTACTGTTTTTTAAAACAGTAAATATTTATTTCTACCTTGTGTTAATCATCTTCATCAGTGGGTCAAGTATTATGGGATATATGACTACTATAAATTTTTGTGTTAGCTCACAGAGACTGAGATAGATTTTCATTCACAAATGGTAGCCTCCATTTTTTCTCTCACAAGCCATAGCAACACTCCATATTGTTTCACTTGTTTAGTTAGTGGCAGGTGTGGCTGTAGATGATGAGCAAAGACTAAAGAAATGAAAATCCATCATGAGGGCATCATCCCAGAAAATTCAGACAGAGTAAAGTCCAGTGAGAGTGTGTATGGAAGCAAGAATATGATTTAAACAGAGCAGAGCCAGCAGGATTGGCTGGAGGACTGTTGAGGGTCTGGGAGAAGCCTGATGCCCAAGGGCCTGAGATGTTTTAGGTCTGAATAACGAGAGGCCCCATGTTGCTGACAACTGAGTAGTGGGGAGAGGTAGGTGTTGAATGTTGGTTAATGGAGGGTGAGGCCTTGAGCTGCCTCTTGGATATCCAAGTAGGGATCCCAAGAAGCAGCTTGTTGGGTATCTAGAGCTGAGAAAGAGGCCTTAACTGGGCATAGAAATTTGGCAGTAGTCAGCTTATCGATGGAATTTAAAACCAAAGGACAGGACCTTCTGTTTCTCAATAACTCCATTTCATTCGCTTGGTTTTTATAAGTGATTTCTTCAATTCAAAGACACCTAGAAGTGCAAAATAGTGGGTATTTGCCAGATCCCAGCATGGATAGGGACTTGGACCTTGACTGCGTTGGTAAAGGGATGAAGAAAAAGATAGCAAAGTGGATGAGGCAGCCACTGTACCCTGGAAGCTCAGCGTGTTTATTATGTACAGCTGACCAGGGAGGCTATACTATTGTGTACAGTTGGACATGGAGGTGGGGTAATCACATACAGATAGATAAGGAAGGAGAACAGGTTCACGGTGTGCAGCTGGATCAAGGAGCTGGGCTTAGCTAACCTATGTAGGAGCAGCCTGTAAGGGAGCAGTCCCCAGGCTGTAAACATGCTGGGGAAGAATGCTATGGAGGACCTTGTCTGCAAACACTAGGAATATTTGCACCTGGTTCCTGGAGGAATGCATTGTTATCCCTTTGAGCTTTGCATGAGGACGGTGTTTTCCCATGGGCCCTTGGCAAGACCTTATCCATGTGAACAACTCAGGACTCCACTCACTCGGGGCTCCTTCCACTCTCCCTACAGGTATCCTCCACATCTCTACCAGAAAAATAAGACAAATGAATCCCAAACTGTCCAGGCAGGTCAAAGATGCTGTAAAGGACTATGCAATATATGAAGCTGTCAATGCATTGAATTCATTGCCTGCCACCATGGGCAGGGGGTTTTGTTTTTCTGGATGGACACATCCATTTGGGACCAGTGCTAAATTTCTGAGGACAAGAGAGGAAAGAACTGTCACTTGTGGTTCTTGTGCTCAGCCTTTCTCCGGGAGCGTTTTCACGTTTGTGTTCCACCAGCACTGAGTAGAGAGTGAAAGACTCATGGAGGAGCCGGGCATTGGTGGCACACGTCTTTAATCCCAGCACTGGGAAGGCAGAGGCAGAGGCAGGTGGATCTCTGTGAGTTCAAGGCCAGCCTGGTCTCCAGAGAGAGTGCCAGGATAGGCTCCAAAGCTACACAGAGAAACCCTGCCTCGCAAAAGCAAAAAAAAAAAAGAAAGACTCATGGAGGGAAGGCAGACATTTAAGCAGGAGATGCTGTTTGCCTCGAGTTCACTAGCTCACAGCCCTGACTCGGTGGGAATGTCCAGAGATGGAGCAGTGGTGGGAGGGAGACAGAGGGTCCTTCTGGGCCATGGGACATTGATGTGGACTATGGATGTTTGTGGGCTTTGGGAAATGTAGATGCCCAGGAGTGTTGTGCAGGATTCTGTTTTTATTGAGGAAGAGTAAGTCCGTGTTCAGGGCTTGGCAGAGGGAAGGGGAAATGAACCAATATGTGACTATCAATGTATGCAAAGAATTGTGTTTAGAAGATAGAGCTCCATAGTAGATACAGTAGCTTTGAATTCTTCCAGCATACTTCACAGTGTCTTCCCTTTCATAAATGAGGAGTCAAAGACACCCCACTCCAGTCACTTACTTACAGTGTGATGAGAGCTGAAGTTCAAATTCAGGTTTGCCTGCAGTAGCGAGCAAACACCCTCATAGTTTCAGTGTCTTGGATATAGCAATCGGAGCTGACGTGTAACACAGCAGAGAAGAGCACACAGCAGCCAGGTGGTGACACATTAGCACTTCACTACTGCCTCCCTCTCTACCCAGTGCAGTGAAGTGCAGTGCGGGCAATGGGCAAATAAGGGTCCTAGGAGTCATTGCACGCTAGGTGTCATTTGCTGTGAAGGAGGGCTTAGGACACAATGGTAAAAGCTGATGGGGAATAAGGACATCTTAACAGGAAGGAACCCCCCCCCCCACCTCATAAAGCCAGGGGACATAGAAGCAATTGAAAAAAGTTAATCTTAGTCAAGACAGCCGAGTCTATAATCTCAGCTCTGGGAAGGTGAGGGAGCATCACAAGTTCATGGACAGTCTGGGAACCTTAATGCGATTCTGTGTCAGAATGTAAACAGAAGGCTGGGACACAGATTGGTGCTTTGAAGAGTACACACCTAACATGCTGGAGGACCCAGTTTCAGCCTCCAGACTGTGTCTGTCTGTCTCTGTCTCTGTCTCTGTCTCTGTCTCTGTCTCTGTCTCTGTCTCTGTGTCTGTCCTTTTCTGTCTCGATCCCTGTCTCTGTCTCTGTATCTGTCTGTGTCTCTCTCTGTCTCAATTTCTGTCTGTGTCTGTGTGTCTGTCTCCATCTCTGTCTCAATCTCTGTTTCTTTCTCTGTCTCTGTCTCTCTCTTTCTCTGTCTTCCCCTCTCCCCCTTGCTGAGTTCACTGATACAGAGGAAATCGGCTTTAGCAGAGTCAACCCTGGGGTTAGGAGATTATTCTGCAGATGAGGAAATTCAGACACAGAGAGATGAAGTGGGCCTCCTAAGCCCATTCAGGCATCTGGTAGCAGAGGGCTGCATACCCAGGCCTCATCCTGGATACCTGGGCTTCATCCCTTACCTCCCTTTGCCCCTCTGTAGCCTTCTGCTCTTTCAATAACAACAGTGCCGCTTGACTGCTGAGGATTTTGCTTTATTTTTCTGGTCAGTGTGCCACTTTGGGATCTGAAGGAAACAAACAAACAAAAAAGGAGAGAAACCAAATAAATAGTGCTGTGTTAATTTCCACTCTCAACACAACCTAGAATTGTGTGGGAAGAAATATCTCAATTGAAGAATGGTTGTCTTGATAGTGGATCTAATCCATTGTGTGGTGCCCTGAATTGTACAAGATTGAAGAAAGCTAGGTGGACAGGGGCACAGACAGGCAGGTAACATGGATACATTTCCATCTTAGCTCCCACTTGTGGGTGTGATGTGACCAACTACTTGAGTTCCTGTCTTGCCTACCCCAAAATGATGGGTTGTAACTTGCCAGATGTAGTCTTGGTTTTCCCATGTTGCTTCTTTTCAGGATATCCTGTCCCAGCGATAGAAGTATAAGTAGATTAAGAATCAGAAACATTTGGGTGCTAGCTTCATCTATTGCTCACTTTTATGCTGGGATAATAATAGCCCCCCCTCACATACATGCTTTGACAGTTAAATGAGATGCATGTAGATTGCCAAGCTCGGAGCCCAGATGACTGATTTATATTCCAGCACTGAAGCATACTATTATTTTTTATTAGGAGATGGAAAGGTGATGTATTGAACACCCAGTGCCATTTGGGAGATGGCGTGATGTGAGGCAATTTTATTATCCACGTGTCTTGTTTGATGCTGTATGATATGAAATGTTTCAGACCATTTAGTTCTGCTCACTGGATGTCCTGGAGTTTCATTTAAACCACCTCATCAGAGTTAATGTGACTGACCATTCTCCTTATTGCCATCCAGTGGAATGACAGCCTTGATCTGTGCACTACCAAAATAATGTCATTTCTTTCCTCTGCTGCTTCCTCCAAATGGCATCATCTTTATCTTACCACAGCCAGGCAAGAAAGCGCTGTCATAGCAAGGAGGAGGTCATGATCTGTTTCTAGGCTGGGCAATAAGACACCATTTTAAGAGGCCTAACACAGAGATTGTGGCAAACAGACTTTTTAATCTGGCCTTGGGAGGAATGCTCAGCTTTGTGGCCATGAAACCATGTGGATCCCTCTTGAAGACTTTGCTCTGAAACATAAAGCACACAGTAGTCCCTTTCTTGGTCACAAGAGGAACAGGCTGACTCCCTCGGATTAGTGTGCATTGTTGAGAAACTCCAGGGGCCCACGACAAGCAGCATAGTATAGTGCATTTCTCTGCTCTTCATTCAGCCAACAAGAGATCGTTCCCCGCAGTATGGAGTAATGTTTTTAAAAAGTGTTTTTGTCATAATGCCAGAACTCCAGCCATGCTTTGAAAGCCTTCAGGGGTGTGAATGGAGATGGGGGAGGAGGTCTATTAGATGGTAAATTATTTTCAGATTTTTAATGTGGCTAGGAAATATGCTAACAAATGCAAAAGGTAGACTATGTACTAAATTTAGTACCAGCAATTATAAAATTATAAACATTGAAGTTCTGAAGTTTTTGTTTCCTCTGCAATGTGTGTGTGTGTGTGTGTGTGTGTGCGTGCATGCACATATGTACTTATACACTACAGATAGAGCAAAAATAACTGGTTAATCGGCCAATGGCTGCACTGAAGACTCCAGAGTGTATCTGATCACCCTCAGAGTACTAACTGAAGTTTCCTTCCCCTCCTGTGTTTCAGTTACGATTTCAACAAGCACCTTCTTCGACGGCTTGCTGGTGACAGGACTCTATACCTCTACAAGTGTCCAGTCTTCTCAGAGCGTTGGAGGCTCCAGCGCCTTTGGATTTGGTAAGCTATCCTGCTAGAAGGAACCAGTAACTGTCAAGATTTTTTACAGTATGTTGTCTTTGTTGTATCAGTTTTAAAAGTACTCAGCGCACGAGCGCATGTGTGTGCGTGCGCGCGCGCGCGCGCGCGCGTGTGTGTGTGTGTGTGTGTGTGTGTGTGTGTGTGTGTGTTTGAAATCAGATGTGTCAAACTGTTGTGTACATACTCAGCTAACCATGGTCTTGGTTGAGAGTCTCCCTCCCTCTCCCTCCCTCCCTCCCTCCCTCCCTCCCTCCCTTCCTCCCTCCCCCTCCCCCCTCCCTCTCTCCCTCCCTCCCTTCCTCCCTCCCTCCCTCTCTTGCATACATGGCTTCTTCATGTGTGTTTATTATACTTTATTCTCCTCCATCATTGTTCTTCCTTGTGCCCCTCTGGTCTTCTAGTATGTTCCTCTTCTTCTCATCCATTTAGTTCTCCCTTCTGATTTCTTATTGTACATTGCATTATTGTCTATTTCCAACTTCCCTTACACCTCATGATCTACTTTCTAGTTTCATGGCCTATAAATCAACACACAATTTTAAATCTAGGTTCTGCATATTTGAGCAAACATACTGTTATTTTTTTTAAACCTGACTTGTTTCACTAAACATAATGCCTTTTAGTTGCATCCATTTTCCTAGATAGGTCATGATTTCATTTTATGACTGAGTAAAATGGCACTGTGTGTGTGTATTACCCTTTATGTTTTCATTCAGCTATTAATGGGCATCTAGACTGGTTCTGTTTCCTGTGTTGTGAATAGTACAGCCATCACCATGGATGCACACGTTTCTCTGTGGTGTGCTGACCCAGAGCTGTTCTGGGATCTACCCAAGTGAATATATAACAACCCTGTTTCAGGGTCTCTAGGGACCTCCATGCTAATTTCTATAGTGTCTTCATATGCTTCCATCCCTGCTAGCATCAAATGATGGTTACCATTTCCTAACATCCTCACCAGGGAATGGCAGCCTGTCTGTCCCCCTCTCTATCTTCTACCATCATTCTTGGTCCTGTGGGGTTTGTGTACATTTTTGAGTTTTCCATTCAGTTTGATGGAATTTACTTTGATACCCATGCACTGTACAGTTTTCATACACCTGTTTTCACACATAGCTAATCCAATCTGGTGGTAAGTGAAAAGTTCCACACTGTTTAGTAAGGAAACATTGCATAAATTGAACTCAGCAGTATTTGTTAAAATAACTTAATCCTATGGGTATTTATAAGAGAATGTCACTTAATACTTAAATTACTTGTGGTAAGGCAGAAGGCCACAGGAGGGTCACTAATCACAGAGGATTCTCAATTTGGGAATCTTAGATTTGCCCTATGCTGCTGTCATGTCAACCTGGGATTAAATAGACTCTACAAGGCATCAAAATTGCACATGGGATTAAATAGACTCTACAAGGCATCAAAAATGCACATGGGATATCTGTTTATGTAAGACCAAAAGTCATTGATCTTATGCTAAAACTGTAAAGCTGTAAAGTGCTTCCTCCACTGGTGTGGCAAAGGTAGAGCTGCATTATCAGAAGCCACCGAGTGCTCACATTATCTGTTACATGAACACTTTCCCCTGCAGAAGCTCATGTTCAGAGCTCCACAGCTAGGGCTCCATCGATGGTTTGCCTGCCCAAGATAAGGTCTTTGCCTTGGAGTTAAAGAACCAGAAGGCACTTCACTGTCATGCTAGGTTGTTTGACATTGGGATTGATCCCATGGGAAAATTTAATCTGCTGATATCTACTTCTAAGTCTAAAGCTTGGGAGGAAACATTCCTCTTAGGTATAAATAGTCCACTTATTTGGCCCTACCCTTGTAGGAGATGAAGGGTCTAGCTACAGTCAAATCTATATTTGTGCCTAAATGTTACTGTTTTATTATAGCAGAACTGAAACATGTGGCTGCCAAATTTAGCCAATAAATATTTAAGACATCCAGTTCAATGCAGAATTTTAGATTAATTTTAAAGTATGCAGTGTTTCTTTTCTAGGCTCTACCACAATACTGTCATTTTCAAGGCTCTGGAGTTATGGTCTTGTAATTTTTAAAGCTCCTTAAATGGTTCTTATTATATTTCAAATTAATTAATGAAAATGTTTTTGTAGTCCCAGTTAGCTTTCTTAGTTGTCCTGTCGCTGTGATAAAATACCCTCACAAAGGCAACTCAAGGGAGAAAGGGTTGATTCTGGCTTATAAGTGAAGGGTTCAGTCCATCATGGAGGAAGTTCTAGTGGCAGGAGCCTGAGGTACCTGGACATTGCATCAATATTAAGGAACAAAGAATGAGGAAGTGTGTGTGCTCAGCTAGCACTCTCCTTTCAATGTAGCCTAAGACCCTACCCCAGGAATGTGCTGCCCACTTCAGGGTGGCCCTTCTGACTCCGTTTTCCTAATCAGGATGGTGCCTCACAGCTGTGTCCATCCAGAGGCTTGTTTCTGAGGATGCTGAGTTCCATCAAGTTGATAAAATTAAGCATCACAGTCACCCTGGTTGCTTTTGAGTCCTGACAGTGCTCCTGTCTCAGCTTCCCAAGTGCCGGGAGTGCAGTGTGAGTCACTAAGCTGGCCTCTTGTGACTTTATCCAGGACTGAGACACTGCTGGATCTTCTGCTATTCAGCGTAAGCGTCACCTACATCTGCACAGTTCTAGGATAGCTCCAGATAGGGTGACTCAGACAATGGGGTGGAGATGGACAGGAGAACCCAGTAGTCATTTTAAAAAACAAATGCTCTGGGTGACTTGATGACTGTTGCCACCAGTGCCATGGAAATATAGACAGTGGTTAAATGGCTTTATATAAATGTAACAGCACGTAGAAGAAACTGATAGAATATGAAATTTAAGAGAATTTCTGCTTTAGAGTAATTTAGTGGTTATGATGGGATGAGGCCAGAGTGACACGGTTCATTCTTTGATGCAGAACAAAAGACTTACTGAATACATAATTTGTCATTAGTCTCTGGCTGTTTTGATGGAATGTTAAGCATGGTTTGCTTGGCATCTCCAATGTATATATAGGATTAGCCTGTGATATGTTTAACTGGCTGTGACAAATGAGGCAAACGAAAGCATACAGTTGAGTTTAAATCAATTTTGAACATTCCTTTTCCTACTTAGAGTTAATTTTAATTGTATAAATTACACTAAAGTTGCAGCTACTCTCCTGAATATCAGATGCATGTAAGAACAACCCAAGTAAAGCCATAATTATTATTCAGATACCGCTGTAAAAACATAATTCTACTAACAGAACTATAGCCTTTTTATGCAAAACCAGAATTCCTTAAATAAAATGCATGCCTTGCTGACCAAAAATAGACAAATGCCTAATAGCCAGAAATACATTAAAACAATAGCTCTGCAAAGATGGCATTGTGCACAGCGATGCCTGGTTTGAAATGCCTCATTTTGCTTGTCAGTGTAAGAAAACACTCTGCCCTGAGGAAGTGTGATGCTTAATTATGGATTTCTCTTTGTGTATCCCAGGGAAAAAAAATAAGAAAAGTGCCTTCCCCTTGTCTTTGGCTTTGAATTTTATCTAGCTCAATCATGTAAATCTTCAAGGCTTATTGAGGTTGCTCAATGAAGGGGGATTTGAATATCCTTTCATATAAAATTGTTCCTTTGCCAGAGCTGAAATTCATTTGACTCAATATTTAATATTCTGGCTCTAAAAGCTAGAGATTCTACTCCATTTGATATTCTGGCTCTTGGATCTGAGACTCAGGGTGCCAGCTGATGCATAGTGACTACACTTGCAGTTAAGCCCCCTATAAACTTATCTGATCTGATGCACTAGCAGTTGTTTGAGCAAATGTTTAGAGTCCCTTTCATTCCTCTTTTTTTTGGGGGGGGAGTACTAATTAGACATCTAGTCATTTAAGTTATAAACTTTTAAAATGGTAAGATTTGATGAAATCCAACTGTGGGGGCTTTACTGAACAGATCCCGAAGTATGTTCTTTTCAGTTTTTTTCTCTTAAGTATTCTTCGAATCATACTTTAATGGGCTATCAATAGGTGGTTATATATTAGCTACAATACTACCTTTAAAATAGTAACATTAAAAGATTTTAGCTGCATTGTTGGGTTTTTGTAAATATTATTTGACACCAAGGCATATTTACAAGACAAAATACCTGTTTTAAGACAGACTTTGGGTATATTAATGTATGGGTCTCTGGTTCAAAAAAATACGTGTTTTATCAGTAGATTTAGATTTCATGCCAAGGTTTCATTACTGTGATGCAAATTTTGTTACTGCTTTGTTTTATTGACACTAAAAATAAAGACATAAGGGCCTGTTAAGTCATATTTTGGTTATGCTTCATAATAGGACTAAGTAGAACTGTTACAACTTTGCAAATTTTCACTTGGAAGCTCTTGTTCCCCCAACCCTTTGATGAAGTCAGTCAGTCAGTCAGTCCTAGCTGTTCAGTCTGGGTCTGTGAGCCATACATGTTGTGGCTATAGACACATATTTAGGGCTTATTAGACACATATTTAGTACTATAAAAACAAAACAGCCACTAGCAATCTCATTAGGTAGGTCCCCATGTGGTGGGCAACTCATTTGCTAGCCTCAATTAAGGTAATATTTTATATCAAAAGATCTGGTTAAATTTATTTTGTCTGTGTTTTTATAAAGCAATGTGAAATAAGTATAATATAAACATCATTGTATAATTCAAAGCATGACCTTTCATTGGATATGGTAAATGATCTGTAATTAACAAGAAAATTCTAAGTTAATTAAACAAATTACTCTAGTCAGTGGGACAAGGCGCGGAACTGACAAGAGATGGTTCCATCATTAATTTTTCCTTCTTGCTGGGTATTAATCCAAGCATGGCTTTATTTATTACATTTGGGTATGCTAGTGGCTATTACCATCATCAAGAAAAATCTTATCTGGTTAGTATTTAACATATTACAAAGAATTCAGAGATACTTCATGATTCCTAAGTAACTTGAAAATTACTTGCTATAGAGCAGGTGTGATAAGTTTAAAGTGGAGCAATTCATCAATGAATTGCCAGTGTAAATGAGTAAGGTCGTGAGGACTTATTAGTGGCCCTTCAGTCCCCAGAGATTAAAATTAATTAGCATGTCTGAAGACTGACCTGAAAACAATTAAACTTACAAGACTTGTTTATCATCTGCCCTGCCCTCCTCCCATTTGTTAGGCTATTGTAGTATGTTTCCACCTGAGCCCTGTGGCCTCAGTGCGCACGAGGGATACACAAGCCAGGCTGGGCTAATCAACCTTATCATCACAGGGATTTGAACCTGAGATCATTGCACAGTGCAGCTCTTCATGAGCTGGATACAAGTGGCATGCTCACTGGATGAATACCCTTCCTCTCCTCTGACTTCTATTGTTGCCTCCAACAGTACCTAGGGTTTCCTTATGTAAAACTGACTGGGGCTTGGGACCTGGTGCAGTCAGTACAATGCTTACCTTGTAAACACGAGGACCCCAGTTCCATCTCCAGAACCCAAATTAAAAAGCTAGGTGCGGTGGTACAAGATTGTCACCCCAGTGCTGGGGAGCTGGAGATGGCAGGATCATTGGGTCTTGCTGGTCAGCCCGGCTAGCCCACTTGGCAAACTGAAGGACAGCAGGAGACCCATCTCAAAAAATAAAGTCAACAGTTCCTGGGGAACAATACCCAAAGTTGTCTCCTGGCTACCTTGCACACATGAGTCAGCACAGCTTTCAGGAGTCAAGGAGATGCTCTAGTCACGAGTAAATATGCAGAGGCATGCAGGATGGAGAGGGAGGGAAGTCACTGTCTTTAAGTTTCAGAGATTTCTAATTCTGCATAGAAACATATGTGTACATGGGTGTGCACACAGCTACAACTACACAGGTATGTAACTCATCACCTGCCCGGCTGCCGCTGTACCCTTTCCCTCTCTACCCTAGAGATGGCGGGCAGCAGCGCTTTCAGGTCCAATGGGTGGTTGTCATTGTAGAAGGAAAAGGATACAATGAACTTCCTGAGACCTTCAGTCCAGCCTCATCTCTTGGGATAGGCCAGATCAGTGTTGCATTGCACTTAAATCCTCACTTCATCCCTTATCGTCTTTCGAGAAATGACAACTCTGTGGTTCTTTTGAAATCTATTCTAAATATTTTAAATTGTGTGTACATGTATGTGGGTTTGATGTGTGCAATGTGTATGGGTGTAGGCCACAGTGCAGGCATGGAGGGCAGGGGACATCCTAGGGTGTTGGCCCTTGGTTTCCACCTTTTTTGAGGCAGGGTCTCTTTGTTGTTTGCTGCTGTGCATACCAGGCCAGAGCGTGCCTTGGGGTCTCTTGACTCTGCCTTCCATATCCCTCTAGTTCACTGGGATTACAGTCCTGCATCTTCACACTTATCTCCCTAGGGACACTGGGATTACAGTCCTGAATTATCATGTTGTAGAGTCTAGGGGTTAAACCTCAGATTCTCGTGCCCAACAAGCACTTTAACTACCAAGCCATCTCCACAGCCTCTTATTCTAAGATTAAAATAAGTGGGGTGACAAAGGAACATTTTTCATATAAAGGTACAGTTCCTGGCTTTAACTTCAGCACCTTTCCCATGTCTTGGCTCATATAGTTGATACTGCAAATGTTAACAAGTAAGACACTTCTTTTAGGCAAAACGTTGTGGATTTATCTATTTACTGATTATTAATGGTTTGGATATTTTATTGTTATTCATATCTATTAATTCCTATAGACTCTTACAATCACTGGAGGAATGTTAAAATGTAGCCCTGTATACGGGCTGGTTTTGTGTGTCAACTTGACACAAGCTAGAGTCATCAGAGAGGAAGGAGCCTCAGCTGAGGACATGCCTCCATGAGATCCAGATGTAAGGAATTTCTCAATTAGTATTAATGGGAGTAGGCCCAGCCCATGGTGGGTGATGCCATCCCTGGGTTGCTGGTCCTGAGTTCTGTAAGAAAGTAGGCTGAGGAAGCCATGGAAGCAAGCCAGTAAGCAGCTCCCCTCCATGGCCTCTGCATCAGCTCCTGCCTCTAGGATCCTGCCCTGTTTGAGTTCCTTTCTTGACTTCCTTCAGTGATAAGCAGCATTGTGGAAGTGTAAAGCCAATTAAACCCTTTCCTTCCCAACTTGCTTTGTGGTCATGGCGTTTCAACACAGCATTAGAAACCTTCACTAAGATACCCTGAGATGAATAACTCTTCTAGGTCTTTATTTCTGCTCAAATAAATATGCTCAGTATTGGAGTGAATTGATTTCTTATGAATAGAACCAAGAAATATACATTTTACAGTAGGTTAAGGTAGAAGTTGCCACTATGTAAGTTATGATTTTTATATTTTAATTGTGTCTACTAGTGTTAAAATTTTGTGAATTATGTCTTTCTCTTGGCATGTTAATCCCTGGTTTCTGTTAAAAACCCCACTTTCTTTTTCTTTTTAAATCATTTTTTTATTTGAATTAGAAACAAGATTGTTTAACATGACAATCCCAGTTCCCTTCTCCCTTCCTTCCTCCCCTACCACCCCCTCCCCCAACTAAAACCCTACCTATCACATATCCTTTCTTCTATTCTTCCCCTGACTCAACCTTTCTGCTCCCTGATGACCTCTGCATCATTTCTCTTCTTCCCTTCTCATTCTCGTAGCTCCCTCCCGCTCTTCCCATGCTCTCAATTTGCTCAGGGGATCTTGACCCTTTCCCGTTCTCCAGGGGACCATGCATGTCTCTCTTAGTGTCCTCCTTGTCTACTAGCTTCTCTGGCAGTGTGGATTGTAGGTTGGTAATTCCTTACTCTATGTCTAAAATCCACATATGAGTGAGTACATACCATGTTTGTCTTTTTGTGATTGGGTTACCTCACTCAGAATGGTTTCTTCTAGTTCCATCCATTTGCCTGCAAATTTCAAGATTTCGTTGTTTTTTCTTTTTTTTTCCCACTGAGTAGTACTCCATTGTGTAAATGTACCACATTTTCTCTATCCATTCTTCAGTCGAGGGGCATCTAGGCTGCTTCCAATTTCTGGCTATTACAAATAGTGCTGCTATGAACAATGTTGAACAGATGTCCTTGTTGTATGAATGTGCTTCTTTTGGGTATATGCCTAAGAGTGGAATTGCTAGATCTTGTGGTAGACTGATTCCCATTTTCTTGAGGAGTCACCATACTGATTTCCAAAGTGGCTGTACAAGTTGGCACTCGCACCAGCAATGGAGGAGTGTTCTCCACATCCTTTCCATCATAAACTATCATTGGTGTTTTTGATTTTGGCCATTCTGACAGGAGTAAGATAGTATCTCAGAGTTGTTTTGATTTGCATTTCCCTGATGGCTAAGGATGTTGAACACTTTCTTATGTGTCTTTCAGCCATTTTAGATTCCTCTATTGAGAATTGTCTATTTAGTTCTGTACCCCACTTTTTAATTGGATTGTTTGGTGTTTTGGAGACTAGCTTCTTGAGTTCTTTGTATATTTTGGAGATAAGCTCTCTGTCTGATTTGGGGTTGGTGAATATGTTTTTCCCAGTCTGATGTGGGGCTGCTGAAAAACCCCACTTTCAAGGCCCCTTGATGATACAGGACAGACAAGAGAAGGACAGTGTCCTGGGGTGCCTCCTCATGTGCAAACATTTTTAAGAAGAATTATGAAAAGTAAATTTCAGGAAAATTAAATATTATTCCTCATATGAAAGGAAAATTGATATATTTTTTTCTGAAATAATAATTAGTTAAAACACCAAAGGATCTTGGTATTTGATAATAAAAGCAGCTTATTTCCACAGAAGTGTGCCAAACTGTCATTCTGATGGAAGACAGGCTCTAAGTATGAACTTCAGGGGACAGACTGAAAGGGCTGACTTGCTGCCATGTCTCACCTGTAATGTAGCATTTGCTCTTCAAATTACCTCCTCCCTGGTAAATGGGTTTGTGTTCTTTGTTAACAGTAAATTGTTAACTGCTCCAGTTGATGGTGAAACCTGTGTGAATGGAGCCTAAAAATGAGGCAGACTAAAGTTTCATGCAATAGCCAACTTTATTCAGAGCATCAGACAATTTATACTCTGAGGGTTAAGAATCACGTGAGTAAGGTGTTCAATCACAAGCACAAGCCGCATATGGCACACACATGCTTTTCCACCGAGGCACACAAACACTTAATTGAATCCATTACACCTGTGAGGAGCACAAAACCACATTCCAATAATAATTCTGTGTTTTGAAGAAACTGATGTCACCAGACTTTTGTGTTGTTTTCTTGACGTTTTCTCATTATATGACACTAGGAATTCTCCTCTTAAGAGTTCTCTTGGATAAATTTGACTGCGTCTTTCCTGGCAGTTAAGTCTAAGAAAAGTAGAAGATTTTACAATGCTATTAATTCCTATAAATAATTCTAGAACTGTCTTTGAAATAAATATGGGGGTGTATTAAAGTAAAACCCTGGCATCAACCAGGGAATATTTCTGGATGCGATCAAAATGGACAGAGGTGTAATAAAGTCACCCCTCCATATGAGGTGCTCCCTGCCCTCTCTCCTGTGGGAGTTTTGTATTCATCTCTTCTGTCCTGTATCTTGCATTTAGCCAAACAGAATAGACATGTAGGCTGTTCTCTGAGGAGAACACACAGCTAAATTACTGTTTTCGGGACTTGGAGTGTCTAAGTGGAAAGATGCTTGTTAATGTGGGAGTTGCCATTTTGGAAAACAGAATAGCAGAGATTGTTAATGTCTTGGTTAAAGTTCAGATGGTGCTGCCCTGCCTCCTCGTCTTCCTACATGTTTTCATACATCAGAGTCATGTTGTTGCTATTATCTTGTTAGTTGTGCTATTTCTGGTTTTCTTGCAGCAAGGTTTCTCTCCATATAAACTCTGGTAAATAGCAAATTAAAGGTGAAATAAATATGCCTATCGGAGATGGCATCCAGAAAGGTGTTTCTTTGATCCTTTGCTATCTTCATTATAAAATAATTATTTGCATGATGAGAAGAATCTTTTTAATTCTGAATGACCCACTGGCATTTCTAACAGTAACAACAAAGGTAGAAAAATTTGTTACTAATAAAAGAAGAATTCATCTGGGTCTTTGGTTTTCTCTCTGGAGAAAAGGGCTAGTGGCCGGGTCTAGAAAAAATGTGAGACTGATGAAGTTGACCCCATGCCTGGCCCTGTTCCTTTTCTTCTTGCCTCCTCTTCAATAAGACACTGATGTCTGCCAGATCTTAGGATGGACTTTAAACTGTTGCATAAACAGTAGCTTTTCCCATGTGGTGCTTCTTTCAACATCGATGTCTTGTTATATATTCATAGGTCCTATGTGGAAGAAAGGTAATTACTGATCTTAAATGCCTGGGATATTCTAGTTTAATAACTTAAGCAGTATTCCTTTAATGTGTTTTTGTCTTGAGAAATAATCTCATAAAGTGAAATTCACTGTTCTGTATCCAACTGACTGATTCTCGACATAGTCATCGCTATGCAATCATCACCACACATTTAGAAATATTACAGTCACTCTAGAAGAAGTCCTATGTCCACTAAGAGATAATTCTTCAGAGCCACAGTCTCCAGTCCTTGGAAACCATTAATCTACTTTCTGTGTCTGAACTTGCTTAATCTAGACAGTCATGTAAATTCTTGCAGATGTGATTTCCAAGGATCATCTACATTGACCCTTATTTAGATGCTTCTTTTTTACTTATGACTGAATGACACTCCATTCCCAGGTATTCCATATTTATCTACCCAGTTTGTTAATGGATAATTTAGCTTTTATGGATAATATTCCCGTGAACCTTCATGCACAAGTATTTGCTATGTGAACATACATTTTGAATTTTCTTGGATATATGGCTGGGATTGAACTGCTGGGTCATAAGGTAATTCTGGTTTATTTTAAAGAACTTTACAGCAGTTTTTTATATTAACTACATCTTGCTTATTTTTTTAAAAAAGGAAATGTCCCATTGTTGTCTATAGCAACTGCATCTCCTTACATTTCCACCAGCAGTGTGTGCGTGCAAGTTGCAGCTTGCTCACATCCTTGCAAGCACTTGCTATTTTCTGAGTTGTGTTTGACTTATGTTTTACTGACTACTGTCTTTGTAGGTATGAGATATTTGTTGTGGGGAGTACTCTTGAATGAGTTGGCACAGGAGACCACTTCCTGAACATAACATCAGTAGCACAGACAGAGATTGACAATTAATAAATGGGACCTCCTGAAACTGAGAAGTTTCTGTAAGGCAAAGGACGCAGTCAACAAGACAAATCCCACAGGATAGGAAAAGATCTTCACTAACCCCACATCTGACAGAGGGCTGATCTCCAAAATATACAAAGAACTCAAGAAGCTAGTCACCAAAACACCAAATAATCCAATTTAAAAATGGAGTACAGATCTAAATAGAGAATTCTCAATAGAGGTACCTCAAATGGCTGAAAGGCACTTAAGAAATGGCTCAACATCCTTAGACATCAGGGAAATGCAAATTTCCTAGATACCATCTTACACCTGTCAGTATGACTAAAATCAAAAACACCAATGATAGTTTATGCTGGAGACTACTCCTCCATTGCTGGTGGGAATGCAAACTTGTACAGCCACTTTGGAAATCAGTATGGCAATTCCTCAGGAAAAATGGGAATCAGCCTACCACAAGATCCAGCAATTCCAATCTTAGGCATATATCCAAAAGATGCACATTCATACAACAAGGACATCTGTTCAACTATGTTCATAGCAGCATTATTTGTAATAGCCAGAACCTGGAAGCTACCTAGATGCCCCTCAACTGAAGAATGGATAGAGAAAATGTGGTACATTTACACAATGGAGTACTACTCAACAGAAAAAACAAAAAACAAAAAACAATGAAATCTTGAAATTTGCAGGCAAATGGATGGAACTAGAAGAAACCATCCTCAGTGAGGTAACCCAGTCACAGAAAGAAAAACATGGTATGTACTCTCTCATAAGTAGATATTATATGTAGAGCAAAGGATAACCAAGTTATAATCTACAACTCCAGAGAAGCTAGGAAACAAGGAGGAACCTAAGAGAGACATACATTACCCCCCCCCACACACACACTGATGAGAAGGGGAAAGGGACAAGACCTCCTGAGTAAATTGGGAGCATGGGGGAGGAGGGAGGGAGGAAAGAGAAAGAGGAGGGAGAAAGGTATGGGGAGGAGAACATGAGGGATCAGGAAGGTCCAGTTGGGGGAAGAACAGAGAAAGGAGATACCTTAATAGAGGGAGTCATTGTGGACTTAACAAGAAATCTAGCACTAGGGAAATATCCAGAAATCTGCAAGGATGACCCCAACTAAGAATCTAAGCTATAGTGGAGAGGGTGCCTTAAAATGCCCTTCCCCATAATGAGATTGATGACAACCTTAAAATGCCATCATAGAGCCTTCATCCAGTAGCTGATGGAAGCAGAAGCAGAGATTCACAGCTAAGCCCTGAGTGGAACTCCTGGAATCCAGTTGTAGAGAGGGAGGAGTGATGAACAAGGGTCAAGACCATGCTGGGGAAACCCACAGAAACAGATGACCTGAGCAAGTGGGAACTCAGGGACCCCAAACTGACAGCTGGGGTCAGCATAAGACTGAACCAGGCCCCCTGAATGTGAGTGTCTGTTTGGGGGGCCTGGGAAGTCTATGGGGGCCTCCAGCAGTGGAATCAGTATTCATTCCCAGTGCACAAATAGGCTTTGGGAGCCCATTCCATATGGAGAGATACCCTCTTGGTCTAGACACAGGGGGAGGGCCTGCGCCCTGCCCCAAATGATGTCACAGACTTTGATGGTCCCCCAGGGCATCCCTCACCCTCCCTGAGGAGTGGATGGGGATGGGATGGGGTATTGGTGGGGGCATGGGAGGATGGGAGGAAGAGGGAACTGGGATTGATATTTAACATAAGATTGCTTTTTAAATTTAAATAAAAATTAATTTTTAAAAAGAGGAAAAAAGAAAAGAAGCCATTAGACTTTTACTCTAAAATAGCTGTATCTGTCTACATTCACTAACATTGTGTGAGAATTGTGCTTGTTCTGAGTTTGGTATTGCTAGTGTTTTAAACTTGGTCACTTTGGCAGGCAGATGTTGGTAGTGAGAATTCCTTCCTGTCAGAGAAACAGCTGCCTTCTCCATTCAAGGCCACAACAACAAACCCACAATCCCACAAAGCCTAACTTGGGGAACCAGTGAGTTTTTAGGATTTACTTACAGAAGTTGGGTGAGAGGCTACTTATAGGGACATGTGAGGGCCTAAAGCAGCATCACCAGAGTCTTTACCCAGCATGGGTGATGGACTTCCCACTGCCACATAGATGATACTTTCTTCACTTTTCCTCCCTAACCTGCATACTGTGTACACACGAGCACTGCTTGAGCCTACATGCAGTAGGGGAAGCATTGGAAAAACATGGCTTCAGGAGCATCTGGAATCTCAACTGAGAGTCTGATGAACCCATTCACTCCTTGTCTGAGGGAAAATCAACAGCCAACAGGTTCATATTTGCCCCCCTGCCCTCTTGTGATGGGCCCCTCCTCTTCCCAAATAGTCTTCCTTCTACTTCCATGGATTTTTTTTTTTTAAAGATTTAGATTCCACATAAGAAAGAAAACATGGTGTTTTTCTTACTGGGTCTATTATACTTAAAATGGTGATGTCCAAATTCACCCATGTTCCTGCAAACTATAAAGTGGAATTTTGCTTTATGCCTACATAATTCTCCATTTTATTTACCCATTCATCCGTGATTACCACTAAGTTCTAGTTTAAAAAATATGTAGTGCTTTTGACCATTGAGTTTCAGTATTTTTAGTATACCCTGGTGTCCTGGTTGGCTTCAGCTGTCAAATGACACAAATCTGGAGTCACCTGGAAAGAGGACTCTTAAATAGAAGAATTGCTGCAACCAGATTGGCCTGTGGTCATGTCTGTGAGGCATTTTCTTAATTGCTAATTGATGTAGGAGGACCTAGGCTTCTGTGAGTGGTGCCATCCTGGTAGATGGGCCTGGGTTGTATAAGAAAGGAGTGGCTGAACATATGCCAGCAACCAGCATCTTTTTCTATCATTTCTGCTTCAGCTTACTGCCTTGAGTTCCTGCTGGGGCTTCCCTGGATTATGAACTGTAACCTGTAAAGTGAAAGAAATCCCTCCTCTGTAAATTGATTTTTATTTTGGTGTTTAACATGGTAACAGAAACCAAACTAGAGCAATTGGGTACTGGTCTAGTATGTGCTCCGTTTCAATGCATTTTCCTACTTATGTTTGCCTATCCTTTGTCTCAACAGTGTCTTAAGATTCGTAGATGTTTTACTATTTTCAAGTTCTAACCTCCCAGTTTCTTTCATAGTTATTGCTGTGTGTGTCCTGCCCATGAAACCATTGCCTATCTCAGTGTAAATCATTTTTGTTATCAGCACATGCCCTGGATGGTGTGGCCTGACTGCTGCAATGTAGTTAACTTCAGATATCACAAATTTGGGGTGAGGAAAAAAAAAAACAGGAACCAGGACTCACATGTAGTATTGCTATAGGTTTTCCTTTAAGCATGCCTGTTTTTTTTTTTAATATGCAATCCATCGCCCTTATCATTCTATGGCATTAGGTGTTTACATTTCAAAGTTTTTCGCCCCACATGTCAAAGCTTCTAACTTCAGTGCCACTTTATAAACTGAAATTGCTTCAGACCCCAGGACTACTCTGTGGTGAGCCAAATGGGCTTCAGGACACTTGCTTCACACCAGAGCCACATGCCAGAAGCCAAACAGATGGTGAACTAGGCAGAGATGACCCTCAGCACGCTCATTAGAGCAGTTGGGGAGATTTTAATGGGCCCCCATTTGCCTTGTGCTGTATTTGATACCCGTTGAACTGCCATTCCCCTCCCCGGCCCATTACAAGTCAACAGCCACCATGTATATCTGAATAGGGATTATCAAACACAATTTGCCCAGAAGATGTACAGCCCTCTAATGCTAATTAGCCAAGTTTAAATAATTACAGAGTCCTGCTATAATTGGAAAGAAACACTGTTTTCCTTGCCAGTGCATAATCACTAATTAACAAGAAGATAAAATATCCATGCAGTAGTCATATCTAGAAGGCTCTGTTAACAGTTAATTAACGGATGAGCTGGTGCCAAGTTGATACTGGTCAGGAAGTTCACAGATGAAGTTCTGTTACATAAATATATAAATATGCACACTTTGTGAAGATGATGCTGTTGATCCAGAGCAGAGCATGGGTGGGGTCAGCCTTCGTGGTTTTGGCTTAGCCTTCCTATGGTTAAGGCCATGGTCATTATATTAAAGAAACAGTACTTATTTGCTTCTCTGTACTTCAGACAACTGCTGGTTGCTGCACTGTTGTTTACATACAAGATTTGAAGCTTCCTTAATTTGCTTTTCTCTTGATCCTAATAATTGTCTGGGCTTTCTTAGCCTTAAACTTTCCCCCATGATATTGGGCTGTGCCCTCTGCATTTTTCTGTTTATTATAATCTGGCTCGAGTGCATAAAATGGACTCAGGAAGCCATAGAGGAGAATGGGAAAACCTGGTTTTTTTTTGTTTGTTTGTTTTGTTTTTCCAAAAAAGCATACATTAAGCCCTTGTTTCTAAAACAACGAGTCTCACATAGCCCAGGCTGGCCTCAACCCTGCTGTGATGCTGAAGATTTCCTCACACCTCTGATTCTTTGGCTTCCACCACTCAAGTGATGGGATAACAAATCTGTACCACCACAGCCTGTACAAGACATTTTAAAAAGTTAATATTGTAACTAAAATCTCTTTAACTTTCTACTTATGCTAATGGATGAATTCACATTATTATATACTGTTTGAACATATGAGACTTTTAGAGTTGCCTTGGTTAAGGAGTCTTTTAGTTGCTAAGCAAAAACTAAAACTTCAATGATTTCTATACTGTTTATTTGTTCAAGATGTGTACTGTAGTGAATAATACTTTACAGGTCTAAACTGTTGTGGATTTCAAAGCTTTAGAATAGTACACTGCTGAGCTGCTTAGGAGAGAAGATGAAGAATACATGGAAGACTGTAGTTTTGTTGACTGGTTTAGGAGTGAACATGCTTATCAATTTCTTTTGAAATAAAGGACAATGCACAAGGAAAAGGTTGTAGATGGAATACTTTGATAATTATAAACACATTTAGCACATGGATAGTTCCAGAAGAATTATTGAGCAATGGTGTTAGTAAATCATAATGTATTCTTTTATAATCAGTTCTCAATGGTGTCTGAAGGTAGTTTTTTGTTTTGTTAATTATAAGATGGTCAGGGGACAACAATAGGATGTTGGTTCCCCACTTCTACCAGATGGGTTCAGGGGGATTGAACTCAGGCAGTCAGGCTTAGCAGAAAGTGCCTCCCCCCTCCCCCCCCCAGCCATCTCACAAGACCCTGCATATAGTTTCTTGGTTTTAGAGGACAGTGTATTTTCTGTCATCACTGCTTAAACACATCAGGCATTGTTTCATGAACTTTGTGGCTTATGTGAGTGTGTTTTTGTGGGCCCTGCTCTGCACACTGACATTAAAAGTCCTTTTGTCATCAGATCCTTCTAACAGTGAGTATTTGTGTACACTGGAGTGCATTCATGTTCAGATATCTGTGTGTATCAGATCTTGGTCATATGAGATTTTGCCTTCCTCTAGAACAAGTCATGCATTAATTTATTTGGCTGCAGCACAGATCGCACTAAAGCACAGTTCTAGCTCCATGTCCTAGAACAGCTTTGCGTTCACTAGCTGATCCAATGCAGCTAGGGGGTATGAGCACTAAGAAGGGTAGCTCACTGGCTAAATGGTAGACCTGGAGAAGGACACAAAAGGGTGAAGCACCTCAGACTGGATGCCCAGATTCCCGGAATTCTAACCCTCTGGGTTCAGCTTAGGCGTTCTGTATCTTTTCGGGATCCCACAGCAGGTTCTGGCTGCATGTTGCATCCGTATAGTCCATCTTCCTGTAGGGGAATAGAAAGCAGACACCTTAATTTCTTTCTCTGTTCCCCTGGTGGTATCTTTTTCTCCTTTCTTTGTCCATGAATGGGTTGTACCCTGAGTTCCTTCTGATGTGTCTTCCCCCACCACCCCAACTCCTGTGTATGACTGACCAGTCACAGAAGCCTGTCCCCAGCTGTCTCTTCTCTTCCAAAGTTCTTGTTGGGTTCTGAACTAAAGATGCCTTTGCCCAAGCCTCACATCCTTGTTATCTGTCTAAATACAGGTTTCTGACTGCTCACAAGGCTGCTCTGAAATGCATTATTTCCTATGAGCCTACACTTCTAGAAGTGGCAGTGCCATAGGACGATGCAGTCATTTAATTTTAAACTAGATGCCACCTAGTTTATATGCCTGTTCATGAAAAACAACACAAGCGAAACAAATTATGAAAATTTGGGGGTTCTGACATTTTATTTTGCTTGAAACAAGGTCTCACTTTGTACCTGTGCTGGCCTTGATCTGAGATTCTTCTACCTTAACCTACCAAATGCTGGCCCTGAACTAGTCCTGAGCAGCTGTGGTTTGAAACGATCTGATCAAGTTTTTTTGTGTTTATTATTTGTTATTATTAATGATTGTGTGTGTCTGCACATGTACCATGGAGTTTGTGTAGAGGCCACAGGAAAGTGTGGGGGTTGCATTTCTCTATCTGCATGGCATTGTGATTAAGCTCAGATCATCAGGCTTGACTGGCAGCAAGTGACTTTACCTGCTGAGCCATCTTGCTAACTTCTTGAAATAATTTTTGAAAATAATAATATGTAATCTAACCTAACTTTTAAAAAGTTTGGTTCCAGACGGGCGTTGGTGGCGCACACCTTTAATTGAAGCACTTGGGAGGCAGAGGCAGGTGGATCTCTGTGAGTTTGAAGCCAGCCTGGTCTACAGAGTGAGATCCAGGACAGGTTCCAAAGCAATACAGAGAAACCCTGTCTGGAAAAACAAAAAAAACAACCAAACAAAAAAAGAAAAAAATTGGTTCCAGAAATCTAAAAAACTTCTAATAATAAATTCCATCATGAATAACAGAAATATGTTAATGCAATTTTAGTATAGGAAAAAAGATTATTTCTGAGGTGGAAATACTTCTCCCCAGAGTCTGAGCATTAGGCAACTTCTTAGAATGGAAGGAGACACTGGTCAGCAAGGAGGAACTGGTGTAAGTGGTTCTCTGTTCACAGGGAAGTTAGAGGGGTATTTGCAGAGTCCTTATGGAGATGAATTTCCTGTCTCATGTGGAACATCTGTAACATATGTAATCAAAAAAAAAGGAAGGCATCAGCTTGACAGTGGGAGCATAGACAGGGGCTGGGGAATGGGAGGAAAGGGAAGGGGAGTGATATAATTCTATTTCAATAAAAAACAGTAAGAAATAAAAATTTAAAAGTATAAATAAAAAAACCCTCAAATAACCCTAGCAGGAGTTGGTTTGATCCTCTCAGCGTTAGTTATTCTGTTGTCCTCAGACACATCTGGAAAACTGGACTTATTGATCCAGATGCACAGATGGGGAGATACCACCTGCTAAGGGTACACGGGCAGAGGGGAGGCGTTTATTGTCAGCACCCACTGCATGCTGGGTACTTTATCCTCCATGATTCACCCAGTTATCATAGGCCTCCGGTGCAGCAGAGGGATCCAAGAGCCAGTGGACCACACAAGAAGTCAGAAGACAAGAAGGAGGGGCAGACAGTGAGGGCTCAAAGAATAGGACCACGTGGTCAGTGTTGGGAAGGAGAAGCCAGTGCTTCAGGGTGTGAACTCTAGGTGAAGAGCTGGCCACCCTCTCCTCTGAAGGATTGAGAAGGAGCTGAGGAAAACGTAGCAGAAGCACTATCATCTAGCTGTGACACGCACTTACATATGATTTGAGTTGGATGAGCCAAGGTGGAGTCTGTGCACCTACTGGAGATTGAGGAGCATGAAGTACCGCCATCAGCTTGGGAGACAAGGACCGCATCCTAACCAGCACAGTTGTGTGATGCGCTAGAATTCCACTTCATGCAAGCTGTACAGTATCTAAATGGCACACGGTCTTGTTTTCAAGCCAAGTGGGTATGTGTTCCAGCTCAAGTGTAATGGCTGAGGAAGACTCTAGGAGACAAGTAGATGCTTTCATTAGATATTGGCTATAACTTTCTTCTTTAGCAAATTGACTTGGAAGAATTCTATGTGCAATTGCAACTATCTGCTTTTTGACTCAAAAACAATGGGGCACAAGAGTCATATTGTGTTTTATATTGTTCAGTTCCCTAAATATAGGCGTTGATTGTTCAAATGCTGCAAGGGCCTTGGTGTCTCCCTGTGATAGCCTAGCAGGATATAGAACATACCAAGGACAGCCATTTTCTGTTTGATAGACACATTGTTTTAGAAGTAGAGTGGAAAACAGCAGTCTTACTTAACTCGATAGAGCAGTTAACATAGTTGTCAGAGTTGGAGAGATGGCTCAGTGGTTAAGAGCACTGTTTGCCCTTGCAGAGGATGCTGGTTTAATTCCCAGCATCCACATGGTGGCTCACAACCATCTGTAATACAATTTTGGGGGGGGGGGATCCTAAGCCCTCTTCTGACTCGTGCAGACACCAGGCACGAATGTAGTACACATACATATTGCAGGCAACACACTAATGTACATAAAGTAAAAATGAAACAGTTCTCGGTACTTGAGCAGAGCCACAACACAGGTGTACTACAATACTGACAGAGACCTGAGGTACATGAGCAACAGAGTGTGGAATCCTTTGTTCCACAAGAAGGACGGAAGTTAGAGAAACATTACAGAGCAGAGGAATGACAAATTGTCACAGAGCTGAAGAAAGAATTGCACTAGCAGAGACTGTTTGGCCAGAACTCAGTCTAAACTCCAGCTAACTTAGCACTGGACTACCCTATTTTTAGACAGCTCAAACTATACTGTGCTACCTGCTTGGAGGAGACTGGGGAGATGTTTGTAGTACCCTCCTGCAGACTAGGTTTACCAGGGTTGCGTGTTTCTCTCTAAAATGAAGTGTGTGGGTCTTTGTAATTAGCCACAGGATGCCTGCCATGTGACAGAATCCTTGCTATTCTCATTGGTAGTTTCATTCCCTTCTCCCCTTCCCTTCTTTTTTTTTCTTTTGGTTTTTTTCGAGACAGGGTTTCTCTGTGGCTTTGGCGGCTGTCCTGGAACTAGCTCTTGTAGACCAGACTGGTCTCGAACTCACAGAGATCCATCTGCCTCTGTCTCCAGAGTGCTGGGATTAAAGGCGTGCGCCACCAACGCCCAGCTTCCCGTTCCCTTCTTAATGGAAAGAATAATACACAAAGCTTGAGAGGCTGTTCTGCCTCCACCTGTGCCTGGCTCCATCAGCAGTGACAGACATAAGCAGCATCTCTCTAGTACTGCAATAGCCTTTCCTCACTAAACCCTCTGGACCTTGGATGTGTGACATTTTACAGAGCCTTTTAAACACTTCCTAGGAGTCTTGTACTTTACCTCTCAGCTCCACATTATGTCCATGATAGCATGCTCAGGTGAGGGTAGCAGAGTTGCAGTCTTCTGCTGGTGTTCTATGGGTTGACCTGGCTCTTCTAGCTATGACCATTCCATGCGCTGAAGTGTGGCTGGCCAAGCTGATCTCCTAAAGGTGTTAGATCAGAGAGGGTTTTACATGTTTGAGTTTGGATTGTTTACCTTCTAAAGCACTGTGGGACTGTAATCTGAGGACAGTTTAAAGATAGTGGGAACTTCCCAGGCCCTGACTTTAGCACCCAGGATAAAGAGAAACTTGTATAATTGGCCGGTTCAGCCTCTGTCTTTTCTCTTGAAGGAGACAGAGCTGGATGATAAGATGTCTTGGCAAGGGCCCATAGCTCCCTCATACTTGGTATGCTAGGGTTATAGATTAAAGGTCTATGGCCAGTAGGAAAATGGGGTGTCAGGACACTCCCAGGATCTGAGGAAGCCAGGATGAGGATGGTGGGTCAATAGGACAACTTACAGCTACGCAGACTGGACTTACACAAAGCCTCTGCTGGAATGAGGTCCTGTCTACCCTCCTGCCTCTGTGCTTTTGTGCAGGACTGTTTGCTGGGAGATTTCAGGGATTTCCCAGCTATAGGGCTGTAGGACTTCATCATTCCTGAGTATAGTGGGCTCAACAGAAGCCAACAATAGACTGATAGGCTGGTGGCTCTAAGGATATCCTTTTTTTTTTCTTTCAAGAAGTTGACTACACTTTGAAGCCATCTACTTAGCAAGATGTTAAATAAATTGTCAAATCATGTTCAAAAACATGTTAAATACCTGGATGGAATTAGGTAATGCTAAAGGTTATTTTAAGTATTTGACCGTCAAGGAAATGGAAAGGCTAAGATAGTTGTGTTTCAGCTTTGGGGGTTTTCTGTGGTTTTCAGTAGCCAGGCTCAGGTTCTTGGTCTCAGCGCCATCAATAGGTAGAGACTGATGAAAATGTCTGGGCAGGCAAGAGCCCTTGACACCTGTCTATCTTTAATTCATGCGTGTGTGCATGTGTGTATGTGTGTGTGTGCATGTATGCATATGTGTGTGTATGTGTGTTGTGTATGTATGCATATGTGTGTATGTGTGTGTGTGCACGTATGTCAGGGTATGTGCACATATGCATGTACATCTGGAGGGTAACATAGAGAGTCTTCCTCAATTGCTCTTCATTGT
Source organism: Cricetulus griseus (assembly GCF_003668045.3). Taxonomy (NCBI): domain Eukaryota; kingdom Metazoa; phylum Chordata; class Mammalia; order Rodentia; family Cricetidae; genus Cricetulus; species Cricetulus griseus. The sequence goes on from NW_023276806.1 coordinate 172,211,264, forward strand.
ATTTTAAAAACATATTTTACCCTTATTTATTTATTGTTGTGAGTATGAGTTTTGTGGTGCACACATGGAGGTCAGAGGATAACTTGCAGGAGTCAGTTCTTTCTTCCTCCATGTGGGTCCCATGGCTTGAACTCTTGTTCCCAGGCTTGGCAGCAAGTGTTCTACTGGCTCAACCATCTCTCTGGCCCTGTTATATTTTCTTTTGTTTTGTTGGGGCAGGATCTCTCAACCATCTCACTGGCCCTGTTATATTTTTTGTTTGGTTGGGGCAGGATCTCTCACTGAATCTGGAGCATGAAGATTTGGCAAGGCTAGCTGGCCAATTGACCCCAGCACTGTGGTTACACTACAAACTGTTTGTGGTTTTACCAAGTCTCTAGGTGTTCACACTCAGGTGCTTATGCTTGTACAGCAAGAGAGCACTTTACCAATGGAGCAGCATCTCAGCTTGTGTGTGTATTCTTCAGTGATTGGGTAGTCCACGTGCCAGTTGCATAGTTTGGGGAAAGAACGGGTAGTAGAACTGACACGATGTCCCGGATACCTGGATGCAGTAGAGGACCCAAGGAACAGGAGAAGAATACTGAAAATCTTGGCTGTTAATGACTAGTGACTGTTTCCTGATAACCTTTGGGGCATAAAAATAATTGATACATGCCCTGCCGAGTTTTTCCTAGAGCCATTGGGCTAGTTAACTTCTACTTATTCTTCCATTTGTGTGTAATGAAAGTGAGCATAGTTTTCCTAGAATGCTGCTGAAGATATCAAAGGTGAAGAGCTAGATGAGCCTTCATAGTTCTTCATGGTTCTCCTCTTCATACTTGTCAGTAAATCTAGCCACCCACTTCCCTTCCCACCAAAGACATGACAACATATTCTAATTAAAGCAAGCATAGACTACCTCTTCCTGACTGACACTCCTTGGATGTCCTTGTCTAGACTGTGTTGCTCTTATGTCTGACCACAGAGTCCCTTATTCAGCCAACATCCAGCTCTTTGTGTTCCATCCTTCTGCCCATCCCATCTTTCCAGCCAGAGTAGACCACAAAGCCTGACTGGCCACACCCACCATTCATTTCCCTTTTCACTTTCTGTTGCACAGGAGCCTCAGTTTTCTCGTAGCATTTTGGATGGTCATTATGTATAATTTCTCTTCTGCATTTCTCCTTTGGATTTGATATTGTGCATTGTACCAGGAACATGCTCTGTTCTCTACCCTTTAGATTGTCTTAGTCTGTTTTGGTTGCCCAACAACTACCTGGTTTGGAGATTGACAAGGAAGGAGGTTAGTTCATTAGTTCTGGAGACTGGAAAACCCAAGGGCAGCTGCTGACATCCTTTTGACTCTTGGAAGGGGTCTCATGATTGTTCAGTTCAGAGCAGAAAGCTGAAGAGCTAGGGGCAGATAATAAGAGAGGGCTGCGACACGGCATTACCAGAGGTGGCTGACTGCAAAGGAATCAGTTTCCTCTTGGTTGTTTCTTGCCCACTTATCTCATGTTGATCTTGACACAGCATGCTAGCCCTCCAGGATACCTTTATAACAGAGTGTTCTCACAGGAACCAGTGAAGACCAGCAGGAAAGAGAGCTTACTTCCTCTCTGAGTTCCATCACATCTCAGATTTGACAGTGGAAACCGAATCTTAATATGCTGTTTGGTTCTGAGAAACCATATTCAAACTTTAGCATAGCTGTGATGTCCAGGCAGATGGTGTCTGTTGCCCTAGGTGAGTCAGCACAGGCTAGCCCACCAATCCCTACTCCTTAGGACTTGTGTAAAGGGCCAGGCATGGGGTGCCAAGTGCTGAAGGTGAAAGGAAGTGGATCCTCAATTCCTTTGGCTTCATCCCAGCTCTTCAGCAGCTGCCTGGTATTGGTGGCCTGCTTTCTCTTTAACACCAAATTGCTAACTTTGACCCAGGAATGTGAATAGCTCCAGAGGTTCTGGAGCAGCCATTCTCTACATTATTAAAGACTCCTAGGCAGTACTCTGGATCTATTTGAACAAAGTGGAAAACCACCCTGGGCTGGTCCCTGTATTTCCTTCTGGATGTTTTGCGTTTATTCGTGTATTTTATTTGTATTCAGTTTCATGAGTTTATTGGTTCCTATATCCAATTCCCCTGTCCACTTTATATTTCCAGTAGATTGCTAGCAAACAAGTTCAAAGGTTGGAGCTGCCTAACATTATAGTCTCCATAGTACCTAATATGGAGGCAGACATATGGTGGGTGTAGGATTATCAGTGGTATACATACATCCTTACACAGGCTGAAAAATTATGATGTTTCATTAGGGACTGGTGAGTCTTTGGTGACCTTAATTGTTATCACAATTGTTAGTTCACAAACAGCTATGCTTATCTCATAGCTGTTTCCTAGATAAGATTGTAACATTATGGGATTTGCCTAATTAGAATTACTTTTTCTGGTCTGAATATCAAAATGACTTTCATGTTTCACAAAACAAATAAGTCACCACAGCTTAAAAATCAAGATGTGCATTAATTTGTACATGAAAGATAATCCCCCAATTGAAAAAGGCTAATTGGGGTTAGCTTCTGTTAGCATAGAATCATGAATGGCTTTGATAGATTTTTTAGCATATGGATAAATCCTTTTTTCAAACTTCCCATGATGGAGACTGTCTGTAGCCGATATCCTTTCAAGAATTTGACAAATAGCAGAGAAATTTTATCAGGCCTAAATGTTTGTTCATTTCCTTATGATATGGATAATGAGTTTCCTTGTCCATTAGAGAAGGTGGAATGCATGCAGACCACAGAAGCAGTTTGGACTTACTGTTTCTTCCCTTCTTTCCCCTTCCCCTCTTATTTCTTATAGGTTTTAAGAGTACACAAAGAGAAACTGCTTTCTACTTGCAGTCATCATCTTCCACCTTTTCTTTTAGTGCTGCGCATGAATAAAACTCACCAAGTAACAGGCTCTAATATTTAGGCACTTCCCAGAATTCATTTTAACATTTATCTCCTTTCACCTTTAGAAATACAGTTTCTTTATTGAAAAGAACAATGACCATTGAAACAATCAGTCTTTTCTTTTTGTTTAAAGGCCTGGTTAGTATGACATTGCGTCTTTTATTGAAAAAACCCTCAGCGGAGTTTGAGTTGAATGAATTATAATGTGGGTATGTAACTATATGGTTCTCAAAGTAACATATTAATCTAAGACATTTAGAAAGCTGTTATAATAATACAGAAACATGAGTAACAAAACCTGGAATTAAGATGAAGACAGGAACAGTTTAAAGAAGCGAATTCAGAAACAATCATCAAACCAGTCAGGGGGAGCCAGAGAAGATGGGGAAGAGGGATAACAGAGATTGAAAATGACCAGTAATGTTAACAGAGTAATCATATCAGGGCTTGACTCAGAGTAAATGTGCAATGAGGGGTAATAGAAGTGGGCACATTTAAAAGAAAACACTGTGGTAGGTTGGAAAGGCAAAGGCTGTGGACAGACACAGATCAGAAGTAAAGATTTAGGTTGAGAGGCCCTCAGGGTCATTGCCAACAGATAAGGCCTTTTAAATATGTTTCCCTTAATTCCATTTTTGGAGTTCTCTGTTGTGGGATATTTGTACGCTGTGTGAAAATGTATTGCTGTGATTGGTGTAATAGAAAGCTGGCTGGCCAATAGCCAGGCAGGAGAGAGAACTCCAGGAGAAGGCAGTACGGAGAAATGAGGTAAGGAACCATGTGACAGATAAAGATTAGTAGAAATGGATTGATTTAAGTTATAAGAGCTAGTGGGGAAAGCCCAAGCAATAGTCCAGCTTTTATAATTAATAATAAATCTCTGTGTCATTATTTGGGAGCTAGCTGTCAGGACAGAGAAAGACTTGTTATAGTTCTCTGTTTCCGTTCATAGGAAAGTATTTAGTTAAAATAAAGCAAAGAGTTTATTTAGAGATCCATTGTTGATGAACTGGATGATTGGATGGTTCATTGATTTATTCACTAATTTATTTGTGAGATCATCACAAAAAAGGGAATGTGTTGCTTTAAATCCAATATTCTGTAACATGGTTATGTCTTTATAAGTTCAACATCCTGATGTGAGAATTTACAAAAGTCTTTATTACGGGGATTCAACAGGAAACACAGACTTACGAATATAGGTCAAGGTGGAAGCCACTGAAGATCCAGGTGTCGGGTCCTGTCATTCTGCCTGGGGGAGTTTTGAACAACTGCAAGGCTTGCTTCTTCTCCAAACTCCCAAGAGATTGAGCAAGACTCCTACTCTTCCTTATAACAGATCACATCCACATACAGAAGTCTCTCCCAGGGCCAGTACCCCCCAAACTACTGACAGAATGAATTCCCACAATACTTCCCCTTTTGTCTAAAGAAGAAGGTTCTAAATCTAGTACAAACTATATATAATAAGAACAAATATCATATATTGTCCAAGAGGAAGAAAATCTGTAGCTTTTCCTTATATCCTGCTTGTCCTGTTTGGACAATGTGCATACTGTCAGCAAGGGCAAGGGCAGTTCTTTGCCCCAAAAGCTAGTTATGCCAAGAAGAAAACAAGCATCCACAAAGAAAGAAGTACAACCAACAGGAACATCAAGCAAGAGAAACAAACATGTACTAAATGTTCAGGCTATAGGTAATTGGCAAATAACAGAGATTATTCCAATAGCTGTCCTATCCTGAAGAGTCTAAGTCTTGAACTTAAAATGTCTTAACTAAGATATGAGGGGATAGTAATCATGACTATCTAGTCTTCAATCCCATCAAAGACCGGAGAAGGAAAATAATATTATTTGAGCAAGCAGGAAGTACAGGCAAGTGACTTCCAAAAGGAGCAAGAAATGACAGAAACAACTGGTTACCTGGACAGTCACCCAAAGTCTCTTAGCAACACTGGGGCAACCAACTTTATCTATAGGCCTAAAATATCTGAGAGACCATTTTCAGAAGCAGGAAAATTTGAAAAGACTGGCTTACGCTGTCTTGGCAAGGTTCAGCAGTAGCTTTTCCTTGTATCCTGCTTGTCCTGTTTGGACAATGTGCATACTGTCAGCAAGGGCAGTTCTTTGCCCCAAAAGCTAGTTATGCCAAGAAGAAAGCAAGCTCCATATGGAGTGTCTTCAGTGCCCAACGTCTTCTCAGGAATGGATTAGTGCTGCCAGGAGCAGATATATACAAAATATCTAAAGCAGATATAGAAACATACATACAGAATGACAAAAATAATTTTACATTTGTGTTAACAGAACACTGTAAACAGAAAAGGGACATACACTGAATGACAAATATAATTTTGAATTTGTATCAATATACAAATTATACAGGAATACAAAAATAATTTTAAATGTGTATGAATATGTCTATAGCAATGTAAATTGTCTATAATTAATAGTTGCTAAATAGTTTTCAAGTAGATACAGTATCTACCTTATTATCCTAGCCAATCTATTCCCCATTTTTCTATATCAAATGAGATTCCTAAGTCTATTATTTTTATGCCCCCAACCCTATAATAAATTATAACCAACCCTGATAAAAACCAAAAACCATGCATCTCAACTGTCGGAAGAAGGGGCACCATTTTCTTAGAATTACTTATAGCTGTCCTGGGGGGGGGTGATGGTATCTCTATGGGATCCTGAAAAAAAAAAACAACAACAAACTTAAAACAAACTTAAAACAATGGTTAAGTTTCAAGAGGACTAGCTGGAACATTTGTAGCTGGTCTCTGAGTAGCTGGGAAGGCTTATCTGAAGTTCTTATCTGAAGTTCTGACTAGAGTGTGGACCATCTCAGCTAGCCAATTTGGAATTGTATTGAGCAGTTTTAGTCCAATTCCAATCCTTGAGTGGTATTTATTGCCTGGATGGCATTATTATGAACCAGGTGTAATTGTTGTTGTCGGGCCCCATCTTCGTTCTGGAGACTTCAGGGATTGCTGTTAGGAAAATTTATTGTTCACTGTGGAAAACTTAAACATTATTAATATCAAAACAGAAAGGTTAAATTTTGATAGATATGCATTCAAAGAAAGGTACCATAGAGATGAAAATAAGTATGGAGAAGAGTAGATTTTTGGGGAGATAGCAGAGTTTTGAAAAAATAGTCCCTAAATTTTTGGTTTTCTTCTGTCCCACACCAGGTGGCTCTTCTGATATGAGACAGAATCTCTGAATTTTTCTTTTAACAACATACTTGGTTTTAGAGAAGGAGAGAGCCATGTTCCAACTCCAAAGCCAGCTTTGATTATTAAATGAATCAGGGCTACCACTAGCTGAAAATTAAAGAGATATACATATTCAGATAGTGAGACTTTACCCTACAGAGAATATTGGTACCATAGGTCAGTTTTCTCTTTGTTTGGTGATTGTTTCTGGGTTTCTTTCTTTTCTTTTTTAGGTGTCTACATCTTCAAGGCCTTTTGATTTCTTTGATATGGGTACTTTTATTCTCCTGTAAAGACAAAAACAGAACCCTGCCTTGACCCTCTTCTAATAAAGTATTAATTAATTTTGATGGTATCCATAGCTTTTCTTCTACTGTGGAAACAAAAACCAAACACACATTCCCCAATGTAGCACATATCCTGGCTTTCATTCTGAGGTCAACAAATCTTTGACGTACACAGGTTGATTTAACTCAGAAGGTTTTTCTATTGTCAAATATCTCTCTGCAGCTAATGTTCCTTTCTCATTAGTACTAAGAAAATTCAAGGTTAATAGGGCATTATGCAATAAATCTCTTGGGGTCTTTTTTTCTCCCCAACTGTTTATTAAGCATATCTTTTAGAGTGTGATTAGATCTCTCAACAACAGTTTGTCCTGTAGGATTGTGTGGTATACCTATAATATGTTTCATCTTACTAGAGACATATTTTAATTTGTTCTGGTATACCCATGATGGCCATAACTCAAAGCAGTTGTCCATTGAAATCCTGAAAACCTGTCTATTATATGGTGTGCATATTTTAATTTTTCAAATTCTGCAGAATGAAACACACTCATTTGCCAAATTTCATTTCTTTGCATACCTTTTAGAATTATTTCCTGAAAGAAAAGGAATTTGGTTATAGAAGGAACAAGTAGGACATTTTTTTTTTTTTTACAATTTCCTTGGCTTGTTGCCAAGTGATGGAAAAAATCCTTTTTTAAACCTTTGCTATTGAGCTGGTGTTTCTTTGTTTTGTTTTCTTTTATGAAATTTTGAGGCCTCCAGCACATTTCTTATTAATGACCAATCAATTTCATCATTGCCTTGTGCTAGAGGACCTGGAAGACCTGTATGGGATCTGATGTGTGAATATATATATATATATATATATATATATATATATATATATTCCTAATTATTTACTCCAATTGTATAAATAATGAAGTTAATTCTGGCTGGGCGTTGGTGGTGCACGCCTTTAATCCCAGCATTCGGGAGGCAGAGGGCAGCCTGGTCTCCAGAGCGAATGGCAGGATAGGTTCCAAAGCTACACAGAGAAACCCTGTCTTAAAAACAAAAAAAAAAAAAAAGAAGAAGTTAATTCTGTATCATCAGGAATATATTCAGCAGTTTCAATGTGTAAAACAACACTGCATATTGAGAGTCGGTAACTATATTGAGAGGCTCTTTCTGTAAGATCCATTAGTACCATGAGAAAGCCATACATTTCTGACTTTTGCACAAAGTTATAAGGGCTTTGAACCACTTTACTTAAATTTTTTTGCATCAGTGTAGAACACAGGAGATTGGTCTTTTCCTTACAATGTGTGCGAGGACCAAAATGGTACTTTTTATGAATTTAATTCTCTCACTTTTGGGATAATTGTTGCTAATCTTTCAAAAAAAAAAGTACTGCAAGCTCTTTGCCAATATTTGTTTTCTTCCCATAAAGAGAAAATTTCCTCATTAGACAAAGGTACTATAATTTCTGCTTGGTCCATTCCTGTCAATTGGAAAAGTCTTAATTTTCCTTGTAAAATCAAATCAGAAATCTTTTCCACACATGTCTTTAATTTCTTATTCTGTTTATGTGGTAGAAATATCCATTCCAATATAAGATCTTCCCTATTCAGTAGGTCATGGGACTCTTAATCTCATGGTCATGAATTTGTGTCCCACATTGTAAGCCAGGTGATGTGAGAATTTACAAAAGTCTGTATTACAGGGATTCAATGGGAAACACAGACTCACAAACATAGGACAAGGTAGAATCTACCGTGGATCAGCTGCCATGTCCTGCCATTCTGTCCAGGGGAGATGTAAACAACTGCAAGCCTTGCTTCTGCTCTGACCTCCCAAGAGAGTGAGGGAGACCCTTCCCCTTCCTTGTAAGAGATCATGTCCACACATAAAAGCATGTGCCCCCCAAACTGGCAGAATGAATTCCTACAACAATATCCAGTACATCAGAGAATGCCAGCATATCTGTTGCTGTCTAACAAACCACTGAAAAGTTGAATAAAACAGTATTGATTATTTAAGTGACCATGCTCTATAATTTGCCATGGTTTCATGAGAAAGCTTATCTCTATTCGATGATGCATTTGCTAAGGAGAAATATCAAGAGGACTTATTTACTCATATGCCTCTGCTGGGATAGCTGGTGCCTAGCTGATGCTTGAACTGAATTCTGAAGGACAAAACAGATGACAAGTAGGTGGGGGGGAGAAGGAACAGAGAAGAGTGTCCCCAGAAGGCTAAGACACAGGATATGACATGACATATTTCAGGGATATGGAGTATGTCAGTGGCATTCTGAGTCAAGGAGGAGAGGGACAGAAGTAGAAGTATGTGATTAGAAGCATGTGACTAATTGCAGGAATGATGTTTATTGAAAGAATTAGGATCCAGGGCACAAAGGGTCATGTTTACTGATTCAGAAAGTACCCGAAGCCCCCCTGCCTTTTGAATTAGTTTTTCACAGCTAAGGATGTTGAGAAGGAAAGTTTATAAGAAATGAGAAGATCAGATATTGGAAAAACAAAAATCAGGAGATAGGGTTACCACAGCAATCAAAGGTCTGGAGCTAGTTCTAAGTAGTGCAAGAGCAACAGGGCTCAATAGTTTTGAGGTGAGGAAAGAAAGTGGTCTGTTAGGTTTGCTGTGAGGATTGATAAGTAATAACCTTGGTAAGACCAGTGTAAATAAAAGCAGGGACCAATTGATCGTGAATTGAACACGATAAGAAATGACACATTAGGAGAAAGAAAGGGGAACTGTTGGTAGGATATTGAGGCAAACTTGTTGATTTGTTCATGGTGGAGTTAAAATAGCCAGTAGACAGAAGTCCATATGTTCTCAATACTAAGGAATAATAAGTTTCTGAAATGACAGATATTCCAATTACTCTGATATGGTCATTACATGTATTGGAATGCCACATTGTCATCCATAAATATATAAAGCTACTGTGTATTACAAATTAGAATAGAAGCCAAGACTAACACATGCAAGCCTGATAACCTATAATCTCAGCATTTGTGGGGTAGAAACTGGAGGATTAGAAGTTCAGGGTCATCGTTGGCTAAGAGGTGAGTGTAAGGCCAGCCAGGGACATATGGAATAAATATAAATAAAGAAATAATACATTTTAAAAATAAATGATAAATAATTAGCAAAGCATGTTCACCATTGTAGTGGTTTAAAATAAAATGACTCCCAAATGGAGTGGCACTATTAGGATGTGTGGCTTTGTTAGAGTAGGTATCACCTCATTGGAGGACACAGTGTGTCACTGTGGGGGTCAGCTTTGAGGTCTCTTGTATGCTCAAGTCATGCCTAGTGTCTCAGACCACTTCCTGTTGCCTGTGATTCAAGACGTAAGAAATCTCAGCTCCTTCTTGGCACCATGTCTGTCTGCACGCCGCCCTGCTTCCTGCCACGATGATAACAGACTGAACATCTGAACTGTAAGCCAGCCCCCCCCAATTCAATGTTTTCCTTTATAAGAGTTGCCATGGTCATGGTGTCTCTACACAGCAATAACAGCCCTAAGACAACCATGTATTATATTCCAGGGTGGATAGATGGAAGCCTAGGAAGTTAGTGTCTTGTCTCAGGTCATAAGTTTAAGGAACAAAGCCTTAAACTTAGGGCCACATCAGCCAGAACTCATGCTCTCTCTTGAACACTGTGTGGGCTGCTAATGATAACTATAACAATCAAGAGAATTTTCCTTAATGAAGTGGATACTAGGTGTACATAGCCTATAATTACCACTGCCCTGCTTTTAGTACATTTTATATCAATTGCATTGTGGGAGTGAGTCATAATATCTATCACAGATTAGCTTAAAAAGGCATAGCTAAAAATAGTTTTACAAATATCTAAGTTACTCTTCAGGTTTAAAAGTCTAGTCTGTGTTTTAGCCCTTTTACAAGTCTAATGGTTACAGATTACACTTAAAGGTGCAACTTTTCCTACCAGAACATGTTATCCCACCTTTATGGTGTGAGGACAGATGTTAAAGCCACCTATTTATTTTTAAGTCAGCGGTCTGTCTAGCAGAAGCACAGATGAAGACAAATGGTCTCAGCCTTGGTTATCATTAGGAAAAAATATCTTTACGTTTCTGTAGCTTTTCCTTGCAGCAAAGTGGGATAGGGATGTCTCATTTAAACACACCATAGTATTAGATTCAGCCATGGAAAAGTGCTTACAAAGTGATTTTATGTTCTTTTTCTTTCCTTTTTTATCCTCCTAAACATTGCAATAATATGTAGGTGAGAAAAATGGCTCAGGAGAAAGGGAATTAATGCCTAGGATGGAGCCACCAGTGTGATTAAATGTGGAGAGGGTAGGTTTTTAGAAAGATGTTTCATTTTTCTACCCATGTCAAATACTGAACATTAGAAACACATCCAAAATAAAACTGGCCCATGGGAAAGACAGCAGTCAAGACAGCAGTCAAGGTTATCAAAACATCAGAAAATAGTGAGTTATCCTGCCCAGGCTCAGCACCTATGAGAAGCTGTAAAATGATGAAAAAGCCCATGTTGCCAGCTAGGCCATCTGTTCAAGCTGTTGCCAGCCTGGTCAGTGTTGGGAAGAGAGACACCTGTTATATGAATTCATGTGTTACAGGGAGCATAGTTGTTGGTGTTTGGCAGGTCATACACTTCTCAAAATCAAAATAAGACAAGTGTTTTGGCACTGGATGGAACTTTTAGGGGATAGTAGCAGTGTGCTTGGGTTCTGTCACTGTGGTGGACAGTCTCAGTGACACTCGATGAACACATCAGAGCATAAAGAACTAAGATGCTTTCCTCACCTTTACTAACTGCAGTTGCCCCTGCCTAGTGTGTAAAATTTAAGTGAAAGCAATAGTAACAATATCACTGGAGGCAGCGAACACTGATATTTACCTGTTTTAAGGTACTTGTGCGTGTTGTCTATATCCTATAAAACATATGTCCAAAAGAAATACCTTCATTTCTATGGAAATTAAAATGGATTATTTGAGTGACTTACCCCACATCTCACAGGCAGTTTTTCATCTCATCATCCCAAGAGAGCCATCTTCACTTCCGAGAAGATGTTGTTTGATAGTGTTTTGTAGATTCCTTAAGTTCAAGGTTATTTAGACATCATTACCTGCATTCCTAGTGAACATTTAGATCACCGCCTCAGGTGTATTTTGTCAGTAAAAGCCTGCATTTTGTCTGGATTTCAAATCTAATGTCTGGAATTTAAACTAAAATAGAAACAACCCCTGGACCATGTGTCTGTTTGCTGGTAAAGAGAAATAATAGAAAATCAATCTTGAATTGATCTGCAGTCAGAAGCATACATTATGTTAGGAGACAAAAATTGACATATTTTTAAAAAGGACTTTGGGGATTTACTGTACTTGAAGACAGGAAAACAAATTTGATCATATTTATCTGTTGAATGCTAGTGTTTAAATACCTCATTTGTATCCTGAGCACAAATGACTGCATTCTTTTGATATATGTATTAGAACTGAGTTTTTCTTCTTTTGAGGTTGGGGGTGGAATTGAGATAGATTTTGCTATGTAGCCCAGGCTGGCATCAAACAGGTAAACTTCTACTCCAGCCTCCCAGCTGCTGGGATTATAGATTTATCACAACACCCAAAGAACCAACATTTTAAAGCAAGACATGGCATTTAGTCTATGAGTTTGCCAAAGCCTGCAGTGGGAGGTGCCCCTTACACCTACTTCTAGGCAACACCTTAGCTGGGGATCTTGGGTAGAAGCCACTTAATCAGTGACTGTTATATTACTGGGTATCACTTCTCAGGAACAAGTATGGGGTATGTGTACCTGGAAGCTGGGAGAAGGATTCAATACCAATAATTGACATGTACCTAAAAGTTATTAAATTTATCAAAGTAGACACCAAAGACACAATATTGAAGAAATACAAAGGACACTTATGAGCGGGGTGGAGTTTGTGAGCTAAGGCAGGAAAGATGCTGATTTGTAGTGGTGAAATTTGGAGTCCAGAAAAGACGGTTCCTTCAGAGAGGAACCAGCATGTGGCAGGGCTATAGGCAGAGGATGGTGTGATGTATTTCAGTAAACAAAAGAAGTTTAACATATCTAGAGAAGAGACCAAATATGGGATCCTAAAAAGAGGGCTGGGATCAGCTCTTAGAGGTTTCCCATGCTGTGATGGGAGTTGCGGTTTGAGATCATTTTAACTGGGAAGTCACATAATCAAACTACAATTATAACTACCCTTCTGGGGTTATTCCCTCAGAATATAGGGAAAGAAGGAGGTTTGAATAGAGGAGATCAGGAATGGAAGAGGACTAGACAAGAATCTAGGGAGAAATACCAAAGGTACCAAGGTAATGATTGAGAGACTAGAGAGAACTGCATATTTGAAACATCAAATTTACAAGTTGTCAGTTGTAGTCCAGGGAAGATGATTGCTGAAAGATGTAGGTTTCAGCCCCGAGTGTAAGATCCTCACACTGACAGGGAGGACCTTGGGAATAATAATCAAGTTAGGATCCTCACATGGACATGTCTGGTGTGCAACAGGACGTATTTCAGAAGATTTGTGGCTTGAGACACATCTAGGAATGAGCTGTTGAAGCCTGGGAGTTAATGAGATCACCCTGCAGGGAAAAGGAGAAGAGAAGCTTACTGATACCCAGGGGAGCAGACGGATTTGCAAATGACTCTGAGAAGAGGCAAGGGAAAGAGAGGGGGCCCTGTGTGAATGGGCATCCCAGAGCAAGGGAAGAAGACATCTCTGAAAGGGCAGTTAGCAAGTTGAAGAGGTGGGGAGATTGGAACAAATGAACTCTGAAAAGTGCTTCTAGGATTTAGCAACCTGAATCTTGTTGATATCCTAGTTAGATAATCCACCTAGAAAACAATAAGTGGAACTAACTAATTTTTAAATTAAAATTTAAAGCCTGAAATAATACATTTTAACTAAAAATATAGCCTGAGTTCTAATATGTGATTTATTTTTCAGATTTTGAGTAAATTTTCAAAAAGCATTAGCATCATATGGTTCGAATTTGAAAATGGCTTATAGTTGAACATTTCAGATGAAGATTAGTAGGTCCATATTCATATAGTGAAAATAAAACCAGCCATGCATCAGGCTGTATCCTATTAGCACTCCATGCAATTATAATATGAAGGATTACTAATGTCAATAGAAGGTACAAAAGGAGTAAGACCTTAATGATTGCAATAACTTATATTTGATAGCATTTTCTACTTCTATGTACATTCAAAGATGAACAAAACCATACAATTTGATAAATACTTTTGGAGGGAAAGGTAGTAACAGTGACTACTAGGGAAGAGATTGCTGTATGTACTTGGTGTTCAGAGTTTTAAAAACATAGTAAATCCTAAGTAACAGTGTGTCTCTATCCTCTGAGTTTTCCATTGTGTAGAGCTTTTCACACCCCACACATACCTTGGTTGTTTTGTTTGTTTGCTTGTTTGTTTGTTAGGGTAAAGCAAATATATTTGGAAGTTTAAAATGGCATAACAACTTAAAATCCATTTGACTGATGAAATGCATTTCTTCCCTTATTTCTGTATGTTAGTCCTAGAGATTCCAGTAATGGTCAGTTGCCAGGCAAAGCGATGAAGAAGAGCCATCAGTCCCCTAGGAGTCCATACTCAGAGAGCAGCATGACCACTGCGGGGATTCATTTGCTGTTTTCTTTTGAATGCTGCCTCAAGGATATGTGCTAGAAAGTGGCTTTTATGTGATATTGCATTGACTCTTGCGGCTTGTCTCTCCTATGTACTTAAAATATGAATTATGCCCCAAGTCTCTTGAATCTCTTTGGAATCATCCTACTCCAAGGAAATTTCATTTAGCAAGTCCTGGAGTGATTTTGTTCATCAATTATGGAAGAGATATTCAGGGTTTTAAGTTTTAACTGGTTGCAATTTTTGACATTTCCAGACTATGAGTGGAAGAAATCCCAAGTCTTCTCTATATTCTTTTCAGAGATGGTCAGTTAGTGAGTCAATCTTGGGTTTATAGCTGTTCTGTAGCTTTATCAAGGCATTTTAAGTTTGCTTAGGTTCTGATTTACAGCTAGCATCTTTTTGGTGTGATAACATGAAATCTTTGTACTAACCCATATTCAGTGCTGCAACAGTATTTCAAATGCAGTCTGCTGAGACACTTAGAATTTGTTGTTAAAATGTATTTACTTACCACAGTCAGAGCATCAGTGATGGTGTGAGTAATCAGTATTACCTGTTATTAGTCTAAATTTCTAATAATAGAAAAAGGGCTGAATATACCATTTCCTTCTCAAAAGGAAATGGAGCTATATTGTTCATGATAGTAAGTGCCAATATGTTTACTTTTCCCATTGTCTTCTCAGTCACATTAATTCTGAGATTGGTTTGTTCATGATTAGGAGATGATTCCAGTGTCCTAAAATTACTTGCATATCCAACTAAGATATCAAGAAATCCAGAAAGACTTTACCTTGAGAAGAAACACCTAGCTTTGAAGGTCTTTGATAGAATAGGATGGTAGTTTGGATGTTGAATCTGGCCCTAGTCTACTCTATTGGCTTTGTACAGATATGTTTTAAAAACATCTTTTAAGACAAATGTTATAGAAGTTTAAGGTGATCAGTCAGTAGTTGAATTGCCTGGAAGGCAGAAAATAATCAAAATGCTTCAGAGGAAGTAAAACAATGCAGATCCTGCATTTTATAGTCAAGATGACAAATACAATGTAACGGAACCTATGGTCAAAAAGTTGTCAATAGAAACCCATTGGAAATGGCCCAGGCACTGGATTTAACAACGATATTAAAGCATCTGCTATGAATACACACACAGATCCAAAGAAAAATCTGTTCAAAGCATTAAATTAAAATACTATCAAGAGAGTTTAATACAGGGAGCTATAATAACAGAGGCAGGACCAAGGAGAAAGCATGGTCCTGCCCAGCGCGATGACGACTGATTGCTACCCAGAGCCATGGTGATGTCTAGGCCTGGGCTTCTGCTGGGCCCATGTCTGGGTTCCCGGCCCTGACGCAGCTGCATCTGTATTGACGTCTGCAACTCCTGAAAAGGCCAAGAGGATAAGGCTGTACAGAGTTAGCTCAGCCTCTTCACCAGCTGCAACACTAGGCAGAATGGCCCTGACTCTCACTGAAGCACTCAGGAGAGAGGATCCTACGCCTCAGCTGGGAAGCACAACAGAGCTGACCCTGTTTGCAGCAACATGAGCGAGCTGGCCATGAGGGCCTGATACTGGGAGAGCAAGTAGAGCCTGCCATGTGGTGTAAGGGAAACCTGCCTCCCCTTGCCCCTTGTCACTTTCAGCATGTGGGGGACCTGACCCAGCCTCTCAGGAGAACAGGCTCCTGAGGGTGTGAGAAGGGCATAAATGGTGCCAGACCCTTCATCCGGTGTGTAGTGGTGGAGCTAAGGGAAAGATGTTCTCTGCTCTTGTCCCTACCATCTCCAGTCAATGAGGGAGCTGAGCCTGTTGACCTGTTGACAGAGTGGGGGTGAGCCAGCCTGAGAACATGAGCATGAGAGATCTGGTCCTACCCCTCATCTACCATATGGTGGTGTTTGGGGGGAGCAGGAAGATGCCCTTCCGCCTCGCTGCCTGTGGCAGGTGGGAGAGCTGGCCCTGAGGTTATAAGAGAGGGAGAGCTGGTCCTGCTCCTCACCAGCTGCAGCACTCAGGAGAGTGGCCCCTACTGTCACCTGGGCAGCTCAATAGAGCTGGCCCTGATGGTGTAGGTGTGGGAAAGCAGACCCTGAGGGCACCGCCACTTGTTCATTGCAGTAAGGGCTGAACTAGCTGTGACAATGCAGGAGAGCTCACCCTGGTGGGGAGGACAGGGGCAGCTGGCATGCTGACCAACCCTGCAACTACCCAAGTCCAGAACTAGGGCATGAGTTGGCCCACCTTCATCCACACCATCTGTGATCTACAGGAGCACGTGAAGGGGCCAGTCCTGTAGACCCAAAGCTTCAGGATGTCCAAGAGGAGTCCCATGAGGGCCCAGCATCGATAGTGTAGCAGAAACCAGAGGCCTTGAACCAGACCAATGACTCTTTGCAATGAACACTTACAAGTAAAGATAAAAGGGTTTACTGTGAAACGCACTGTGACACGCTACAGCGTCCATGATGAGATTTTTCCTTTTTTTCTTTTATTCTCTTAAATTTTATTATATTTGGGAGGGGGTGTTTGCAAGGGCAGATACGAAGGGATGGGGAAATGAATGGAACTGAGATGCATGATGTGAAAGAATAAATAAATAAAAAGAAAGTTAAAAACTAAATAAAGGAGGCAGATGGAATTCCACAGCCAAAATGTGTGACAGCTGATGGGAATGTTTCACTGGGAACTATCCTAGAAACAACATAAGAAATCACCAGTAAACTTTAGGACAGAAAAAAATAAGAGTTATATAATTTGCAGACTAAATAGCACATAGTTTGAGGAAAATCTTAAGTGGTCTGAGGGAAAATGGTGGATGACAAGAAAAGATAAAGAGTTAGACATAAATTTCTTTTTAAAAAAAAAATAATGGGCATGGTGGTACTTTAATCTCAGCACTCAGGAGGAAGAGGCAGACAGATCTGAGTTTGAAGCCAGCCTTATCTACAGAGCAAGTTCTAGGACAGCCAGGGCTACACAGAGAAACCCCATCTTGAAAAGCCATAATAATAATAATAATAATAATAATAATAATAATAATAATAATAATAATAGACCCTAAATTCCCCCAATTTAATGCAAATCATTAATTTGTTAACCCAAAAAGCTTAGCAGATGGCAAGCTAAGGACGTTTACACATAGACATACTGTGCTTGTCTAGGAACCAAAGGCAAAGTAGATCCTCAAAGTGGCTAGCAGGAAACGCATCCATGTAAAATACAGCTGTATCTTTCTTGTCAGAAACAATGGAGGACAGTAGAGCCCATGATGTCTCTAAAAAGGGGGGAACTTTTGCAAGCAGCATCTACATCCAGAATAATTGGCTTCAAAATGTAATTTGGAAGATACTTTTAGATAAAAGATAGCTGAAACCAATGATCATTGTTACACCTGTATTCCAGGGGGTTCTGAGCTGGAAATCTTGGCCTATATGAGGAAGGTCTAAGGAAACACACAGGGGCGGCTGGAGCTCAGTGGCAGTGCTTGGCATGGAAAAAGAAACCTGGAAGTTCAGTAGTCTGTGTTGGAGGTGGGCAGCAGAGAAGAAAAGGAAGGGAGAAAGGGAAGGAGGTGGCAAAAAAATCATGAATATGCTATAAAAGCAAATGAATGTAAAATTTGGTCCTGGGTTGCAAGAAAACCTTATGCACATACAGTTAATTCACCATGCAGTTATAGGATATATAGATAAAATTTTAAATAAATAAATGTTAGTGCCCTGATCAAAGTTCACCACATAACAAACTAGATATGTCTATTGATATGTATGTATAAAGAAGAAAACAAAAATATATAATATAAGCTTAAATTATTTATTGTGCCACATTGTACCTAGCTGTTCACACTTCTTGATTTACAACTTGAAGGTCTATACTCTACACATCTCAAAATATATAGTGCTATTAGTACTTCCAAACCTCTCTACATAGAAAGGGCAAGTAAAAAGTAGTTAACTTAAACCCAACTGTATAAAAATCACATTAAATATAAATACTTTAACTACTCACATTAAAAAGGCAGAGATTAAGCCGGGTAGTAGTGGCGCATGCCTTTAATCCCAGCACTCAGGAGGCAGAGGCAGGTGGATTTCTGTGAGTTTGAGACCAGTATGGTCTACAGATCGAGTTCCAGGACAGCCTCCAAAGCCACAGAGAAACCCTGTCTCAAAAAACCACAAAAAGGTAGAGATTATTAGGATAATCTAAAAATCAAGACCTAAATATATTCTGTCACAAGAGGTACAATTACACAAAGGAAAAGAGGCTGTAAGTACAGGATGAGAAAAGGCATACCATGTAAGTAACATGCATAAGAAGCTAACGAGAGTATATTAATATGACAAAATGTCAAGGCAAAGATAATGACGGTAGATAGACAGGAAAGCTGAATGAGCAGGACATGAGCAAATCAGAAGTATTGATCACAGGAACATTATGGACTACTCTGCAGAACCTCAAAATTCATAGAGAAAAACCTACAACAAAAGACTCAAAAACCTCAGCAAGGAATTTTGAGTGTAACTGAGTTCCATCATCCATCAGACAAATGTGGAACCGTTGTTAATGCTCTGTGTTTTCAGGGTAAGGCAGTCAGGCTTTTTCTGAAAATATAAGGACAGTGATTTAGAAACAGGCTTTGGTCTGGTTTCTGTACATTTTTAGTTACAAATTTAGTGCAATCTGTTTGGTTCATTTTGATGTGAAGGTAGGTTTAGGATAGAATTATGTTGTCTTTTGCATATACTCAACTGGTTTGTGAATTATAAAAATAGCAACATGGACCTTAAACCTTTCTGTGGATAGCCAATGATTCCACCAAGGATATAGTTTGACCGGTTTGAGGGTGACTTTTCAATTGTTGACTGATTTCTACTTTGCTGATTAGAAAGAGCTTCATGTGCTTCAGGCTTCAGATGCAGGCGGTGTCTCCCTGCTCCCTATGTTGTAGGCTCTGCTCCTTGTTTGTGTCCCCCGTGGGGCTCCATCCACTTATGCGTAAAGGTGGCCTCAGGGTGCCTTTGGGGAGGGCCTTTTTTTTTTTTTTTCTCAAAACAGAGCTTTGAATTCTGTCCGGCACTTGGACAGAGCGGGAGGGCACTTGGCGCCAGGAGGAAAAAAGGCTTTGAAAGGGGAGGAGGGGGAACATAGCAGATGGATTTGGCTGACTTCACAGTTTTGCCCAGGGTTGACTCTGGTTTAGAATATGAATTAGGCAGCTGGTGATTGGCATACATTTGGGTAGATAGTTTCCCCCTTTTCTCACTTCTCTGTGAAATCAAATCACAAGTGTATCCACTTCTTTGTTGTTAAATATACATTGTAGCTGCCTCATGCCAAGGGGGACACTGAATTCCAGGATGACACAGAGGGACATATCCCAACTCAGGAACACCGCGAAGAGTGGCTTTATATATAACATTAACAGGTAAGAAATTGTAAGCTGCAAAGTTACCTGAGTGTTTCAATTGAAGAAATAATGATATCCCTTATAGGGTTTTGGGGGTATTCCTAGTTAAATTTTTATTCTTTCCTTATTTAATTATAGTAGTTGCATAGTCAGCTCAGAACATGGATCTAGCACATTTTAAATGGCTTATAATATATATTCAAAAACAAAAAGTAGCACAGAGTCTTCATATTTTCTCACCCAGAGGACACATAACAAACCTGTGTGTGAGTTTGTTCTTTTTCAGCAAGGCAATATAATGAACAAATCTTTCTCTTAAGGGCTGACATTTTGGGGGGACTATTACCAAACTGGGAAATAGAAACTCTCTGACTTACTGAGTTTCTCTTTTTAAATGAAGGCAATGCCTCACCGTTTAAACCACTGTGTGCCATACTGAGAGCACATAAATAACATTTATTTCCTAACAAGATCCACATCACCTGCTCTGTGAAGCTGCTTCAGGTGAACATCGGCTGCCATGTCTTCAGCTGCTGGCGCTGTTTAGTAACACCTATTCAGTCCGGGTCCTCAGTCTGACGCAGTTTCATGTTGTCCTTATAGGGTCCCATTGTTCTATACACTTTGTTTTAAGCCAGTATATCTTATGTATCTCCTAGTTTTACTTGACTCAGGACATTGACATACTAGGGCAAATTAGGCCCTGCTAAGAATTCCCTCTCTAGATAATTAGAAGCATCCTCTGGTTCTTTGCTCAGGAGGATGTGTTGGGGGTTGGATGAGTCCATATAGACATCACAGGAAGCAGACAAAATGATCCATAGGAATTATATAAGTCCTGTCCTTCCAAGACTGCCTTATTTTGCTCAGCTTAATGTCTTCCAGGTAGGTATACCTGTATTGTAGCAGGAGATGGGGGACACATAAAACAGTGTGACTCTATTCACTCCCACACTTCACATAATAATTGGATGGCTACACATTGTAATTAAATAAAAGCTTAAGTACCTTGAGTCCTTAGGGAGCACAGTGTAGAAGTATTAATGTATTTGCTTTTCACAGAATGCATGATGGGATGAATATTAAGTGTTTTGCAAGTTTAGTATAAAGTGATTGGGAGGGTTTTTCTAGTTTTGTCATCATTAATTGCCTACTGCTATTGCTAGAAACATCTGGAGAATATTAAATTTTCCACTTATAGTTATGATATAATGAATGACATATGCCCGATTCAGTTTGTCACAGCTAGGCATGCATATTGAAAGCCAATAAAACAAGTGATTGCACGAATGCCTTTGGAGGATGGAGTTTAATAGTTTATTTATGTAGATTTGGTATTTTGTTCATGGGAATTTGAGGAATGTTTACTGCCATCATTATACACATTTAAAAACTTCAAGTACTCTCAGCCTCTTTGCTGGTATCCAGCCCTCAGTGTGATACCTCTATAATCTGTCTTTATTGTGTGAGCTAACAATCCCTGAAACCTCTGCCACTGTGCCTCTGACACTTTGAGAAGTGTCCTACATATTTGATAGAATAGCAATGTTATGAATATTGCTCTAGGTTTTATGAACAGTTTACATTACTTCATTGTGGGACATGGAAAGTGAATGGGTGCCATTTGTTTAAACAAATATATAGTCAACCTGAATTATAATCATGTGATCAAATGTGACATGTATGGAGATTCCATATGAGCAGAGCAAACTCGTGAAGAAACTGACCCCAGTCCTGCAGTGTGCAAAGTGTGCATCATTTACTCATGAAAGCAACAATTTAATATAGGTAATCTTCTCTACTTAAAAAACAGTTTTAAATGGAACAAGAATTTCCTGCATTTTCAATGCCTGTCCAACAATCATGAAAAGTTGAAAATATCAAAAGGAAGTACTTTGCCTCTCGTCACTTTTCTGTATCCTCTGAGGAAGCCTGTGTTCAGCTTCCTCAATATACTTCCTCAATATACTTCATTGTATATAATAGAAAGTATAAAGCTCCTCTCCATCTGGGGCTGTCATTCATTGCTAAGGCCAGTTAGCTACCACACCATTATTTATTAGTAAACAAGTTGTTCAACCCATTACCATGATCTGCTGTGATAAAGCATAATAGCTACCAGGGTACTGTTGCCCTAGTGTCTCATATATTCCAGTGGCTTATAGCCATAGTGATTAAACAAGGTGTACTGCCAATGGCTCTGATGCAGGGGAAGGCAAGACCTACTATGCCAATTATATATATGTATACATATATAATGACAAGCTGTTATCACATGCATATATACATATATATAGACAAGCCAGTCATCATATGCCAATGATATGTATGACAAGCCAGTCATCACTTATCAATATTATATATATTTATAGTGACATGTGATGCTATATGATCTATATCATTATACATGTAATGATATATGTATATAATGATATATATAATGAAAAACCAGTAATATTCCAATATTATATATATATATATATTATGAGAAGCCCCATCATCATATGCCAATTTTATATATATATATAAGTACTGATCTACTACAAAAGGCCCCATAGATTTCATTGGTCTCTCTCTCTATATATATATATAGAGAGAGAGAGAGAGAGAGAGAGAAGCCAGTCATCATATGCCAATACTAGATAGATAGATAGATAGATAGATAGATAGATAGATAGATAGATAGATAGAGATAAGAGATACCATAATGCAGGGGGTCATTATAGGTTTACAGAGAAATCAAGCAGTAGGGAAATGTCTGTCGATCTACAAGAATGACACTGAATAACAATCTAAGCAACAGAGGAAAGGCTACCTTAAATGCCCTCCCCTGATAATGAGATTGATGACTGACTTATATGCCATCCTATAGCCTTCACCCAGTAGCTGGTGGAAGTGTAAGCAGACACCCACAACTAAACACTGTACTGAACTGGAATCCAGTTGCAGAGAAGGAGGAGTGATGAGCAAAGGGGTCCAGACCAGTCTGGTGAAATCACAGAAACAGCTGACCTGAACAATGGGGAGCTCTTGGTTCCCAGACTGATAGCTGGGAAACCAGTATGGGACTGATCCAGACCCCATGAACATGGTATCAGTGAGGAGACCAATGAAATCTATGGGGCCTTTTGTAGTAGATCAGTACTTATCCCTAGCATAGGAATGGACTTTGGGAGCCCATTGCACATAGGAGGATACTCCCTGAACCTAGACACAAGGGGGTGGGCCTAGGCCCTATCCCAAAGGATATGACAGACTGTGAAGACCCCCCTATGGAAGACCTCACCCTCCCTGGGGAGCAGAAAGGGCATGGGATAGGTAGGGTGTTAGTTGTGGGGGGCAGGGGAGAGGGGGAGGCAGAGAGAACTGGATTGACATGTAAAACAATCTTGTTTCTAATTTAAGTAAAAAAATAGAGAGAAAAAGATAGATAGATAGATAGATAGATAGATAGATAGATAGATAGATAGATAGATAGGTAGGTAGGTAGGTAGGTAGGTAGGTAGATAGATAGATAGATAGATAGATAGACAGATAGATCAAAGCCAATTATCATATGCTATATTACTGATGCTTGGGATTTGTGACTAAACAGTTTGAACTCCTCACCAAAGCAAACTTTCCAATACCCCTGTGAAAATGTTGCAGGTCTAGAGAATCTAAATACCCATGCCAAGGTCACTCAGCCATGAAAAGAGTCAGAGACAGAGACTACCAAGGTCCCAGTCCAGTTGTGCACTCTATAGACGATATTGAAAACCAACCAGGCACATACATAATGCATATTATCACAAGTTAATGATGGGTGTCATGGAAGGGTGTTCGAGGAGTTGCAAAAAGACCACTGACAATAGCAGTCAGGTCAAGTGTTACTTCATTGTCAGTATGTTACAAATGTCACTGGAGTTGTTGCTAGAGATAAATGTAAACCATTAAATAAAGAGCTCAGGGAAGCCCTAAAGAAGTTGCTTTCCTCTCTTTGTCCCCTGGTGCCTGGCTAAAGCAGAACAAATGGCTATTATATCTTCTTCCTCTTGGTACTTCAACGCCTGTTTTCCACCTCTGGATCTGCCTGATGGGTGTGCTGTTTAGTGTTCTGCTTGTGGGCTCTCTAAAGAGCTCTGACACCAGTCATAAATCATCCACTCAGTGTTCTGGCAGTGTGGCCATACCTCCTACCTGTGCATATGGATACATGCATGTGGGAAGTGTGCCTGTCTGTCCATATGCTACCCAGAATCAACCTTAGGTGACATTTCTCAGGCACTATCTACCTTGTCTTTTGTACTTCCTTCAAAACATGTCTCCAAATTTGTACAATAGTTTATTAAACTCATAAAATAGTTTGTACTTCTTTCATGATGCTTACAGTTGCATGCTTTGGCCTCTTTATTATCTCTGTGTTAACTAGCCTCCCATTGTCTTAAAAGACATCATTAATTCTTGTTGGCAGAAATCCAGCACCCCATCCAGCCAGACCAACCTGTAACTCACTTGGCCAGTTTCAGACACCTCCTGGCACTTTCTCTGACCCGCCCTGGAAAGGTATAGTGGAGAACTCTGGTCAGAGCCTTTAGTCTCTTACTTTCCATCATTGTTATCCTTTCTATCTCCTTATTGACCCTGGAGGATAAACGGAGGACCTGACAGTTCTGTCATGAAATCTCTTAATCCCTTAATTCATCTCTAGCCTGCTGAAGACCTTCAGGTAGCTGTGGCCACACATTTTCCTTAACTGTGTTCCTCTGTTAGTAACATTTCTTCTCAGGGAGCTTAGCAGGTTCTATTTATTTTTATTTTTTTGTTTGCTTGTGATGCTTGTAAAATTATGTTTTATTTTGTCTTTCTAAACTGACTGATAAAGCTAAATGTATTAGAGTTTCTGATCATGTACATTTCTCTTTAGGAAATACTTGGATACTGTGGGTCTGCAAAATGTGAAAACACTGAAAAATGAATGAAGTACATTTTTAAATCAAGCTTCATTCATTGTTATTGATTTCTCGCTCAGTTCTAGGATTGAACCCAGGGCTGTCTGTCGATGCTAGACAAGTGTTCAGCCATGACCTGTATCCCCAGCCCTGCTAACACATTCTTCTGGTACATAATCTGCTACAATGGTGTATAATTCTAGGTACCTACAGTAAACTTTATTATAATACACATTTTAAACTATACTTCTTAGTTTTATATATGATCTAATCTAATATTCTTTAATTTATCTGTAATTCTATATGAAAATAAAGATAAGGTACTAAATGAAGTGCTTTCATCAGAAAAAAAATGATTTCCTAGGTCATTAGGAAATTGATAGGAATATTGGTTCCTGAAAATAATGTTAATGCTGTAATAGTCATCCAACATTTATGTAACATTTTTTTCTTCTTTTTCTTATTTTGTTTTTTGAGACAGGGTTCCTCTGTATTGCTTTGGAGGCTGTTCTGGAACTCCCTCTGTAGACCAGGCTGGCCTCAAACTCACAGAAATCTACCTGCCTTTGTCTCCCAAGTGCTGGTATTAAAGGCGTGTGCCACCAATGCCTGGCTTTATGTAGCATTTACTGCATACTAGGCATTGTTCTAAACACTTTATGCATGCTAACTTTGTACCCAATTAAGCAGGTAATGTTGCTTTACATACTTTACATGCAAATTTCCTGAAACACATAATTACTATACATTTTAGCAAAGACACAGTGTATAAAAAAGAGAAATGCAATCATGGATGTTCGGCTTTAGAATCTTGTAACTGATTAGTTCTGTGCATTTTATCCTTATTTCCATTCCCCTTTGACTGCTCTAAAGTAGATGGGTCTTTCTGTGAACACGTAACACAATGAAGAAAACAAAAACAGACTACAAAAAGTTTGGTAATTCACTTACCAAATAATGAACGACTGGTGGTGTTCAAAATCATTTCTCTTAAAAACCAACATAGCAAGGGACTTAACTGTGGTAGAATTTGTATTTGAAAGATGCTATAGCCAGATATATCTGATTTTGCTGTTGTAGCAAATGAGCCTGAATCTCATCTTGGCTTGAATGTCATGTGAACCAGATGATACTAGGTGAGGTTGTTTCCAGCTGTGGCCATCCTTGTCTCAGCATTGTCATGAAAACCAAAGAAGAAAGGAATATAGAAGTCACTCATCTTCTGCTCCTTGCTTTATCTAGGAAGTAGTGCACTGCAGTTGTGCTCAGATTCTGTTGATGAATGGTTGCACCTGCAAAGAGATAGAACATGTGGAGAGCATATTAGATGAGCTGTAATGCCTGGAACAAAGGCATGCACAGTTAATTGGAGCAGAATGAGAGTTGGGAGAGCATTGTTTCAGAGCCCACATGAAAACTGACTAAATATGAAAGTTTTGATGATTCTTCTGTAATGTAGACCTTTCTCATCAGGTTCTGCGTACCCAGCAGGAAAGAGTTTCAGTACCATGGAGAGTTACTATTGTCATATTGCCTTGACATCATGTGATATAAGTTCTAATAGTCTTTCAGAAGTGACTTATCTCATAAATATGCTATGCACTTACAATAGATTTTGTGGGCAGAGGAATTCAGAATACATAATCAGTGAGGGAAAACAGTTACATGTAATATGAAGAGTAGATTCCAAAGGAAGTCCTGAAGAAAGCCTCTTGGACATGATTTATGGTCTAATATGTATAGTGAGTGATAATGGCTTAGCCACACCTAAGGAAGAAAGTAAAATTTTGGCCAGGGATGGGACAACTTTGTCAAACAGTAAATATTTTAGGTTTCTCAAAATGTGTACATCTCCTTTCTTTGGTCTTCTTCCAAGAAACTCTCTTGACTCTTCCCCTCAGCTTAGAGATTTCAAGAAATCAAATATAGTCCAGATTTAATGTTGAAGTTGTATCTTGCCAACCTCTTATCCAATCAGAGAGAACAAGAAATAAGGCAGTCATGCAGAAGGTAGGAACGAAAAAAGGATAGTTGTAAAACATCTTGAAGGACTTGATGACTGATTAACTGGGTAGTCAATAGTTAATAAAGATGACTGCCTGTAATACAGGGCCCCATACAAAAGTACCACTTTTCCAAAGTTTAACCCCATTCTTCCTTCCTTTCTAAGGTGGAGACATGTAACCTTGTTTCCCTCTCTCAGACTCTCCTCATGAGAACTGGATAGTGAAGTATGCAGTATGAGGGAGACCTGGGGCGTGGGTGTCAATATGCTTTAAACACAGCAGTAAGAGATCCTCATTCTGGGTAAGAGCTGGTGGAGGTTCTGCTACTTACATGTTTGGGCAGCCACTGGTGTTGATTTTACATTGACTCTTTCCAGTGGTTTGTTGCATCATTTTGTCTCTCCTACATTGTATTCAAGTTTATCTGGCCCTTCTAGAGTTATCCAGCCCTTTTGAAGTAGCTGTATCCTGTTTATAGGATTTCTTCAATTAGATTGAGTTCTGTGGTTCATAATTGAGAGTGTCAGTAAAATGTACACAGGGCTTTGTTTAGATAACATATTTTATACAAAATTTCATAGGAATACTCAGAAAAGAATGTTTTTAAAAGCTTCTTGATTGCTTCACAGCCTTTTGGCTAAAATCAAGTGTAAAAAGCTTCTTGAGGGACTGAACTTACACAAAGGAGGACAAAGTGTGAAGGACACAGCACACTTCGTAGGCATTGCAGTGGCAACATGCTGGTCACAACAGGAGAAGAGAGAAGGAGTTGGACATTTAACGATGGATTGCCGTCACCATGGGGTTATTTGCTTTAACAAAGATAAAATGTTTGATAAAACAGTTTGTTGTAGAGCTGTTCCTATGTGGCAGCAGTTAAAGGTTATTTAGCATTAGCCTTGCTAGGGACACTTTTAGGCCTGCCTGTCTGAAGGCACAGTTAAGATAACCAAATCCTGTTTCCACATGGGGAGTCTTTCTGGGTCCAACAATGGTTACGCTGCCTCTTATTTACCATCTTGGCTCAGGAATCATGCTTAGCTTGAGTGACCTGCAGCTTATTTAAAGGGCGTTTTATGTGAGTCTAATGGAAAGGAAGACTGACATACGGTTTTGTAATAAAGTTTCAACCCTTCTTGAACACTAGCCTAATGACTTTATACGTAACTTGGCATATAAAAATGAGAATTGTTTCATGTAATCATGTCTATATTTCACTGATAAGATCTTATTATGCATTTATGTAACTTGCTTAAGGTCATTCCACCAAAAGGTGACAGGGCAAAAGTCAATCAAACAGTGAACCGATGTGAATGGGAACAAAGATAGCATTCTCAGGGCTTCCCATGAACAAATGAGGTAGGCTTTGTAAAAAGAGTGGAAGGGAAGAACTTTGTATCCTTAAGAATTAAGCAAGTGTTAACTGCTACTGTTTTTCAGATGATCCCACCTTTTCCTCATTGAAGGACTTGATGACTGATTAAGTTGGTAGGGTCAATAGTTAATAAAGATGACTGCCGGAGATACAGGGCCGCATACAAAAGTACCACTTTGAAATTAGGAAGTGCCGAGATATGAGCATGTCAGATAGTAGGTGTTGTATTGCTGAAAGCTCCCCATGGACCAAATGGGGACTCCCTTAGTAGTGAAGAGGGCAGACTTGAGATGGTTGAAAGAGGCTCCTTGGACTTGGTGTTGCTCCAACATGGCAGCACTCTTGAGTTTGTTGCTCTGTTTTAAAAAAAGAAAGCCTCTGGAAGCTCTTTCCAGCCTTCAATCTAGTTTGGGTTTATAGCTCAGAACACCTCATCTTTTTTATTTCTCTGGCCTATACTATCAAACATAACTCTCTTTACTTATGTAAAATGCAACTTCTTTTTTAAATTAATTTTATTTAAATTAAAAACAATATTATTTTGCATACTAATCCTTGTTCCTTCTCCCTTCCATCCTCCTATTTCCCCCACCATTTCCTCATCCCACATCCCATCCACTCTCCAGGGAGAGTGAGGCCTCCCATGGGGACTCAAAGTCTGTCATCATTTGGGGCCAGACCTAGGCCCTCCTCCATGTATCTAGGCTGAGAGAGTATCCCTCTATAGGGAATGGGCTCCCACAGTCCATTCGTACACTAGGGATAAGTACTGGTTCCACTGCCAGAGGCCCCATAGACTTCCCAAGCCCCGCAACTGACACCCACATTCCAGGGGCCTGGTTTGATCCTGTGCTGGTTCCCCTGCTGGTTATGTTGTAAATCAAACAGAAATAACATGAGATCCGAGGGTTAAGGCACCGAGCATGAGGCACCGGGTAGTAAGATTAAGCATTATTCTGGACAGGTAGCTAGTGTACTGTGGTTAGAGTAATGCCTTCTGGGCAGGCAGCACATTCTAGCTGTCTGCCAGCATGCAGCTGCTCAGGAAACAGCCCGTTTGGTATCAGGAAAGAAGGCAGCAGAGACCCGTGTTGGTCCAGTAAAGATGGTGCACACTCCACAGCTCTTTGGAAAGGATGCTGATCTGTAAACTCAGTAGCTTTAAACATCTGAGTGTAACTCATTGGCTCTGCTCCACAGGGGAGCAACTGTGACTTAAAGCTGTCACAGACTGGGATCTGTGACGAGGCACTACCATATAAGCATGTAGAAAGGAAGCCAACAGACAATGTAAGAAGGAAGCTGAACCCATCCATATTCAGGTGCCCTTTACTAGCTCTGCCGTTCTTGACAAGTCACTTAGGCTCACTGTGTCGTGGCTGCTGAGTCTCTAAGATGGAAATTATAGTAACAGCTAGCATACATAGCAGTATGAGCCAGCCAGTCATCTCACCTGCACAGCCATCCTGTTATTCTTCTCCCCATTTTCTTGATGAAGAACAAAGAGACCGAATGACCCTCCCAAGAGTCCCTGGTTCCTCGGTAGTGGAGCACAGGTCTGTATAGGAGCAGTTGCCTCCAGGATCTGTGTACTCATCTTGACTTTTTATCCACTTAGTGTAATAATATGTGTTGAAAGACACAGTGAAGACAGTAGCTGGTGGTGCTGGGAGGAGCAGAGACTCAACTTAGTGACCCTGATGAATGAGGAAAAGACCAAAGAGACTGAAATAATTGACAAATGGTGTGGGACAGGTGTCTGGGACAGGTTTATCGTCAGACAACTCCAGCGTGATCTTATAATTTATAACTTTGTTTCCTTGGGCTGAAATGTGAAAGCAAAAGCCTTCACTGCTTTAGAAAATGAACAGAGTGCACATGTGTGAGTGCACGTGTGTACTGCTCACCCCCTTCCAACCTGCTGATTCACACATAAAAAATTGGCAGCAAAGATTTCAAACAAGTCAAAGTCTGTAAGCGACCAGCATTGAGTCTCGGGCTAATGGGTGATAAAATGACTGGAGGGAACTCCATAACTCATTTTCTCTTTCCTTTCAAGAGAGGACTAACTTCCCAAACAAGGTTTTCAGAGCACTATTTCATTAGGTGATGAAACCTACAGAATGAACACAGGATGCAAACAAAGGGGAAATAGAAATGATCAACTTACATATTCAGACAGTCTAGCCTTGGAGTTCTTAAGTGGTTGTAGGACAATAACTCTACTGAACTTTCTGACAAAACATTCTAACAAGTGTTCGTAAAGTCTTAGAAATAGCAAAAATAACACTTTCAGTATTTTATCAGTTTGATTGGCAGCTAAATTTTCATATATGATTCTGGAACTTTAATACATTTGCCCTTTGTTTCATGATTCCCATGTACAGAAGTTCTCATTTGAAATGCACAAAAAGTGAACCAGGACATGTCCCTGGCTCTTGATGCTTACCATGGAAACTAAACAGACTTGAGCAACCCATATTTTTAATCCATGAAGCCTAACATGAGTTTAATTTTTCTCACAAGATTGCTATTTTGGGTACTAAAATCTCCAGTGTGGTTTTTGGAAGGGAATAAGCTGTATCTTATGAAACTATGCACATTTGATTTTAGACATGGGGGCTCATAGAACTCCTAGTTACAGTTTTGAGGACCCCACAGTATGCACACTAAAAGATAGAAAAGTGTTCCTCGGGGAAAATGGGTTCATACAAGGTTTAGTCACAAACTTAAAATAACTGAAGACATGTCAGGGAAAATGACATCCCGGAAGGCAGAGAAATGTGTGTCAGTGTCTTAAAAGGGATCATGGAGGAAAGCTTAGAATAATTAAAGACATAATGAGATGATCCTTGCAAAGGTATGATATGGATAAAGAAAACGATTATGGTTACTTGCCTACTACAACTGTCACAAGAAGACAAATACTGGTGAATAATAAACTAGCAATCTAATGGTTTGTCTGAAAATGAACTGAAACACCCACAATCCATAAAAGTTCTATTGGTTGCTGATATAAAAATTATAAATAGTCTGTAAATATTCTGTTTTCCAGATATGTGTACAAAACATCTGAAAATAAAGGGTTTTAATGTCATAGAGAAGTCAAGAATTTTAGAACTTGTAAACTAGTGTCCTTGTACCATGTCAAATCAGGAGACACACATGTTTACTTTTGCTAAGAATGAGTTCTCATCAGAGTATTTACTCAACGGGAGAAATTCTATGTGAAATATTTTGTATGACAGTTTCTATAAAACTGCAACAATGAGTATAAGAATCACTTATTAAATACATGACACACATTTGTGCTTTATTTTCTCCCATTTCCTTAAGAAAGACAGCATAATTAGATCCTTCTATTTTAGATCTTTTCCCTTTACAAGTATGATTAAAAACTCAACATGCCATGTTTTCCTGCATGTAGCAGGGGGAAAACTGTAAATTTAGATATATTACCATATTCAGATTTCAGATATCTCAAGAATAAGATTGCAACTTATATACATGAATTATGTCAATTGTGACTCAGAGGCATTGATGAGATCATGGTCCATACAGTGAACTGTTTTGTGGTACAATGAAGCCATTCTGATTGCTGTCATTCCCTTCTTGTCATTTTCTAGGTGCACCCTGATCATTAGGTCTTTGTGCAAAATCTTCTTATCTTTCTATTCATTCAAGTTTGCTGGGAACAATCTGGAGCCAAAGGTGGTCTCAGTGCTCAGGACCAGCCTTTCACAGATGTCAGAATGAAGCTGGCCAGGGGGCACACCTGGCAATGGCCTCACATCTGTGTATACAAAGCTGATAGACTCTTTTGTATCCTTAAAGCTTATGTAAGAAAGGGAAATTGCAGCTTTCCCCTCAAGACTCAGAAATACTGTCTCTGAGTGGGCAGCAAATGCTCTGGTTGGATTCCAGACTCCTCTGCTTATTGTCCTATGGCCATGAACAAGTTTTCTCAGTATCCTAACTGGTAAAATAGTATGTCAGTATCTTGGTCCCAGGTCATAGGAAGTATTTCTGCAGACATACATTTTCACTACTGTATTTGCAAGTATGAATTACATTTATAATTTGAATTTGAATTTGAATATTTATTAGTACCATCCTGTTAGCATATACTTATTTTCTAGATGGTTCAGTCATAATGTTAGTCCCTCAACTCATTTCATGATAGAGTCACTTTCATTTATTTTACTTTTTATGGTTTAACACACATACACAGACACCAGGGTCCAGAAAATATGTGTGGGATCACTGTAGGAGTAGTGTACCAGAATATAGGATACTTTACATCACTACAAGGCCATTTTGTAAGACTCTATTGAAAATTTGATGATTTGAATAGTTTTAACCCTAAGCTTAGAATTCTAGATTATATTGACAGCAATAATATTAATATTATAATTATTGTATGTAATTATGTTTACCAATATTATAATTTGTGACGATATATAATTATAGCATACTATAATTACTGAATAATACTTAATAATGTTAATAATAACTTTCAGTACAAGTTATTGACTACAAATAATAATTGATAGGTGAGCTTTTAAAAATCCCTGTACTCAGGTTAGAGGTAACACTGAGTAGTCAGGTTGGAGGACTACTGTCCTGGACAGCTGGATTGTGAGAACATCACTCTGTAGAATCTTCACCTAGGACAGCCAGCTTGTTAACTTCAGCCAAGCAGTATGCAATCTAGACACTGACTCACTGTCTAAGAGCTTGGAGGAATGAGGAGACACTTGACCATGAATCCTATTACCAAGGCTTTCAACTCTCAGCCATTCCATTCATTTCCTCTCCCACAAGATTATAGCTGAAACTCTTATTTTACTCTGTGGCCAGACTGACTCTTGCAGATGTGTCTTTTCCTCACATTGGGTTCCTGCTTCATGCCTGACTGGGAGTGGAGTGGCAATTCCTGAGTCATGGATGGCTCTGGGACTCCCATCTCCCTGGGAGTCTCATATTCTCTCTAACCTTGTGGTTTCTCTGGCTTGATGAATTTTGTCCAAGATTCACCTTTAAACAATTGAAATGAGAAAAGAACATCATTTTTATATTGCAAAACTTGCCTGATTCTTCTATTTCTTAGATCAATTGTAACCTATTCTGATCAGCTGTCTACTGAGAAGATTGTTTCACTTGTTAAAGAAATGCATGTTGGGCTGGAGAGACGGCTTAGCTATTAAAGCCTAGGCTTACAACCAAAAATGCATGATATGCCTTCTACAGTCTTCCATGGTGAAGTTATTTGAATATTTAAACAGAAAATACTTCTTGAATATCTGCAGTGACCAGATACTGTACTTGGATACAAAGATTAAGATGGAGTCTCTCAATGGACTATGTGGGGAGAAAGTCACTTGCTATGGTGTAAGAACAGGTGGATTTGTGTATCATGTAATAAAGGCACCTACCCAAACATGGGGCCGGATCAGTGTGTGAAGAGGGAAGTCTTCAAGGTCGAGGGTGGTTGATGCATCATTAAGTCTTCCATGCTGACTTCTCTTCTAGTGTTAAGCTGGATAGACCTCTCCCTTGAAGAGGACATAGGAAGGAGAATGTGTCCTTCTATGTGTGGTGACCGTCATTCAGAGCTCAGACCGAGTGGACACTTCAGGGATAGTGAGAGGCTGGATTGTGCTGAACTCAAAACAGATGCTGAGAAACTCAATTTCTCTGGAGTCTGATAGGAGACTGAAAGGAAAGTGAGCAGGAGATTGACACAATCAGGTGTACCTTTCTGAGAACTCATTTGGTAGAATAGGGAACGAGATGGGGCAGAAGAACCTGTAAGGAGCTGTTGTGGACTCCCAGGAAGAAACAGTGACACCTAGAACAATTTAGCAATGAGCACATCACACAAGAAAATAAAGCATAGAATCTGTAATTGGGAAGATGAATTAATAGGAAGAAATGTGTATTTGTTTTTAATCTCAAGAGTTGAGAAACTTTTTAAAGCATGACCAAAGTAAAATAAATAAAAGATTTAATGGAAGAATATGGATTAGTAGATCTGATTTTTTTTAAGGAATGGAAGATGTAGTGAAGGATAAGAAGCAGAACATTCCAGATGCCTTGTAGTATGCTGGGATTGCGTCAAAGGCTCTGCAGAAACCTGCAGAGGAACACTCTGGGTTTTCTTGAAGATGAAAAGGCTACTACATCCTGATGTAGGATTTGCGAGGTGACAGAGAACAGTTGGATATGGTTATTAGAGGGCATAGTTTGTGTTAACACACTGGAGGCAACCACTTGATATTTGAGGTATGCAACCTGAAAAGGGATGAGGAAGACTTAGAGACTGGCAGTGCTGAAGGTGAACTTGAGAGAGAAACAGAGGGGGCAGAGAGGGAGGAAGAAGGAAGGGAGGGAGGGAGGGAGGGAGGGAGGAGGGAGGAGGGAGGGAGGGAGGGAGGGAGGGAGGGAGGGAGGGAGGACAGGTTGATCCAAAGGAGCTGAATTTTGTCCTGTGCATCAGCCTTGTTAGCACTTGTAACACAATTAGTTCAACTGGAGAACTGACTTCTTTATTTTATCTACTTTTAATTAAGTTACATTAATAAGCCACTTTAGATGGCACAGGTATAGACAATGTGGATAGAATGAGATCCTTGTGGGGAAATACCTAGAACTTTATTTATGAAGTTACTCTGGTAGGCAGGAAGAAAATGGGTATTTACCATGAGCACGTCAGCTAGCTGCAGCATGAGGCATTGTCTTACATGTTGCTTGTTGTGAGAATTAAACACTTCATGTTTTACATATGAAATCTAAACTTTTATGTCCAGTTACGTCCATGGATTGTGAGCTCCCCAATCCTGGATTCTTGGCTATATTTACAGCATCACATATGTTTCCTCCTGTCTCATAACAAATTTAGAGAATTTATTATATAGGGGCCAGAATTTCCTTCTTTTAAAATTTGATTTGAGAGATTTGCTCAAATACACAAATCCAATAAATAAGAGAGTTTCCTAGTCTTAGCAATGTTTTAGTTTTTCAGTTAATATGTATTATTTTAGGCAAATTTAAATTCATAGGAAAATTGAATTTAAAAATACTCATATAGTCCTTGCCTCCACATGTGACAAAACCCTCTATTGCTGACATCCTGCCCCACAGTGGTACATTTGTCAGAATCAATGACCCGGCACTTGACACATCATTATCACCCAGAGTCCATGGCTTTTATTAGGCTGTACTCTGAGTATTTTATGTCCTATGAGTTTTGAGCATTTACATAACAACGTGGGTCCATTATTGAAGCACTATGTAGAGTTGACCCCCGGTTCTGCCTTCTTCTTCCTTATTCAGGCCCTGGCGAGCACTAACCTTTGAACTGTTTCTGTAGTTTGCCTTTTTCTAATGTGGTGTCCAGCTGGAATCAAATCACCTTTTGAGATTATACTATTCATATTTCAGTTTTCTTATATACTTGCATAGCGTATTCATTGTTTTCCCATTTTTTGCTGAATCAGGCTAGTGCCTGGACAGATCATAGTTAATTTACTCACCCATCTCTTGAAAGACCTTCTACTTATTTCTGAGAGTTAGAAGTTATTAACACAACTGCGTTAAATGTGTTTTGTGTGTGCGTGCGTGCGTGCGTGTGTGTGTGTGTGTGTGTGTGTGTGTGTGTGTGTGTGTGTGTGAATGCAAGTTTTCATTTCACGTGGGTGAGTGACAAGAAAAACCATTGCTATGTGTTGTGGTAATAGCATTTTCAGGTCTATAGGAAAATTGTCCTCTAAAGGGGCTGAAGAGTTCTGTGTCCGCACTATCAACAGGAGAAATCAGTGCATATCTGCTCCAGCTGGTGGTAATGTCCATGTTTGGGATTCAGGCTGTTCTGACAACAGATAGTAGCTGTGTTGTTGTTTTGATTTGCAATTTGCAGTGGTGTATGGTGTTGAACATTTTTGTATGTTAATTGCCATATGTATTTTCTTTGGTACAGAATCTTTTCAGGTATTTTGTCTATTTTCTAAATAAGTTGTTTCCATGTTTTTTAGTTTTTCATCAATTTTTTTAATCTGTGATAAAATAATTGTTTTATTAAGAACCAAAGGCAAGCCCTGCTATCTCAGGTAGGTGACATGCTTGCAGATATGCCACAGTGTTCTTGTAGTGAACATAAGCAAGTTCACAGACCCATCCGAGTGATAGTCACTCTGGGTAGTCCTGACACACATACAAGCTGGCTCACGATACATACTACAAACTGACTAGTGCTTCTTTCTGTTATGCCAATCATTAACTTGGCCCCACTCTGTCCTCATACCACCAACATGAAATTAAGATAATAATAAGTTTGTAAGAGCTCTATTCTAAAAGTCAAACCATCTTTCCCTGAGATTGCACTAGGCCTGTGGTCGTATTCCCCAGATTGCAAGCTTTCCAGTTCGAAAATGATGGCATTGCCAGACAAATGTGGTCACTTCAGAAACAGCCTAATAGAAGCCCAGATACTGTCTGTACCATCTGAGCTTCTCCCTGCTGAGACTTCCAGTGCACTATGCTACATGATCCAAGAAACCCAGACTCATTGGTGCATGTTGGTCCTGATGGGATTTGATGATCAGTAGATAAACCAACAAAAGCAAAGCACATTTCTTTAGTGATGTTTTTTGTGGGTCATTTAATGATAATGTGTTTTAAAGGATTAATTTACCTCTGTCAAGAAAAAGAGAAAATTGCACAACTTACAACTTAGTTTAACAAACCTTAATATAAAATGAAAATGCTCATAAAATGTCATTATGCCTTGGTGTGTTAGGAAGGACTATTTCATTTTGTTTTCTTTGTAACATCTCTCCCTTTCTGTTTCACAGGGATCATGTCTGACCACCAATTTGGAAACCAGTTTATGTGCAGTGTGGTGGCCTCTCATGTAAGTCACCTGCCTACAACCAACCTCAGCTTTGTCTGGATTGCTCCACCAGCTGGCACGGGCTGTGTGAATTTCATGTGAGTACCTAAGGTGTATGTGACGAATATGGGAGGCAAATGCTGCCTTTAATGGGATTATACAGAGGAACTATTTCGTTATATCATGGCAGTTGCTTTGCCTTTAACTAAAATCATTAATTGTAGTGTTTAAGGAAGCTATAGATGGTTTTTAAAGTAGTCAATTTTCAATTTAATTTTTTCCTTTGTTTTTGATTTTGGAGGCAAGGTTTCTCTGTGTAATAGCTCTGTCTGTCCTGGAACTTACTTTGTAGATCAGGCTGGCCTTGAACTCACAGAGATCTGCCTGTCTGTGCCTCCCAACTGCTGGGATTAAAGGCGTGTGCTACCAACACCCAGCATTTCAACTAAAATTTGATTTTGCATATTTATTTATAAGCTCCATATTTATTCAATTCCAGATGGCAACAATGCTTAAAAAACCAGAGGTAAATGATCAGATAGGAAGTGAGTTTATGATCTGACAAAGTTTGCCTGAAGATCAGAGTGCAAAGCTAGCCACAACCCTAGAGGCCAGGCAGTGGTGATATATACCTTTAATCCTAGCAGGCACACTAGTTGGCCATAGAGAGCAGGCAGTGGTGGTGCACGACTTTAATCCCAGCACTGGAGAGGGATATAAAGCGGGGGACAGGAGCTGAGAGTCTGAGGTTTGGTGAAGAGCTGTGGAGTCTAAGGTTCGGTGGATCGCCTCTTTGGTCTGAGCATTGGTAGAGGTGAGAACTCTCCAGTGGCTGGCCACTTTGCTTCTCTAACCTTCCAAATATCCATCCCTGGGTTCTTATTATTAACACAAATTAGAATTAGTGCTCCAAGGAAGAGGAGGGGAATCGGGAGGAATTATGAAATGGCGCGAGTGCTGCTGCATGGTGCAGGGTTGCAGCAGTGTGAGAAGCTTCGCTAATGTGCTTCCTGTGGTCCCAAGGAGTGCAGCTCAATGAGAGACTGTACAGCTTGTCGTGGGGGGTGGAGTAAGGGAGACTCTGGGAGCTAACGAGAATATGAGAATGAATGAATGTCCTTCAAGTCATGCCCGTAACCCACTTTCTTTAGCTAGCTTCTACCTCCTAAAGTTCGTACAACCTTCCTACATAGTGCCGCCTTCTGGGGACCATGTCTTCAACACATCAGCCCATATGAGACATTTTAAATGAAAATCACAACTTTAAGACACTATGTCTTAAATACTGTCATTATTAAACATAAGTGTATGGACTGGGTATGGTGTTACATGCCTTATCTCTATGAGCCTGATGTCAGGTAGTCTACATAGTGACTTCCACGACAGCTGGAGCTATGTAGAGAGACCCTGCATATATATATATATATATATATATATATATATATATATATATATATATATATATATCACCATTTAGTCATTCTATATCATAAAACATAGCAAAACCAAGTTGCACCCCAATATACATACAGTTACTATTTGCCAATCTAGAAGCAAAAATAAAGGACGAGTGATGCCCCTGCACTGTAGGTGCAGGAATTGTGCTGTAGATGCATCTTTTGGGGATGGTACCCCATGATGGATTGATCTCTGCATTTTGACCAGTTGTAGTTTCATGTAGTAGTTTCCATCTATTGCTAAGAGAAGCACCTTCAATGAGAGAATAACTACACTCTTTGCGGGTATAAGGGTCATTTTAAGGTGTGTTTTGGAGTTAATGATAGCTTCGTAAAGTGGTAGTAGTATGATTTCCTGTATGATCCATGGCCTCATTAGCCCTGTTCCTAGTAGTATGGTTTCCTGTATGATCTGTGCCTCATTGGCCCTGTTAGTTTCCTGGGCTTATAGTACCAGGCATGACTTCCTTCCTGCTGAGTGGGCTTAAAGTCCACTTTGACAGCTGTTGGTTGAAGCCAAGATATGCATGCCACTATTGCACCTTTAGGCATATCTTGCCATGTTGATCACTGTTGTGGTTCCTAAACATCACAGTTAGATAGGACTATTGATTGATTCCTTCCCTTAGAAGTTTACACAAGTCTAGATGGGGTGGAAAGATTGTAAGAGCCAGAGGAACAGGAAGTGTGTTGTGAGATTGTTTCTCCTAGAAATGACAGGGAAACTTAACCCCATGATACCTCAATAGTGTGGCTGTGTAGATAAGATCTGAACAATGACAATATGAATAGATACGCTAAAATGGAAAAGTAAAAACACCACAGGTCCCTGCACATAGACAACATCTAAGCAATAGGAAAGGGGGTGCTAGAAAATAAAATGAAAGCAGATATAAAAAATTTCTTTCAGAAACAGCTGACCTGAGCAAATGGGAACTCAAGGACCCTAGTTTGACAGCTGAGGAACCAGCATAGGACCAAATCAGGCCCCCTGAACTTGGGTGTCATTTGGGAGGCCTGGGAAGTCTATGGGGTGTCTTGACCGTGGAACCAGTATTTTATCCCTAGTTCATGAATGGGCTTTGGGAACCCAATCCCTATGAAGGGATACTCTGTCAGCCTGGATACATGGGGGAGGGCCTAGGCCCTGCCCCAAATGATGTGACAGACTTTGATGATTCCCCCATGGGAGGCCTCACCCTCCCTGAAGAGTGGATAAGGGATGGGATGGGGGTTGGTGGGGACATGGGAGGTTGGGAGAGAGAGGGAACTGGGATTGGTATGAAGATTTTCAGAGAGGAAGGAGAAAATGTGACCAGTAGGTGATTTGTGGCAGTGGTGGCTCGGGTACACCTTTGGACCTAAGATTTTCTCATGGGCTTTCACTAAGAGGAGACTGGGAGACAGAGTGAATGTTCTTGACAACAGGACACACACCACACTGTACCCTTTGACATCTCTCAACATGGACTGTGCCTCCTCCCCTACCCAGCAGCCACCATTCCTCATCCTTCCTATCTGGTTTTTACTCATGTCCCTCGTTACATTTTGTTTTTATTTCTAACTTATGTTCTTGTTCATTTAATAATCCTTTTACCACTAAAATTCAAGTTCCTTGGAGGCAAGAATCTTTGTTTTTTTAGTCATCTGCTT
This sequence comes from Cricetulus griseus, assembly GCF_003668045.3. NCBI lineage: Eukaryota > Metazoa > Chordata > Mammalia > Rodentia > Cricetidae > Cricetulus > Cricetulus griseus. Next base: position 172,251,130 of record NW_023276806.1, read on the forward strand.
CAACAGTCCAGGATAGTTCTTGGCACACAGTAGTCACTCACTGAATTTTTGGCAAATGTAACTCAGAAACAGAAACAGCTGTTCACTAAGCATTCAGGCAAAACAGAGGTAAAAGAAATCCTTAATGTTTCTACTGTAACCTCATGCTCAGGCCAAAAAAAAAAAATCCTAAAACTAATTCTTTTCACCCAACAGCATTCAGGTCAGTGTCAGGGTCTCCTGTGGTCACCCCAGCACTGGCTACTACACACTCTGCCTGCTACTCTGTTCTGTGTGACCCAGATGACAATGCCACAATATCGAATAGAGTTGGTTGACATTTAATCCCATTGCCTTCTTCCTTGGGAAGCTTTTGTATTTGATCCTTTTTCTGCAGTACCTCCTCAGATCACTGCTGGAGTTTCATGCCTGGTCACCCACTTCTACCCACTCCATCCTACACAGAGGTGTCTAGCCACTCTGAGGCATGGTGATAACTCTTTCAGGGTTTGGAGAAGCCTGCATTGCTCTTCTGAAGCCAGGCCTTTGGCAAGGCAGGGACCTGCAGCCCTGTCTCAGGTTTGCTTTTGCTGTCTTCTTCCTGGACTCTAGATGAGCACAGAGTAGGAGAGCATCCTAAGCATTCTGATTTTCTTCCTGCTTTTCTCTCCCTGGGATGCTTTCCCCCAAGTCTAATTGCCTCACATTCTTCAAGACTTGATCAAAAACGTTTGATCAAGCGGGGGGGGGGGGTGGGATGAGGGGGTGTTGTTATTTTGTTGTTTACATCTGTGTATATGGTAGTTGGTACAGTGTCTCAGTTATGTGATCTCAAGGTATATGTTCTCCAGTGTCACAGTTTATCTCAGTAACGATCCCTGCCTCTTGCATCATGCATATATATAACTTCCTACCTCAAAATAAGAAATCCTTTATAAAAAGGCAAGTCATACAGTAATAGAAACAGTGTAAAGCTGTCTACTTCAAACCAACTTAGGTTTTCTTCTTTTATTTTTTTTCATAGTGAGGCTTGAACCTCACTCAGTCTTGACCATGCTATCCAGTTCTCTACTATGAGTTATAATAAATCCCAATTTAAGTTTTAATTGAATCTAATAAATACATTAAAATATGATTTTTGAATGTTTTGTCACTGTGACCAAATACTTGACACAAAAGGAATGTATGCCAGAAAGATTTATTTTGGCTCAAAACATAGAGAGTAGTGCCATCATGGCATAGAATGCCCATCATGGTGAGGATGTACCAGTCATGGAAGGGAAGGGTTGGTAAAGTGCATGGCATCAGGAACTGGCTGAATCAGGAACCAGAGAAAGGGAATGTAAGTGCTCACTGGCATAGCCCCTTTCCGTTTTCATCCATCCCAGCCATGCCATGGTATGGAAATTCTCCAGAAACTCTCTCAAAGACTTGCCAAAATGTGGCTCCTATGTGATTCCAACTCCAGCCAGTTTGGCATTGAAGATTGTACATCACAAATGTTTTATGATCTCACTGTTTCTAGAATGAATGAATGAATGAATCCTGTTTCTTCTGAGTGTTTTCAGTCTTATCTCTGGTGTGTTCTTAGCGGTCAGTCAGAAAAATTCCATTTGTTCAGAATAAATTTTTTGACTGAAAGGAAATGCAATCACTCTCAATTTTTTTATAGTTTCAAGTAAAATTTGATTATATAGTTTGCACTTTCTAGAATTCTTTTTCTTTCCTCGTCCTCCTCCTCCTCCTCCTCCTCCTCCTCTTCTTCTTCTTCTTCTTCTTCTTCTTCTTCTTCGTTTTTTGAGACAGGCTTTCTCTGTGTAGCTTTGGAGCCTAGCCTGGCACTCGCTCTGTAGACCAGGCTGGTCTCAAACTCACAGAGATCCGTCTGCCTCTGCCTCTGGAGTTCTTGGATTAAAGGCGTGAGACACCAATGCCAGGCACTTTCTAGGATTCTTGATAAGCAGTTATGTCATATAATATCTGTCCTTTGTGGGTAAGATTCTTTCATTGATCTCTTTCCCTATTACTTGTGAGAAACACAGGAGAGGGAGACTGAACATGGACTACTGAAGCAATCTATTGGCACTTTCCTACCTATATTCTACAGTATCTATATATGCATCAATATATGCATCAATATTATGCATCAATAATTAGTAGCCTTCCAGCAGTACTTGAAGATTGTTAATATTAAATATTGACAATATTTGATATTTTGAGTATCAAACAACACTAAAATAGTACAATAACCTACAGTATTTGAAGGGTAGTGCACTCTATTCTCTTTTCCAGTTAGCCTTGAAATTAGAGCTTTGATTGTGAGCGTGGGAGAGTTCTTTTTCTGCTTTTTACTTCTTAGTTGATATACAATGTCAATACTTCTTTGTAGGATGCAGTTATAATTCAGTTACATGTATATAAATGTAAAGATCAAACCAAAGTAGTTAACAACTGTATCCTCCAAGATTTCTTTTCTCCTGTTTTCGTATTTTGCCTATTCCTGACTTCTTGTGTCTATCTAAACCTATACGTAAAAGTGTGTGTGTGTGTGTGTGTGTGTGTGTGTGTGTGTGTGTGTGTGTGTGTGTGTTGTATATGAGGAAGCCAACCTCCAGTTTCATTCACTATGTCCACATTGTTTTGTGAGACATTGTGTTCACTGGAACCTGAGACTCATCATTTAGTCCAGGCTAGCTAATGGATAAGCCCCAAGGAACTACCTGTATTTGCCTTCCCAGGGTTGGGATTTCAAACCAGCATAACCATGCCTTAGTTTTTACAACTTTTCAAACCTTGGTCCTGGTACTCGTGTGGTAAGCACTTCCACAACAGCCATGTCACCATGCCTGACTTCTTTTAAATACATTTTATTAGTCACCTATATATCATTGCTATGTCAGTTTGAGGGTTTTTAAAAATATCTGTTTAAAAATTATATTTATGCATTGGCAGGAGCAGTGGGGGCATGCTCAGGCCACACCCCATGTGTGGAGTCAGAGAATAATTTGTAGTTGTACTCTGCTTCCACTATGTGGGTTCTGGGCTTGGAACTCAGATCATCATGCTGGGTGTCAAGCATCTTTGCTCACTAAGCCATCTTGCCAGCCCTAAATATGTTTTCAGATATTTAAAGTCCTAGGTCCCCATTCTACTTTCTTCCTTTTGTGATCTTATAACAGAAGGAATGCTGGCTTTGAAGACGTTCAGTGACTAGTATCTAACTTAGCATGTGTGTGGTCTTTGTAGACTGTGTGAGTTGATAGTACACTCAATTTTTAATCTCAGCACAGCACTCTGAGGATAAGGGGTCAGCTGTACTGATGCATAGAGACATAAAGGGCTACCGTTAGTATTACTGTTTGTCACCTCTTGATGACACTGTATAAGTGATGTTACCTCATATTTTCCTCATATTCATGTGTTATGACTGCACTGTTTACCTCTAATTTTATACTGAATTATAGTCTTCAGTGAATAGCAAGCCTCAAGTAAAAAGAGAGAGCAAGAGAGGGAGGAGAAGAGAGGGCTAAAACAGGTAGAGACAGAAAGGAAAGGTGCAAGGACTAAGAGAGAAAGCCAAGGAGGGAGGGAAGAGGCAAAGAAGAAACCTTCAAGCCATTTAACCTTAGAGATATTGAAAAAGACACCAGGGAAGTAATGATGTTTAATTTACCTTACGCATGCCATTCATCTAAGTGGTTTTTATATTTTAATCCAGTAATTCTCATAACAATAGAGCCCACTTTAGAGAATTACTGTCTCAATTTATAGATGAGAACACTGAAGTACGGAAATGTTGAATAACTAGCCTTAAGTAACTCCGTGAGCAAAATAGTCTGAGATAAAAGTGATTTTCCCACTTTTCATGCATTTGAAATGATCACTTTTCTATTTTATTGTAGACAAAAATTATACTTACACCATTGAAGTCAGATAGAGTTTTCGGCATAGCAACATCATCTTCCCCACATGGCCAGCAGGTGTTTCCCACTCTGAAATGTGTGCTGATAAGATGAGCAGCACAATCCCCCAGTTCATCCAAATACCAAGAAACACAAAAACTGAAAACAAAATGAACCAGATATTTTCTATTTAAGATAAACTTGGGTCAGCAAAGAGGGACCTGGGAGGGACCATACGTGAACATTGATTTCCAAAGAAATAACTTCTAGAGGGGTTGCTTTTAAAGTACTCTAAGAAAAAAGCAGAAAGCTCATTTGAAAAATTGAAGACACTGGCAGTTTCTGAATGCCTGTCAGGATTCAGGTAGAATGGACGCAGAGGTCTGGAGGGCTGCCTTGAATGGAGCCCTGATGCTTTTAATTTTTGATGGGAGCCATTCCAGCCTGCCTGCAGAATCCCATGAGAAAAGCAGTAGTAGTTGGTTGTCCATTTATTTCCACCCATCAAAAGGAAATCCCACAATTATTTGCTTTGTTACTTAAACACCTGAAATAAGACAAGGACCCTGCATTTCTTTGTTTGTGCCACAAACAAGATTGTCAGCAGTTTCTACATACATATTCTACTTAAATCTCAAGACTGCATACCGTTTGGTGCAAAAATAAATTACTTCTCCTGTAAGTTGGAAATGATTGTATCCCTATTGTGAAATAAATCTAGATATGTTGTTTTCTGAATAAGGAATTTCATCTGTAAATCACAATTCTCTTTTTCCCTCCGATGGTCTGATTTTCTTTTGTTTTTTATACATATCCTTCAATTTGATACAATTATTTTAGTGCTACTCAAAAATGTACTGTGAATGACAGGATAAAAGTATATTATTCATCCGTGGAGGGAAATGTTGGAAGCCTGGCTATAGTTCGCACCTCCCGCCAGCCCCTGCTTTTTATCAGATTTACACAGCCAATTAGGCTGGAGGAGGTGACAGTCTGACATGCTCTCAGAGGTCAGGGTGCTTCTTGGGGATTTAATTTTTAATTGAGAGGAGTATGGCTGAGATAAAATATATACATCAAACTCCAAGAAGGATTGAAGAAACCAATTGTTAGACTAATTATGTGCCATATTTTTGAAGTTTAACAAATACTTAAAAGTGAAAACAACTGTCTTCACTTTTCTGTCCTTTGTTTCTTCTTACTTCCTTAAAAAATTCTCAAGCCTTGTTGATTCTATTAGGATAATCTCCCGGGATCTCCTCAGGGCCACCTTCTCTGCATCACTCGTAAGACCACCAGAGAAGTAGCGCTGCCTCTCATTGTGGGAGACGGACTATTGCTGTGAATTTTACCCCAGGCTGAATGGCTGTGCTAGAGAATTTGTTCCTTCCTGAAAACACCTGCTTTTCAGACAGCTGGGGAAACCAATGGCAAAGCAGCATCTTCCCCTTGCTTGGTTTCACTTGTTGGGGTGAGGATGTTGAGAGCATTTAGAAGGGCTTAGGATTTGGAGCCAGAGATGCCCCTCTCTTCAGGCCCTATGGCTAAGGTGGGACACCCGAACTTGACACATGTTACTTAGAACCACATGGAATGTTTGTGAAAGACCTAAGTCTACAGTCTTCCCACGTTACAGTGAGACATGCATCTGATTCTGCTGGAAATGCCTGCCTTATGGGATGTTTGTGGGGAGGCTTGGTTATTTCTCTATTTGGAATTTATTTAACCAGTTTTAGAAAGCCCTAGTGAGTTTTCACCCCAGATTTTAACACATTTAAAATTAACAATGACAGTGATGTTGGAGAAACAGGTAAATGAACTTTCCCCATGGCACCAGCTACTCATGACTTGTCAGTGTCAGGATATGGGTAATATTGGCAAGCACCAGAGTCACTTTTGAAGTCTACTTTTAGTCCAATATCAGAATATTAAGTCATGGGTGCAAATGGCAAATAAAAATTTTAATCCTTTCAAATAAAAATTGAAACAGTTGATTTTGTCTGGCATAACTTACTTGCATATGTACATATTAGTATATGTTTATAATACACACACAACCGTATGTACATACATATATTCTAAGACTTGTTTGGAATTGTAGTTTCTAGCAAGTAACTACAAGCCATGTGCAACTGTTTGAATTAGATTAATTAAAATTGAATACAATTTAAGTTGTAGTTCCAGCGACATGTCAAGTCTTCACCATTTTAGCCCTTGAAGAAAGTTCCCCTGTCTGTAACAGGGTTACAGAGTTTGCCCGGTTATCCTCCCCTCTGGTATGACCTTGACGTTTTCTGAAAGTAACCATGCATGTCAAAGCAAGGTAAGAGAATGGCTCAGCCTGTGCTTACGAGGTGTGAACTAGGCAATCAAGTGAACTGCATCAGGTTCACTCTTGTGAACTTGACTTGCCATGGGTTTGAACCTCACTGATCGGGATGTTTTTTCCTGAGAATCTCGTTAACCTGACTGTTCATTTTAGATTCATTTGCCGGGTGCAGCACTCTCCATGGTCTTAAACATAACTGTGTCAGGTAGCTGTGTGTGATGGGTGAGCATTGCCTTGGGTTACCCTACTCCTCTTACATCTTTCTTACCCCTGCTCCCATCCTGCCAATCCTGTCCTACCTCTGCCATATGTTCTATGCTCTACACTTTCTAGAATGTGGAAACTTGTTCTCATGGGCCCATTGTTTAAAATTAGCTCATCTAGTAGGCTAATCATTGTGAATACTGGGGTTTAGCATGCCATTTGATGCTGATGCTTGTGAAGACAGCAGTGGTATTGTATTAACAGTAAAACTCCATCTTCCATGTGCTGGCATGTGCTTGCCAGGCATCCTAAGCTCCCCCATGCTTTCCAAGCAGGATTTCCTAAAGGGACTGCACAATAAATTTGGCTCAAATTTTGACCTTTCACCTACCATCATATGCTACCATCCTATGGCACATTGAAAATGGGATTCATGAAGACAGCACAGTAACCGGGGAGATGCTTGGAATGCAGAGTGAAGAAAGCCTAGAGAAATGTGTTGCTGTGATTAATTTCCAACACATTACAGTTGTCTGGCATCATGGAAGACCAAACTGACCCAGGCAGAATTTTCCTGCTAAAATCATGTAGAAATTGGAGCTAAGACAGCAAGCTTTAAGATCTGTGAGTATGACAACAGCAGGTTCGAGGAGAAAGGAGAAATGGCTAGGTTGACTTAAGAGGCAGAAGCTGAAGCTGTCATGTCCTACAGACATTGAAAACCAGACCAAGGCCCCAAGTTTGGCTTTCTGACCTGTGTAGACTGGAATGGTGAGAGACCCTTCACAAATAGTAGAAGGTGAGAAAGAGGGGAGGGCTGCGAGTAGGCCCACTATATAAAGCATCCATTTTCTGGAAACACAAAAATGTTTGTTATCTGCCTGGAGTCATCCATAAATATAAGTTACTTATATTTATTTATACTCAACATGTGAAGAGTTGCTCTGGCCATCCCCAACAATGACATGGAGACTTATTAATTATGAAAGCTCAGTCAGTAGCTTAGGCTTTTTTCTAACTAGTTCTGACAACTAAATTAACCCATTCCTTTTTATCTGTGTGCTGCCACATGGCTCATGGATTTTACCTCTTCTCCTGAATGTATGTTCCCCCTGAGTCAGGCAGGCAACTCTGCCTTTCTTCTTCCCAGAGTCCCCTGTACCTGGAAATCCTGCCTAGCTATTGGCATTTTGGCTTTTTATTAAACCAATTGGAGTGACACATCTTCACCGTGCACAAAAATATTATTCCACAACAAATTGCTTTAATTTCAAAGCAATGCAAAATCAAACTAAAATGCAATATAGTCTTCGAATTTGAAGAAGGAAGAAAATAAAGTATTTTAATACCCTCAAATTAGCTTGCAAAATTATAGCCTTAGTTAAATAGTTAAAGTTAAAAATGGATATGAAATTAGAACTTTCACAGCAGGAAGGAGATTGGGAAAGGATTAAACATCATTTAAAAATCATGGAAGTATAAAATGTAGTGGACTCCTGAACGAGTCTAAGCCTGTCAATAACTACAACAACCATAAACAGGTGAAAATTTCCATTTGAAAATAACTTTCAGAATGTCATTTCAAAATTGCAGAAATATGTAGCTTCTGAAAGTCAAACCTATGCACAAGCTACAAAAACAGAGATAAAAGAGGCATACTGGGCAAGTGCTATACAAAAGCAATTAAGCTTTGCTACATTAACCAGAGAATTGTAAAAAGGTGTTATTAAGGCTAAAGATAACTGCTTAAGAACAAGATGGTTTTCAGGTGAACAGAGCTGAAGCCAACATTTAAAACTGAAAATTACCTTTTATGTGGCAGAATGCTGAGTACATGTTTCCAATATTTAAATTGCAAAAAGCATTATAAAATTATTTGGAACATGCTTGTTGAAAAGATGAAAGATAAAAAGTGTTGGAGAAGACACAGACAAAAGGGAAGTCTTATAAATGCCTGATGGGAATTTAATTACCAACTATTGTGGAAAATATATTGGAGATTCCTTAAAAACACTAAGAGGAGAACTAGCATAAGCCTCAGCAGACTTGTGTTTGCATAGTCACAGGTAATAAAATCAATATGTTAAAGCAATGTCTGCGTGCTCATGTTTATTATAGCATTATTCACAATTTCCAAGATGTGGAAATAATTTATATCCACCAACAGATTAAACCATGTGTACCCATGCACATTGGACTGCTATCCGGTCTCACAGGGGGGTCTGTCATTTGTGACCTGGGTGGATATGGAGGAAAACATTCTAAATGCAGCAAGTCAGGCTCAGACACAGGCATCATGTGATCTCACTTCTGTGTGGAGTCTAAAAGGTTGAACTCTGAATCGCTGAGGATGTACAGATTGCTACCAGACAGCGGAGGTGGGCTTGATGGGGAGGGAAGAGAGCTTTTGATCAACGCACCAAAAATTTCAGATAAAAGGAATAGGTTCTGTGATCTATTGTACAGCAAGGCGGATAAACACAGATAATAATATCATACACTTCAGGATAACTGAATTTCCATTGCTTCACCATAGAACCTAATTATTGACTCAGTTGATTGAATCATGCAGCATCGTATGCATACATCAAAACATCACACTATGTCACACAAGTGAATATAATGTAGTTTATCAATCCAATGGAATATTAATTGGAGATTAATAAATATTCATTGAATGGGTGTGTGAATGCATTGTATATCAGAAGATGATGCCAAAGAATTAGAGTCTGTACTCAAGGTTTTCCCTCCAGACATATACTGGTAACAGCAGGCTATCTAATATGTTAACTGTTTGGGGAAATATCAATTTGGTCATCTAATAAAAATCTTTCAGCAGTTTAAATTTTCTGGTCTATGGTTTTTCTCTAACAATTCCAGGGACATTACATAAATTATTCTAATTATTAATTCTGATATTTAAACATTCTAGAATATGACTATTGTTTGGTAAACTGAACTATATTTGAATGCTACTTAGACTAATGCAAAATTTAAACATTAATATTATTGACTGTATTTTTAAATTGAACAGTCCAAGTCCATGGAAAGGATTATTACAGAATTGTATTGCTTATTGCTTTATTGGAGACTTATTTTTGAAAATTTTGGGGAACTATATATGTAAAACACAATGTTTAAACATATTTAAACTATTATTAAGTCAGTGTATGTTTAAAGTCCTTTTATTTATGAAGTAAACATCAAACAAAAACCACCTCATAATACTAATGTGGTTTTAGTCACTGAAGCTTGTAAGTTCTAAGCTGGAGTCAAGTGCAAGGGAGAACATCCCCATTAGTGTTTATGGATGGGATTGTGAGGAATGCATTCATTTTCTGGGCTGCGTATTCTAAAGAACAACATTCCATTCCGAGTTTCGTAGGAAAGACAGATGGTGAAAAGGCTTCTAATTAAAAACGTACCCTGTAGTTGCAAGGTAGCTAAAATGGTCGTCCCTTAATCAGACCCTTGTTTTAACTTAGGCAAATATGTTGAAAGTGTCTTTAAAGCTAAGCCACATAAGCCCTTCTTCTAAATCCGCCTGCAGGCGCTAATGCTCAGATTGGAGAAGGCATCCTATTTGCTAAGTGCAGAGATGGTTATAAAAGAGCTTTTCTCACTCTAAGGATAAAAGCCAGAGTATACTTTAATTTTGGTGACTGGCTGGCTCATCTCAGCACCATAATAGTGATTTGGCTCAAACCCAAAAAGTAGCAAGTCAGTACTTACATGTCTATGGATCAAAATTAGATGAAAAATTGCTGTTTCTCATCTCCAAAGCTATTTGCTGCACATTTTATAACCCTCAAGATGCCTTTTGTAATATGTGATAACAGAGCCAACCACAGCATCTGCCTAGAAAGAGATTACTTTAATTATGGACTCAATGTCCTATTTTCTGCAAGTGATCCCTAGAGACAGGCTTCCCGCCGAAGGAGAGGTGCAAGGGTACACATTAAAGCCTCACGTCAGCCCCGAAGACTTGGCTAACATGCGACAAGGGCACCCATAAACTGCCTTCATTTCCTAGTCTGCACTGCGATAGAGGAGTCCAGAGTGATAGGTTTTTAATTATTCTAGCATCTGCTGCTTTGACTCCGCATAGTAAAGGCAAGGTGAGCTTATCAGGGAACAAAACCTCACAGGGGTCTGCACAGGAAATGGACTATATTAAACAGCGTTGGCAAAAAAGCACTCTTATTTTTATGTGATTTTTTCTTAACAAAGAAACAAAGCACTTTAATTTCCAATAATTCTTAAATTAAAAAGTTGGATAGAACATACTATCCTTTCATGTTTTCTTTCCAAGCTGAAAAATATTTATTTTATTAGGTAAGTGGATTGCCTGTCAGTCCAGTTCTGGTTAACATATTAAATGCCTTGTTGTGGAGACTTCTTTGCCATCCAGAATAATGAGTTTTATGTAGAATCAATATGGATAGCTAGTGTCTGTCCATGAAAATTCTTAATAACATTCACTGACTCAACATTATGAATGGTAGCTAAAAGAAAATTGTTGCCTTATTTTTTCTTCCCAAAGGAACATGTTCCTGGGTGCATGTTCCTCATGGAGTCTTCAAAAGTGGAGTCCACACAACACACATGCAGCTTCCATGGGATCCCATCTGACTTCTCAAAAAGTATAACTGAAAAAGTGTGTATTTGACATTTTCTAAAGCTTGAAGGTTATAGAGGACTGACTATGGGAATTAAGTTTAAACCTAAAAAAAAAAGCATTTGACATGGAATAATTTTGTGGATTTTGTGTGTAGGAGAGAAATCCACCCCCCCCCCAAAAAAAAACTGTACCGACAATCACCTTAGGTAAAAACATCTAATCTTTAAAGATGTTTTATGGTGACATTATTTTCTGGTTTAGAAATGAGATACTATTTGTATTTTATACTTCAATAAGGAAAGTGAAATCAATATAAGGGAACTTTAAATGTAGTCTAAAGCACTGAAATAAATATTTGTACTTTTCTTTTCTAGAATATATGCTCCATATACAGGAGAACGATGTTGAACAGATAGTTAGACATAATTTTTGTACTGCATAAACTTTGTAGATGGACAATTGGATCTGCATTATCTATATGTCAGTGCTTCTAAGGAGGAGAAAGACTCAACATCCATTTCCGTTTAGCTCATGTGTGTTAGGAATGAAAGTAGTGCAGATCTATTGGAGACAACCGCCAGCGTCATCAGCCACAGTAAAATAACCCAGAATTCTTTCATGTTATTGCTGGCTTTGAAAATATATATTTCTCTACTTTGTGTGGCAGACCCCAGATTTGCTGTGCAGTAAGTACTCCACACTAAATGGGGGACTGCAGCATGAAGCTTTCACTCCTTAAGGAGCAAAGGAAAACATTGTCTCTGAGTGTTTAATTCTATACTACTCTCGGTAGCTTCCAATTAAACTTTTAAATTAAGTTTTTAACAGTTATATTTGGAATATAGACTCTGCTGTTTTCAGACATTGTGTCTGAGTCTTTTAAACTATTAAGTTATTATTACTTTTTGACTTTCTGTCATTTTTGAGTTGAATAAAAAAATACCTTGAGTTTTAATTAAAAAGAATAGAAATGAGCAAATATTTTTCAAAACACAGATTTTTTTTCATATTTATGCTTGACAATAAATATTACCTCCTTAAAACATTTTAAGATATTTTCTGATTATGAAAACAATCCTTGCATATGTTAAAATATTACTTGGTCAGTCCCTCCATGTATACAGACACACATTTCTACTGTCTCAGAAATTAGAACAGTGCCTCAGGGTGTACTTCTCCAGATACACATATGTGCTCAATTGTAGTTTTAGCAAATTTGGAGTTCTTCCATCCATTTTATTTTCTAATCTAGATTTTTTTAGGAGAAAGAAAATGTTTACATTATGAATGTTTTCACGATAACCATCCATCCCATCCAGATAGCATCCCGTTAGTCATCTACACGGAACTGTGTTTAGTCACCTCTCATCTGTCTACATTGTACGTGCTTCTGATGGGTTATTCTCAATGTAATTTTGTGATGGACCACCTTGTAGCTAATATTTTTGCATACTTCTAATTGAAAATATATTATTCTTATATTAAAGTTAACTATGAATTCATTCTGATAAAACAAAAAACTAAGACATGTATAAACCTGCATTTTCATTGTTAGCTGAGGCACACAAAGATAGCATTAATAATTATTTCCAAGATAAATGTCACTGTCCTAATTATTGTTGTAATGCTCTAGTCACCACTTCAACAACATTTAATCATTGTGTAGTGTTTTCTGTTCCTTTATTGAATTTCAATAAACATTTATGTTTGCTTTCATCTGAAGGCAAACATTCTGTTTCCAAAGCCCCAGGGAATGCACAACAATTTAGTTGACATGCCAATAGAATGAGATGCTTAATCTGACACACACACACACACACACACACACACACACACACACACACACACACACACACTCATTATGTGTACATATATACACAGGTTTAAATATGTTTGTTACTTTATTGTTTTATAAGATAGCCCTTTATATAATAAATTATAAACCCATTAGTAAATGGGATTTTGCTTTATTACATTATACAAATATTGAACTGTACATAATTCATCCCCAAGTAATTGTAAGCTCCTGTTAGGACCTTTAAAAATATCACTAATTTATTAATACTTCTATGACAACATTATTTTCATCTTTCTTTACTTCCATATCCTGTTTTTTCTTCCCTTTCTTTTTTATTTTTCTTGAGACAGAGTTTCTAGGTGTAAAAGCTCTGGCCATCCTAGAATTCACTTTGTAGACCAGGCTGGCCTTGAACTCAAAGAGACCCACATGCCTCTGACTCCTGATTGGTGGGTTAAAGGTGTGCACCACTACTCCCAGCTTCAAAGTAAATTCTTTTATTTTTTGGAGATTTTTTTATTTGAATTAGAAACAAGATTGTTTTACATGTCAATCCCAGTTCCCTCCTCCTCCCCCCTCCCCTACCACCCCCCAACTAAAACCCTACATATCACATAACCTTTCTGCTCCCCCTGGATGGTGAGGCCTTCCATGGGGGGGGGGGGTTCAATCAGAGTCTATCATATCCTTTGGGATAGAGCCTAGGCCCACCCCCGTGTGTCTTGGCTCATGGAGTATTCCTCTATGTGGAATGGGCTCCCAAAGTCTACATCTATGCTAGGGATAAGTACTGATCTACTACAGGAGGTCCCATGGAATTCCAAGGTCTCCTCACTGACACCCATGTTCCTGGGGTCTGGATCAGTCCCATGCTAGTTTCCCAGCTATCACTCTGGGGACCAAGAGTTCCCCAATGTTCAGGTCAGCTGTTTCTGTGGGTTTCACCAGCCTGGTCTGGACCCCTTTACTCATCACTCATTCTTCTCTGCAAATGGATTCCAGTTCAGGTCAGTGATTAGCTGTGGGTGTCTGCTTCTATTTCCACCAGCTGCTGAATGAAGGTTCTAGGATGGCATATAAGTGAGTCATCAATCTCATTATCAAGGAGGGCATTTAAGGTAGACTCTCCTCTGTTGCTTAGATTGTTAGTTGGTGTCATCTTTGTAGATCTCCAGACATTTCCCTAGTGCCTGATTTCTCTTTAAACCTAAAATGTCTCCCTCTATTATGGTATCTCCTTTCTTGTTTTCTTCTATTCTTCCCCTGACTCAACCTTTCTGCTCCCTCATGTCCTCCTCACCCCTCCTCTTCTCTTCTCATTATCCTAGCTCCCTCCTCTCTCCTCCCATGCTCCCAATTTGCTCAGGAGATCTTGTCCCTTTCCCCTTCTCCAGGGGACCATGTATGTCTCTCTTAGGGTCCTCCTTGTTTACCAGCCTCTCCTGCAGCCTGGACTGCAGGCTGGCAATCCTTTACTCTATGTCTAAAGTCCACATATGAATGAGTATATACAATGCCTGTCTTTTTGTGACTGAGTTACCTCCCTCAGAATGTTTTCTTCTAGTTCCATCCATTTGCCTGCAAATTTCAAGATTCCATTGCCTTTTTTCCCGCTGAGTAGTACTCCATTTTGTAAATGTACCACATTTTCTCTATCCATTCTTCAGTTGAGGGGCATCTAGGTTGCTTCCAGGTTCTGGCTATTACAAATAGTGCTGCTATAAACATCTATAAACATTGTTGAACAGATGTCCTTGTTGTATGAATGTGCTTCTTTTGGGTATATTCCTAAGAGTGGAATTGCTGGATCTTGTGGTAGACTGATTCTCATTTTCCTGAGGAGTCGCCATACTGATTTCCAAAGTGGCTGTACAAGTTGGCACTCCCACGAGCAGTGGAGGAGTGTTCCACTTTCTCCACATCCTCTCCAGCCTAAAATGTCACTGGTGTTTTTGATTTTAGCCATTCTGACAGGAGTAAGATTGTATCTCAGAGTTGTTTTGATTTGCATTTCCCTGATGACTAAAGATGTTGAACACTTTCTTATGTGTCTTTCAGCCATTTTAGATTCCTCTATTGAGAATTGTCTATTTAGTTCTGTACCCCACTTTTTAATTGGATTGTTTGGTGTTTTGGAGACTAGCTTCTTGAGTTCTTTGTATATTTTTATATTTTGGAAATCAGCCCTCTGTCAGATGTGAGGTTGGTGAATATCTTTTCCCAGTCTTGCTGACTGTGTCCTTTGGGAAAAGATATTCACCAACCCCACATCTGACAGAGGGCTGAATTCCAGCAAGTCAAAGTAAATTCTTAATATTGACATCTTTAAGCTTTTTCCCAAAAGAAATCCTACAATTGTATTCTGGGACATTATAGTTATGAAAACACAAACATGGCCATAGTTAATACCAACCATTTTTTTCTGTTTCTAAGAATATTTACACTAAACTTTCTCATCCATGTAGTAATGGTTTCCATTTTGTTGAATTTAAAGCATAATATTCCCAGAGAGGAGAAGAAAGCTGTTGGTGTGCTTGCATCTCTGATTATCTAGCTGCCCTTGCTCTCAGCTTGCTGGTCCATAAATCTCCCAGAAGCAAGAATCCACAGTGAAATATTCAATTTCATTAGTTCCTTTAGACTTTCCTAGAAGTAAAATGCTAACTTGCTGTGAATACACAGATCAACCGTAGATATCAGTGTCAACAAGAAAATAAAACAATGTAAGCAAGGGAAATCTGAGCTGTATCCCACAGTGATGCTCTCTGTCACTGCACCAACAGCAGGATTGGTGGTGAAGGATTGATCTCCAAGAATACTCAGTGCTCCGTTCTCAACAGCTCTTTAAAGGCCGCTAAACAGAGAGTGGTGGCTTCACCGGCAGCTGTCATGGAATTAGGGATAGTATTAGCTAAAATAATTTCATTGGTAAAGAAAACCTTTGAAAGTGTGTTGTGCGGGGGTGGGCCTAGGCCCTATCCCAAAGGATATGATAGACTCTGATGACACCCTATGGAAGGCCTCACCATCCAGGGGGAGCAGAAAGGATATGTGATAGGTAGGGTTTTAGTTGGGGGATGGTAGGGGAGGACAGGAGGGAGAAGGGAACTGGGATTGTCATGTAAATCAATCTTGTTTCTAATTCAAATAAAAAAAATTGAAAAAACAAAACAAACAAACAAAAAACTGGGGCCATATTGTAGTGGCTATGGCCCAGAAACACAAAATTAAAAAAAAAAAAGAGTGTGTGTGTGTGTGTGTGTGTGTGTGTGTGTGTGTGTGTGTGTGAGTGTGTGTGTGGCCAGAGAAAGACAGCTAGTGCAATCCACTGTAAAGTGTGACATAGCTTTGGGGACATAGCTTTCTGTATTTTGAACTTTTCACAATTTATGCAAATTAAAAGGTGATTCTTTTTAAATGTAAGGAACCTTAACACTATCCTACCTTTCTGCTGAATCTACATAGAGAAAATGAAATTTCTGGAATACACTAAAGTGTGTTTTCCCTAGTTTCAAAAACCACTTAGCAGCTTAACTTAAGACTTCTGGAACTGAAAGTGTAAGTGCTTTTATGGAAGAGTTAACGGGAGGGTTTAAATATCAACTACCTTTGAAATTTGTTTTTGTTGTTTTGTGCCCATTTTTACAGAACTTTCTAGAATGGAAGTGGTGAGGACAGATTAGCCTTGAATAATTAATTTGTGTAAGAAGTTGCTAAACTGGTAGTTCACACCTAAACTTCGGAAACAGAAGGACTACTGTGGGTTCAAGGCCAGCCAATGATACCTCAGAGAATAAAAGCAAAAGACCAAAAGGAATTTTAAAATGCTTCTCATGGAGATTTTCAAAGTAACATACTCCAGTAGGCACCCATTTAAATGTTTGAATATAAACATTTGACTTTTAGCCTTTGGCGTAACTGCCAGTCTTCAGGAATGACTTTCCACAATCCATTTTGCTCAAATACACACTTTGTTTTTCAAAATAAGATTGTCATAATAGCCAATAATAGCATTGAATGAAAAAGCAGTGCCTGTGAATCACTAGAAACTTAAAGCTTAAGCTAGCAATGCTGTGGGACACACAGTACTGGTAACATTTACATCGTCATAGGTAACTTACTCTCTGCTTGGTATGTCGAGCCACATTTAGGACCCTACCTTAAATATGAGGAAATCATATCCTAAGGTCGTTCACCCAACTGCCCACCTTAGAAGCCACAACACATGAAAATTTAATTTTATTTTTCTAGAAAGAATAAAACTATTATCTGTCATTATGTGTAAAATATTACAAGGACAAGTATCAGCGAAAATACACTTACACAGCTGAGAGCTGAGAATTTCTCAAATATATGAAAATGGGGAAAAATCATAACCAAACTGATAGATTGTTTTGTAACTTTTATTAGCCATCTCCATGTCTGTAAATTTGGTCATTTTCATGAGCAAACACTTTCGGTATATAAAGTTGTTCCAATGACAGCTTAACAATTGAAAGTTAACAATGGAACTCATTCAGTAGAACATCCCGCTGCCTCTGAATCACCTTGGGGATTGGTTATTTCTTCATATATTTTCCCATCCCTAGTTGCAAATTAAAGATGTCTAACTTGGAAAACGCTACTGATTTAGGACCATCGTCGATTCAGTTTATTGATGTGAGCCAAGTTGGCCTATCCCGTTGTTGGGCTTATGTGATAAACAGAAAGGCCTAACATGAAAACAAAGAAACTGACTCTAGAGAGGAGAGCTCAGCATCATGAGCTCCATGGCAACCCTTCCAAGCACAGCTCAGGCCTCTCTTTTCTTGCTCACCACCCTGGCCTCTGCTCCCCAGGTTCTTACTATTTCTGGGCAGCAGGCTGAACCCATATGTTAGAAACAATCAAAACCACATTGTCACTGACTGATACCAGATAACTGATTAAGACAGTGGCGTTTCACTTGGATTTTTTTACTGTACCGTGACCTTGTACTCTGGGTTTTCTGCAACAAATTCAAATTGAAGTAACTGTATTTTCCTGTTAGGGTATTACTTGTACATTATGTTTGTGATTTCTTTCTGTGCCGATAGGTAAACTTTGGTTTTTCTGTACTCATCTAGAAAATTGACTCATCTAGAAAATCCCAGTAAGGAAGCACTATCGTACATAACCATACTGACTTTAAAAATAGTAAGTATCCCTCCCTCAAAGTCAGGTGATGCAGAAATGGTCTCCCCGAGGTTGACTCGCTCTGCCTCTTCTCGTCTGAAGATACAGCTGCTTTTATCTAACCTTTTTGTTAAGTACACTCCTGGATGTATTTTCTCAATTCTCATTCAATTTATTACAAGACTTCAAATTGGCAAGATTGTGGGTATTATTGGCTAATAGGGATGAAAGATTGCCTGAGGATCACAAGAGAAAATGCACTGTTTGTAGTAGAAGCATTTCCAGTCGCCTTCCAGGAAAACCACTGTCACATACATTCATGTCTTCATCACTGACCTGAAGCAGAGGGAAGAACACATTAATTGATTTCTCAGGAGATGTTAAATGGAAAGATGTGTGTTACACAGTATTAATGAGGAATCACACACAATTCAAAGGGTCCCTGGAGACTGTTAGAAGGGATAGGAAATAAAAATGTAAGCAAATGTGAGATGAAGCAATTTGAAACAGTGATATTAGATAAGCTGGAGTTAGAGAGCAATAACAGTAAAGGAGGTATAAGGTGATAGATAGTAAGAAGGACATTGGATATACGCTTGAAATGTAATAGAGTTCAAACACTACTGTATGTAGGACCTTTGTATTCGGGTCCCATAGAAGGAATAAGATAAACAGCTTGCTGAAAAAAAAAAAAAAACTCATTTGTAGTTCCTTGATTACATATCAGTTTAGACAGGGCAAATCCTAATAAAGCAAATGGAAAGAAAAAGAAAAGATTATCCTTTGTCATATGTATGCAAATATCATACACCCCAGGAATCAGGCACCAGCTATCTCCAACCTTCAGTAAAGGCCAGTTCCCATCATCTCGTCTCCCTGGCCTGTCTGAAGCAGAGCTTTTGAGTTTAGTCACTTCTCTAATGGTTCATTGGTCCTCCAAGGGGAAAGGGGAGGGATAAGTGGCATGGGACCTGGGCAGTGTCAAAAGAACACAAAGGGGACAGGTGATGACATCCTGGGCCACATTAAGGGCCTCTGTCCCAAGGGCCCCTACATAAAATTGTTTGGGACTGCTGACTTGGAAGGGGAAGCAAGTGAAAGTCACGTGAAGGAAACTGTCCTCTTAGTCATGGAAGAAAGCAACTTAAATGTGGTACCCTTTCTGTATATCCTGTGACTACAACCAGGCAAAACCATTTGAATACCCAGCTCCATTTCTAACAGTGTATTCTTCACAAAAGTGCCATTAGCCTTTTCAAGAGCTTTATGGCAGGCCATTATCTTGCTTTTTTGGTTGGATTCATAAGTTGGACACTAAAAAAAAAGGTCCATATCATTTTCTACCTGGTATGTGTTTTACTCTGAAAGAAGTTTTGTGGGTACATTAATCAAAGTCTATGTTAGTTTATACTTGCCGAGGGAAATCCATAATGAATTAATTCAGCTCAATGAAATTTTGTTCTTATAAAGTGTTTCAGAACCAAATGTTGCCTGTTTCAAATACTTTAGCAGGGATGTTTATTTACAATCTGGTACATACGTAGTTTGAGCTTCTTAGCATAAGTTACAGGGAATTAATGACTTGTTATTTATTGCTCAGCCACTCAGCAGAAGTGATTTATAGGTCTGTGCTATGCACTGGTGGTTACTCTGCATCTCGATGCAGGCTGTCTCATCAATATCATTAAATGAATTCGCCGTGACACAGCTCTGCTACTGTAGTTTTTGATATGAGGGATAACCGAACATAAATCAGGACTTATGTTTAATTCATAAGATGTACCAATCTCTCTTGGAGGCGTGAGTTAGGTGGGAGATGTCACAAATGTGTTTTACAGTACCTCTATGATTACACCCAGGCCCTCCTGTGTGACTTCATCCACCAGGTAAAAATAATAGGTCACGTTGCACTTGGCCACTTTTCAGATAAATGCATTTTCTTTTTCTTTATGGATGGTTGGATACTATTATTGTCCCACAAAAAGGACATATTTGGCAAATAACAGAAATACAATGGAAACCAGCTACCTCAAGTTCACAACTTTCATAACTTCTTTAAGTAAATATGGCTAATAATGACTTTCTAAAAAATCTTGTTTGTGTATGATTTTAAAAACTAGAACAATTGGATACTAACACTGAGTCAAAAAGAGTTGTTATTTTTGAGCTTAAAATTTAAGCGATAACTTTTTTTAATGCTCCAGTTACCTATTGGAGAATGGACCTGCTATTTCTCCTTGCCAGGTCAATCTATGAAGCAAAATATTATAGCTAAAACATGCCAACAGAATGAGTTTCTTGCTTGTTTGGAAGTAAACAATTATAAAAGGATGGGAATTAAGATTCACTTATACACTGGCTTCTCAAGAAAAGGGCAGGAAAATAAAGTCTTCTGGAGAGGAACCTCACTGGCATTGTTATCAGTACTGCAGTAACCAGGATTTATTCTTCCAACTAAACACTGCCTGAATAGTCTGTAATCCATGCAGAAGAGGTGATTTTTCCTGGAGGGAGGGATAATCTGCCTCCAGCAGAGCTGCCACAAGGGATGTTGGGATAATAGTGAGATTGCCAGGTTGTCGGGCCTCCTCACTGGCCCACTGCATAGTCCTGTGATCTGATCTGCTGACTGTCACAAAAAGGACTGTGACATGTTATTGCCATAGAAAGTAATTCTAGCATATGAAGAAACTGACAAATGTCTTTTCCTCCTTCCTCTGGTTCCAGTTGATTAGAGCAAGCTTAGGGTGGTGATGGTTTTAAGACCCAGTTATTCAGGCCTTGCAAGGAAAGGAAGATGGATGAGCTATTGCTTTCATGGCTGGAGTGACAAAGAGATGAGAGGAAATGACATTACTTAGTGGTGTAATAAGTAATTGATTTCATAACGCTTGGGGCAGAGGGCACAGTGAATGTGTGTGAGAGAAAGCAGAGCCCCCCTCCCCAGGCATGTCAGCAGAAGGAGGGAGACCGGGAAATGATTGTTGCGGGAATAGGGTGCCTTGAAGGGGAAAATTACTGAGAAGGATGATAGTCACAGCATGACTGAAGGAGTTCCTTTTCATAAAATTGTGAGCTTAACTAGAAGTAGGTAATATATTAAAAATAGAGGCATTCCATTGATAAACTTATCATTCAAAAACATGCTTCCTGGAATTTGTATCTAGAAGATTCTACAACATGAAAGATGAAAACCTGACTTTTAGTGTCTTAGAAAAGTAAAAGCCTGTCTTTGTTCACCTGGGAGTCAGAGATGTCCATGTTCCCTATTGCGTGTGTTTCTGACTCACCCAGACACAACAGGGCTCCTCTTTGAGCTCACTGATTCAGAATTTTCTTCCCTACTCTAAAGAATGATGGTGAAATTCTTGGGTTTTCTAGTTTAGGTATCATTTGATGTTCAACATACAAACAAAAGACAATTGAAAGTTTCTTCTGCAGTTTTGGTTGGATCCAGGTTAATGGTCTGCCGTGTCCATTGTGTAAGTGCCATTCTCAGCACGTCACTGCTTGCCCTACAGTTTCTTTGTCTCCCACCTCCAGGTTTTGTTTTCCCTGGAATTGTTAGTTCCTATTCCTTCCATTTGCTCTGTTTACAAAGAATTTCTCTCCTTTCTCTCAACTCGTTCATGTCCCTTAGGTTCTCAAGTGTTTAAGCCTTGAGGTGAACCCCACTAAAGGATTTGGTTGGTTTCTCCTGCTTCCCCTGCTCTCCAGACTGGCAGGAGGTTTCTGCTTTGGCATCCTATTTCTGTGGTTTGAGATTTTTCTCTTTCTTGATGTACTTCCTACTCCTCCCTATTTTGCAATCACTGCTTGGAAGAGAACATCCTACAGGACCTCTTGAGTAGACAGAAAAGTTGTGATGCTCCATTTGTATGCAAATACAATTCTTGGCCTTGAATGATAAATTGGATATTTACAGAATTCAGATTTGTGGTCAGCCCTGAATTTATATACATACAGTATTATTATACATGATAAGCAAATCATCATATCTATACATTTAGGACACTACAGTTTTCTCACCTCGTGTCAAGGTGCTGTTTTCCAAGCTGGGTGAAAAGTATTGTTTTGAATCTTCGATTTCCTTTTAGGAGCTTAAACCCCACAGATTGCTTCCTTTAACCACAGTGAGTTAGTATTTGTCCCAATGAATTGCCTTGTAGGGAAGGCCCCCAGTGGTTCTAGCTTCTTAGTTCTTACCTAGCATTTGTCAAGACATCACTGTGACCAAATTCCAAATGAACCTTAAGGAAAAGCCAGCCTTTGGACCTTACTTATATTTAATTTTAGATTGACTGTGTGACCAATTAAAGCACAGTTCAGTTTTCGTTTTTCTTCAGATATAGTATTTCACTGTGTAACCCAAGTGAGCCTCTTTTTTATATGTAATTTCAATTTTTATTGAAAATAGTCTTTTTCATAGAATGTATTCTGATCAAGGTTTTCCCTCTCAACTCCTCCCAGATCTTCCTCACTTCTGTCCACCCAAAGCCACACCCTTTCTTTCCTCTCAAATTAAAAACAGATAGGCAACTGGAAACATAGAAACTGGAAGGGGACAAAACAAACAGAAGAAAAAGAGCCAAAGAAAAAGCTAAGAAACACATCTAGATGCAGAAACATACATAGAGAAATTCTTTTGAAATAACAACATGAAGCAGAAACAATTATATATGTAGGCAAAGGGGGGCCTGTAAGATAAAAGTAAATAAATAAAAAACCCCAACAAAGCATTTTGAAGGAAAGAACTTCAAAAATTCCATTTTTGTTTTGTATTGCCAAATATCAATCTATTGCTGGGCATGGGGCCTGGCCTTATGAGTGGTTTATATACCCAGTGCAACTTCATTGGAACAAAGTTTCCCTTTTGAGTAGTTCTCAATTGGAGATGGCTTGTGGGTTAGGGATGGGGACTCAGTTTTGAAACTCCATCTGGCTTAGAACTGTGCATGTACTGTGCATGCTGCTATAGTCTCTGTGAGTTCGTATGCTTGCCAACCCTGTTGTGCTGGGAAACCCTGTTTCCTTGGTGTCCTCCATCTCCCTGGCTCTTAGAATCTTTCCAGCTCTTCTTCTGCAAAGTTCCCTGGTCTCTGAGGGGAGGGATTTGATGGAGATGGAGGCATCCCATTTGGGATTAAGTGTTGCAGGGTCTCTGGCTCTATGAACATTGTCCAGTTATGGGTCTCTGTTTCCATCTACTGCTTATCTTATTGGAATATAAGTGTACAATACCATGCGTGATATCGGGAAAACAGTAAAAGTCTTCCATACCTGCAAGTGACGACTGGGCCAAAGGGTAATATAGCAGAAGAACCCTTTGATTAAATCCCAAGTAGCTGGAATTTGGCTGGACTATTCAAAAATATTTTGGAACAAACTCATGCCTTTTTAAATACACACTCTAGTACACTGTTTCAAATATTCAGACTAGAGGATAATAATGTGGAAAATTGGAATGGAGTTCAAGTACTCACTATTGCTGATTATTCAGCTCTAGAAGTTAGCAACACATGTAGTTGTCATTTGGATGCTTTTATGCATGTGTCCTCCTGTACCACGTACAACCAGATGCCTAAAGACGGTTACAAGAGTTCTGGAGAAATTACATATTAATTCTTTACACACTTCTTTTTCTATTTATAAAGGACTTTTGTATCTGTTGTCATATTTGCTGCTCTTTATAGAAACCTGTGAAGTAGGAAAACCAGCTATTGTCCAACTTCATTTATTCCAGTTTGTTGATGGAAAAAGAGATTGCTCTAAGTTTACTTTCACTTGATCCGGCCATTTTCATATAATCTGAAGGGGAAAGTGACTGTCTGTTCATATAATATATCAAATTTGGGTTAGATATTTAAATATGTCATGAAAAGCAATTCCTAGTAGACCTCCTGATCAAATTAAAGATCATTCACTCACGATTAATGTGTCCACTCCTTCCTATATATTGTGATGTTCAGTAAAAGAATATAGAGAAAAATGCATCACAAAAAGCTAACTCAAACTTGACACCAGACAAATTGTTTTCCAATTCACTTTTTGCAGCTCATACTTAAGATTTAGGAGTTTAATTTGTTACCAGCAAATAACCTATTGCTGTCTTCTGCCCAATTTCTTGTGAAGACATACATTAGTGCATTAGATCTGTCTAAAGGACCTTGCTTCCTAGTTCTTAGACGTAATTTGTGGAAGCCTATATGATGCAGAAACAGGCTCAATGTTACTACACATTATTTATTCCCATATTAAGAACATATTCCAACCTGGAAGCTGTGTAGTTTTCACATTTACATAGCTAATGTATGCATTGTCGCTGGTATGTGGAGTGAATTGCTTACCTGACAGCCTGTGACCCGCACAGTGTAACAGGCATTATTTCTAATTTGTCAAGCATTCAGAGCATAAATGATAGGTTTCTTTTCAGACCACTATTTAGTGTCATTCTATTTGAAACAGGAAAGCTTTCCAGCAACTTCAGACAAAATTTCAGATTTCTGCTCATTAATATTTTGGCTTTGTTATCAATCACCCAGGCAAGTTAGACATAATTCACAGAATTCTTGTATCTCTTAACCTCAAACTGAGTCAACTTTTAAATTTTAGTCACTAAATACAACTCCCAAAGATAAGGATATGAATAATTAAGCAATGCCAATGATAAGAAGTTCCCCCTCTATAAGATGTGGAAATAAAAGGATCTGATCGGGGCTGCATCTCCATGAGATCATGAAGGTTAAGCTAATTATGCAAAGGAGATCTTCCAATTACACAGCGTTTGGGGATCTTAAACATAGAACTTGAAGATTTCTTGGTGGTTTTCATAACCTTGAGATATTTTTGGGTATAATTTTCACCCTTTATAAAATTTTCCACCTTTTAAGATAGCTGGCGAACCCCACTTTCTGAAGCTTTCCCTGTAATTGCGTCTGTTGCTAGGAGAAGAGCAAATGGCAGCATCCTGAGATCTGTCACCCTGCTGATTCCTGTTGTTCTGGGAATGTCGTCGTCAAGGTTGTCACCCAGGCTCATAATGATCTTCACCCATTATAATTTGCAGGAGTGCCTGGAAAATTCTGTAAGCCTTTAACTTCCCTGTAGCCTTGGATGCTGGACACCTTCTGCAGTCTCTAAGCAATTTGATAACAGGGTTCAGGTACCTGTCCCCCACTGAGCTTAGCATAAAGCCTTATACTTAGAAGGTGTCAAAGAGCACATGTTGAATCAATCATTGGAGCAGTAGGCAGAGTCATGGAGTTAGTGTCAGAATTTTCAATTATTATCACTCCTGTCAGATGTCTTTTAGCCAATATTATGTTAATCACCTGGTTACTGACTGCTATGAGTTTATTATATATGCAAAGAACACTGAGTGTATTGAAGACATTAAACATATATAGGATGACAGCGGTGAACTGAGAAGTTAAAATGCATTAAAAGCCCTAGATATGTTAAGACATTTTAATCATTTGCATTGTGATTACATTAATGTGAGTGCCTGAAGAGCATTCATAGGTAGAAAGTAATTGTAAACAATAGTATGTTCATTCATTGGTGCTTGCATGACAATAGAGATGGACTGTTTTAGCATTGTGACTACAAAGCTGATAAGGCTTTTCAAAGAGAAGTGAGATTATTCTTGGCCCCAAACAAAAGGCTTACTATATATACATTTCATATGGAAGGTGTATATCCCACAGCCTGCTTGAGCATTCCGGCTTCCATTGTGAGCCTATTCCTGAAACCACTTTGAATTAAACTGGTCTTCTGACTGTGTAAGAAGGTGTGCAGGTCTTCTGCTTCAGATGTCCAGTTTATTTTCTCGGGGATTAAATGCACAATGCTGATATTACACTTTGATACTAAAGAAAACCCTTGTGAAATTTCCACACATAGGTGTCTTGGGTATATATGACTCCCACAGCACTGTTCTCTTTAGAGCAATTCAGTGGTCTTTTCAGTGTATAAAAACACAAGTTCATAGAAAAAGACCCACTAGAGTTGTGATTTTATTTACTTTTATTTATTTAAATTAGAAACAACCTTGTTTTACATGTCAATCCCAGTTCCATCTACCTCCCCTCCTCCCTGCCCCCCCACCCCCCGCCCACTAACTCACTATCCCATCCCCTTTCTGCTCCCCAGGGAGGGTGAGGCCTTCCATGGGGATCTTCAAAGTCTGTCATATCATTTGGGTCAGGGCCTAGGCCCTCCCCCCTATGTCTAGGCTGAGAGAGTATCTCTCTATGTAGAATGGGCTCCCAAAGTCCATTCTTTAGCTAGGGATAAATACTGATCTACTACCAGAGACCCCATAGATTGCCGAGGCCTCCTCACTGACACCCATGTTCAGGGGTTCTAGATCAGCCCTACCCTGGTTTTCCAGCTCTCAGTCTGGGGTCCATAAGCTCCCTCTTGTTCAGGTCAGCTGTTTCTGTGAGTTTAACCAGCCTGGTCTTTACCCTTTACTCATCACTCCTCCCTCTCTGAAACTGGGTTCCAGGACTTCAGTTCAGTATTTAGCTGTGGTTGTCTACTTCTGCTTCCATCAGCTACTGGATGCACGCTCTAGGATGGCATATAAGGTAGTCATCAATTTCATTATTGGGGAAGGGCATTTAAAGTAGCCTCTACACTATTGCTTAGATTCTTAGTTGGGGTCATCCTTATAGATCTCTAGACATTTCCCTATTGCCAGATTTATCTTTAAACCTATAATGTCTCCCTCTATTATGGTATCTATATTCTTCCCCTGATTCAACCTTCCTGCTCCCTCATGTCCTCCTCTCCCCCCTTCTTCTCCCCTTTTCCTTCTCCTAGCTCCCTCTTCCCTCCCCCATGCTCCCAATTTGCTCAGGAGATCTTGTCTCTTTCCTCTTCTCTGGGATACCATGTATGTCTCTCTTAAGGTCCTCCTTATTTCCTAGATTCTCTGGCAGTGTGAATTGTAGGCTGGTAATCCTTTTCTCTAGGTCTAAAATCCATATATGAGTGAGTACATATCATGTTTTTCTTTTTGTGATTGGGTTACCTCACTCAGGATAGTTTCTTCTAGTGCCATCCATTTGCCTGCAAATTTCAAGATTCCATTGTTTTGTTTTGTTTTTTTCTGCCGAGTAGTACTCCATTGTGTAAATGTACCACATGCTCCATTCTTCAGTTGAGGGGCATCTAGGTTGCTTCCAGGTTCTGGATATTACAAATAATGCTTCTATGAACATAGTTGAACAGATGTCTTTGTTGTATGAATGTGCATCTTTTGGGTATATGCCTAAGAGTAGAATTTCTCTCACTCCTCCCTCTCTGAAACTGGGTTCCAGGACTTTTGGAATCTTGAGGTAGATTGATTCCCATTTTCCTGAGGAATCTCCATACTGATTTTCAAAGTGGCTTTACAAGTTGACACCCCCACCAGCAGTGGAGGAGTGTTTCCCTTTCTCCACATCCTCTCTAGCATAAGCTGTCATTGATATTTTTTATCTTAGCCATACTGATTGGTGTACAGTGGAATCTCAGAGTGGTTTTGAGTTGCATTTCTCTGATGACTAAGGATGTTGAGCACTTTCTTAAGTGTCTATCAGCCATTTTAGATTCCTCTATTGAGAATTCTTTATTAGTTCTATACCCCACTTTTTAATTGGATTATTTGTTGTTTTGGAGATTAGTTTCTTGAGTTCTTTGTAAATTTTGGCGATCAGCCCTCTATCAGATGTGGGGTTAGTGAATATCTTTTCCCATTCTGTGGGCTGCCATTTTGCCTTGTTGACTGTGTCCTTTGTCTTACAGAAGCTTCTCAGTTTCAGGAGGTCCCATTTATTAATTGTCAATCTCAGCATCTGTGCTACTGGTGTTATGTTCAGGAAGTGATCTCCTGCACCTATGTTTTCAAATGTATTTCCCACTTTCTCTTCTATGAGGTTCAGTGTGGCTGGATTTATGTTGAGGTCTTTGACTTAAGTTTTTAGACTTAAGTTTTGTGCATGGAAATGGATATGGATCTATCTGCAGTCTTCTCCACACCAGCATCCAGTTATGCCAGCACCATTTGTTGCAGATTCTTTTTTCCATTTTATAACTTGAGCTTCTTTGTCAAAAATCAGGTGTTCATAGGTGTGTGGGTTAATATCAGGGTTTTCAATTTGAATCCATTGGTCTAGCTGTCATTTTTGTGTCAATACCAAGCTGTTTTCAGAACTATGGCTCTGTAATAGAGCTTGAAGTATAGGATGGTGATGCCTCCAGAAGTTCCTTTATTGTACAAGGTTGTTTTGGCTATCCTGAGTCTTTTGTTTTTTCATATAAAGTAGATTATTGTTCTTTCAAGGTATGTGAAGAATTGTGCTGGGATTTTGATGGGGATTGCATTGAATCTGTAGATTGCTTTTGGCAAGATTGCCATTTTTATTATGTTGATCCTACCTATCCAAGAGCATAGGAGATCTTTCCATTTTCTGGTATCTTCTTTAATTTCTTTCTTTAAAGACTCAAAGTTCTTGCTATACAGGTCTTTCACTTGTTTTGTTAGTGTTACCCCAAGATATTTTATGTTGTTTGTGGCTATTGTAAAGGGTGAAGTTTCTCTGATTTCTTTCTCAGCCCATTTATTTTCTGTATATAGTAGGGCTACTGATTTTTTTAATTAATCTTATATGCTACCACTTTGCTGAAAGTATTTACCAGCTGTAGTAGTTCTCTGGTAGAATTTTTCAGGTCACTTATGTAAACTATCATTTCATCTGCAAATAGTGAAAGTTTGACTTCTTCCTTTCCAATTTGTATCTCCTTGATTTCCCTTTGTTGTTTTATTGCTTTAGCTAGAACTTCAAGTACAATATTGAAGAGATATGAAGAGAGTGGACAGCCTTGTCTTGTTCCTGATTTTAGAGGAATCGCTTTGAGTTTCTCTCCATTTAGTTTGATGTTGGCTGTTGGTTTACTGTATACTGCCTAGAATTCAAGGAGAATGAAGATACAACATACCTGAACTTATGGGACACTCTGAAAGCAGTGCTAAGAGGAAAGTTCATAGCACTAGGTGCACGCATGAAAAAACTGGAGAATAGTCACACTAGAGAATTAACAGCACAACTGAAAGCTCTAGAACAAAAAAAGCAAACTCACCCCTGAGGAGTAGATGCCAGGAAATAATCAAATCAATGGTTGAAATCAATAAAGTAGAAACAAAGGAAACAATACAAAGAATCAATGAAACAAAGAGATGGTTCTTTGAGAAAAGAACAAGATAGACAAACCTTTATCCAAACTAACCAAAAGGCAGAGAGAGAGAGCATGCTAATTAACAAAATCAGAAATGAAAAGGGGGACATAACAACGGACACTGAGGAAATCCAGAGAAACACCCACAAAATTTGAAAATTTAAAGGAAATGAACAATTTTCTGGATAGATATCACTTACCAAAATTAAATCAAGGACAAATAAGCAACTTAAACAGACCTATAACCTCTAAGGAAATAGAATCAGTCATCAAAAGTCTCCCAACCAAAAAAAAACAAACAAAAAAAGAACCCAGGGCTAGATGGTTTCAGTGCAGAATTCTACCAAAAATTCAAAGAAGAGCTAATACCAGTACTCCTCAAACTGTTCCACACAATAGAAACAGAAGGATCATTGGCATACTCTTTTTACAAGGCTACAATTACCTTGGTACCCAAGCCACACACAGACACAACTAAGAAAGAGAACTATAGACCAATATCCTTCATGAACATTGATACAAAAATATTCAGTAAAATACTGGCAAATAGAATCCAAATAGAATCAGAGAAATCATCTACCATGATCAAGTAGGCTTCATTTCAGGGATGCAGGGATGATTCATGAAAATCCATCATTGAAATCCACCATATAAACAAACTGCAAAAGAAAACCACATGATCATCTCACTAGATCCTGAAAAAGCCTTTGACAAAATCCAACACCCCTTCATGATAAAGGTCCTAGAGAGACCAGGGATAACAGGAACATACCTGGACATAATGGAGTTGTGATTTTAAATAGTCATTCTTTTAATTCCCACTCATCATTTGTTTAGCCACCAGTACTCCTACTGACTATCTTAATTCCCTAAAATACTTTTTTGTGAGTATGTACAGTATGTTGAATGAGGCAAATGTCTATTTTTACCCAGGTCTTTGGGTGCCAAATTTAAGTTATATTTTGTTACTAAAAATAATGTTTAGCACTTGAAAATGCTTGATTCTTTTTAAAGAGTTTTTCAAGAACATGTAGCAAGATTTTGGGTCTTTATAATGTTACCACATTTTCTACCTGAATGATGAAAAGTTTCCATGTTTCATGTTTTCTTGCCTTTGTTTTCTTCACTCTATGGGTGAACATGACTCTCTCACCTGAACAGGAAACCTGAACTGACAGGAACCCTAATTTGTATTTGTTTTCTTCTTTGTTGATTAAGGAAATACTTTCTGATCATGTGGCATGGGTAATGCCAACCCTAGAAATTCAAGAATTAATTGATCATTCCTACATTACTCTTATTGTGGCTGACAGTTGCTGAGCAGCAGTCTCTGCATGCCAGGATAAGTACTTTATGTGGAGTTATTTTAAGCCTTGACTATAACCCTGTGAGGTGGGGGTAACAGTTGGGGAGGATAGAGAAGTGTATCATTTATTCATGTGCTTTATCACAAGAAACACCCACATCAGACTCAGGCTCTAAGGTCCCAGAGCCTGTGCTTTAGACAGCTCAACTCTGCCTTACACAAGTGAAAAACTCATCACAATAGTGATAGACTATCTCTTAGTCAGGGTTTCTATTGCTGTGAAGAGACACCATGACCACAGAAACTCTTACAAAGGAAACATTTAATTAGGGCTGGCTTACAGTTCTGGGGTTTAGTACATTATCATCATGGCAGGAAGCATGGCAGCATGCAGGCAGACATGGTGCTGGAGAAAGAACCAAGATTTCTACATCTGAATCTGCAGGCAGTGGGAAGAGACAGTGACACACTGGCCTGGCCTGAGCATCTGAGACCTCAATGTTCATCGCCAGTGACACACTTCTCCGACAATGCCACACCTACTCCAGTAAGGCCACACTTCCTAATGTTGCCATTCTCTATGGGCCTATGAAGTCCATTTTTATTCAAATCACAACAGACTTCGTGAAGAAAAAGTTAAAAAAATATTTGATGATGATAATAAGGAATTGGATTTAGTGTAGGAGAGAAAAGGGGCCTCTTTGGAAAAGACATAATAGATGAACCCCAGGGTTACTTGGAGTTGGCCTGGGAGAAGGATTGGATTTGCCTGAAGATAATTGTTTAGTGCAAGTCAGTGTTCTGAGGTAGGAAGTCTTTAGGTACTTAGGAACTGAGTCACTACACTGTGACTATGAGGAGACAGAGGAATGAGGAGAGCAGGCAGGGAAGGAACAGTTCATTGGACAGTGTAACTTTGCCATGATTTTAATAAAAGGGAAATCTGCTTAGCTACTATCTATCTAAACTGCAGATTACTTAGTACTGTGGATAACAGATAGCTTGAAACTAACCAGCCCATTTTTTATGGAGTGGAAGGTGTTTGCACAGACTCTCAAAAGTAGACAAGGTTCGGAATATATGCCTGTGGGGTGCTCAGCCATAAATGGGTTGTCTGTGTCACACCCTCACTGCTCCACAAGGTTCAGAGACTACAATGAAAAAGGAGATGTTGTAGGTGGACTTTTCTTTCCTACCTGTCAGTTTCCAAATAATCAGCACACATACTTAATAGTAATTATAAATGCTCAGTTGATAGCTCAGGCTTATTACTAACTAGCTCTCACAACTTAAATTAACCCATTTCTATTAATCTATGTGCTGCCTGCCACATGACTCATAGCTTTACCTGTCCTGCATCATGTCTTTCTCCCTCTGTGTCTCTTGGTGACTCCCTGACTCTGCCCTCCTTCCAAGAATTCTCCTTGTCTGGCTCTCCTGCCCAATCTCTTCCTGCCCAGCTATAGACCAGTCAACTCTTTATTAACCAATGAGAGTAATTGAGAGTAATACATATTTACAGTGTACAAAGATTATTCCACAGCAAGGTGTAAAGGTCATAAGAACCAGAGCTTGGGGAGCATCAGAGCCAAACAGTTTCTTCTCTCCATGGCAGAACCGCTGTACTCATGGACTCAACAGCAGCTGTGGGTGCTTGCACAAGAGTTGGACAAGGTCAATCCTTGATCTTGTCAGTATCTGCACTGAAGGTAGGGGGATCATGAGTCCCCATCCCTAGCTACGGAGCTATTGGTGACAGCTGATGGGTTCTAGGGGAGTGAGAGTCAGTTTTAAGTGTGTGGCCCCTGGTTGGTTGACCACACTCCAGTGTATGGTTCCATATGCATGAACATCACAAATTGGATTCAGTGGGTTAGCCACATGTTTAAAAATAGAGGATATGAAATGAGGAAGGATGGGAGATGGAAGTGGATCTGGAAGAGATGGGGGAGGAGACAGCCAGGATGAAAATACACCGTATACATATATGAAGTTTTCAAAGAATTAATAAATATGTATTTTAAAACTAGCTATAACAGCAAGCCAAAGATGTACAGACATAAACTATTTGATCCCACAAGCCCATTTTTTTCCTGATGCTTCTTTTTAATCAGAAGGTCTCAGTGTCATCCAGGCTGGTCTGAAGTTTGCTGCCCTCCTACTTCAGCTCCAGGAGTGGTGGGGTTTTAAGTGTGTGCTATTGTGCTAAAATAGTTAATGTGTTTTAGCATTTCAACTTCTTATTAACATGAAGGCTGGAGCTCCATGAATGTTTTATTGTGGTTGCACATTGTCGAACTCTTATTAGATAAGGGTAATCATGGGAAGCGTGAAGATGGCCCCCTAGATCCCACACTAGAGAAGGCTGGCAAATGCTGAACCCTCCCAGATGCCAGGGTTGAAGAACTTCTCTTCCTCCTTGTATTTGGGGTTGCTTTGTGTTGGCCTTTCTGTGCCATCCATACCTGTATCAAGCATATTGTCACAAGAATCCATTCATCTAGTCTTTACAGAAATAAGTAAACCCCATCTACAAGGAACAAAGTGAAGCTTGAAAGCAGCATTTGCTTGTCTAAGATCATGATCTAAAATGCACAACTGTGCTTTTTATTGCATTTTATGTTTTTCACTGTAGTACTTAGAGATCCCAAAATTTCATTACAGGCTGCAGTCATGGTTTAGCAGTTAGAATTTCTTCCTGCTGTGACAGAGGGACTGGGTTTGGTTCCCAGCACTCATATGGCAGTTTACAGTTGTCTATAACTCCAGTTCTAGGGGATCCAATGCCCTCTTCTGATCTCGGAGGGCACCAGGTACACATTGGATAGTATGCATACATTTTACATAAATAAATCTAAACAACAGAAAACAGTAATGCCCTTGTTACTGTCAGATCAAGAGCAGCTAAGGAGGAGGAATACCAGAAGGCATAACTGTTCCAGATTTGCTCAGCACTGGCTGGACCTTGTGTCCAGGGCTGCAAAATCAGAGATGCCATCACAGGCCATTACTCTCACAAGTGAACTGTGAAGAGTGCACAAGCAGAACATTGGCTGACCCAGGGCAAGAATCACAGTGCATGTAGGACCAGTATACAAAGATTTTAATCCATGACTTATTAGCATAATTAATGACTTGTTGTTTTCTCTCAAATGAAAACAGGTTTGTCAGATGTAGTAATTAAGGGAGCTAATTACACGTAGTGGCAAAGGCCTGCCCCAGGCAGAACTGGGCATCTTTGGGCTTTGCTTTGCAGTCTCCTTTCTTGGCAGCACTTCCATCCCTTTATAACCCCCATCTAGACCCCCACATGCCCAGATTTTCATGCTGCCCTTATCATTCCCTTGCAGAAGAAAAAAGATCAATGTATGAATGAGTTCACAGTAGGGCTGGTTGGTGATTTAATAAATTTCATGGCCTGGAAATTTTTGCATTTACAAAAGGGATTTCACTAACTATGATGTGGTACCCTGGACTGGAACTGAGGAGGAGGGGCATCATCAGAAAGGCTGGCAATATTGGATGATGATTCTTGGTGTTAAATGAACCGTGGTTATGTTCGTGGTTATATTAGAGTCTGAATGAATGGAATATGAGACTCTCTAGTCCAGTCTTGGTAACTTTTCTATACATCTAAAAAAACTAAAATAAAACAATGTGTAGTATGGTTCTTAAAGATGCCAAGTAATGTTCAGAAACAAATTATGAAATTTGAGACATAGAAATCATACTACAGAAGGTAAGGCCATTTCTACAGGCTTTTTACCTATTTACTTGCTAAAAACTTTTTACGGAATAGCAATGTGGTGGGCCATCAGTATTCTTTCTTGGACACGATTTAAAGGGATAAGTGCTTGGGCATGCATATTCAGCCCAACAACCATAAGAATTTCCTGTATATAACTCCAAGGATGTTAAAATTAGGTGAGTATTGAAAAGTCACAATTTTCCTCTAGGAATAGATTAGCCAGTTAGCATCTTGTCAGATAAGACTTAATAGAAGCTTGTTCTATTATTTATATGAATTGATTGGCTTGGCAGTTACTACAGCAATGAGCCACAATGAACTACAGGAAATGAATGTGATTCTTTTAACATTAGACAAAAGAAATAGGATATTTACAGGAAGGCAAAGAGTAACATTACAAGAGCTCAAGTTGTATCATGCAGTCTTCCTTGTAGAAAGTAGTTGAAATAGTATGTGTTCACTGGGACACAATTAATGTCAGGTCTTTATTTTCTTACTAGCTGTCCCCAGCTGGAGCTCATAATAATAAAAGAATTTAAAATAAAATTTTCTACTCCTTAACTTTTGTGTGTATGTATGTGTTATGTATTATGTACTTGCTCATGTGTGCATGGGTATATTGGCATGTACAGCAAAGTGCTCCAGTGTGTGTGTGGAGAGACCAACTTTGTGTGTCTTCCTCATTCTCTTCATCATCACTATCATCATTGTTTATGTTGCTTTCATTTGAGACAGGGTCTTTCAGTGAACCTGGAATTCACCTTTTGAGACAGACTAGCTGGCCAGTGAGCTCCAGGGATCTTCTTGTGTCTGCCTCCCAGTGCTGGGATTACAGGTGTGCACCAGCACTCCTGGCTTTTTCCATAACTGCTGGGCATCTGAACGCAGCCCATCTTGCTCGTACAGCCATTTGAGCCGTCTTCCAGCTCCTGCATCTTTCCATTGGACCATATTGCCACCTGCTTTTGTTTATAGTGAAGGACTGGTTTTGACTAAGGAGAAAGATTCCTGACAGCAGGTGACTAGGTGTTTGTTGGAACAGCGTCCAGAAATGGAGTTGTACAAGGGAATTCTGAGTGAGAGGAGAAAACATGAGTCTCGTGACCTTACTTTCTTCAAAACCATGGAACTGTTCTTGGAATGTGCTGTTGGCCCCCCTCCCAGGGGTAGCAGATAGAAGTGAGTTTAGTTTATTCAGTAAAACTGGCTATCATTATTTGTTTATATGCTCCTATGAAAATCATAGTTTTGGGATTTTGTTGTTGTTTTGGTTTTGTTTGTTCGTTTGTTTTGCCATGTGTGGCTTGTCCTTGTGTCACTCATGTGACTCTTCTTACCCTCAGAGAATAAACCGTTTAAGGCTCTGAATCAAGTTAGCTACTGCATGGGACTTTAGTTCACCTCATTTTTAGGCTCCATTCTCCCTGGTTCTGCTGCTTTTAGAGTGGCAAACAGGTATTCATACCTTCCTGCAAAAGGGAAACCTTCAGTGGTTATGGACCTTTAGTCTTCATTTTCTGATCAGTTGACTCTCTCTTTAGACTGTGGCTTTGATTTGAGGTTCGGCAGCTTACCTTCCATCTCTGCCAACTCCCATTTAGTCACACTAGGCTTTCTTTAATAATATTCTGTTCCATTCCAAGAAAGACCCTTCAAATGGAAAATACTATATACTTCAACTTCCACTACCCCAACAGCTATGTTAGCCACACAGAAGAAATATTCACAGAACGTGTTGTTCTGACAAACTTCTCCAAAGCTGAGACTTTAGAGCAGTGAGAGCAGTTATACATGACTCAAACCATGCTTGTCCTCTTTGCCCAAAGCAATTAGGAAGCTGTGTTTAAAATAAGTATTCTTTAGGAATTCTCAGCTTTTTGGCTTAAGATCAGGTATATAAGTTGATTTCATTAGTAAAGCTAATTGGCCTTATGTGGTATTATTTATAATTAAGTGTTTAGACATGAACTAAAATTGAAATATTTCTTAATAGTAGAAATGTCAAAATGTTTAGTACTCAGTTTTATAACTAGTAGGTTCAATCTCAGTGCTATAGTTTTGGTATGGGATGAGTCATATATCTATATATTTGTGGCTTTTAACCTCAGGAATTTGATGCTGTCTGGACCAGTTTTTGTTAGCATACCTGGTATGTAGTAGTAAAAGACAAGAGAACTACTTAGTGGCCATGGGTGGCCAGGGAGAGCGTCCTACAGCAAGAGATTAGCTCAATCATTGTCAGTAGCGCTAATGTTGAGAAGTTGCTTCTATACCAGCCTGTAATAAATGTCTCTCCCAAGGACTCTTTGAAAAAATGTACTTCAGGTACTCTTATGTAGGTGAACTTTTCTGTTCTGCCGTCCAGTTCCCAAATAACCATGCAGAGACTTATCATTAATTATAAATGCTCAGCCACTAGTTTCAGGTGTGTTACTAGCTACCTCTTCTAATTTAAATTCTTGTCTATCCTGTGCCACTTGATAGCACCTTTTCAACACGGCACATTCATCTTGCTTCTTTCTGTGTCTTTCTCAAGACTCCCCTGACCCCTCCCTTTTTCTTCCCAGCATCCTATGTGTCTGGCTGTCCTGCCTGTACCTCCTGCCTAACTAATGGCTATTTACTGTTTAGCTTTTTATTTAACCAATCAGAAGGTGCCTTGTCAAAGACACATCTCCACAGTGTACAAAAAGATTATTCCACAACATTCTTAGACTTTCCAAAGAATCCCACTTCCTTAAAAAGCTGTTCTTGAGCTGGTTAGGTGGCTCAGCTGGTAGAGGCACTTGTGCCAAGCCTAGCAACCTAAATTCAGTCCCCAAAACTCACATGGCGGATTGCAGCAAATTTTCTTCTGACTTCCACATACCTTACAACATCCATTTTCCTTTCTGCCCCTCCCCCACTACACATGCCAATAGATAAATGTAAAACATGTTAAACTATATATACCTAAAAGTCACATATACCAAAAAAAAAAGTGAAAATTTGAAGTAAATGGGCCCACGGAGATCTGTTTTACCCTTTGGTGAGGGAAATGATAAAATTATTAGGGATTGGCATTAATGATTGCTTCAAGAACTTAGGATGTTACTGAAGGGACAACAGTATACTTCTGGCTTGGAATAATTACAGTAGTTGACTTCTTAGGGTACAGATGGCAAATGTATAGCACTTAACTTTGAAAATAGTATGTTCAGTGTAGGTACTGTAGTTTTGGTATGGGTTGAGTTCTTAACAAAACACTAGTTTTCTAGCCATGCTATAAGGATTATCAAGTACACCATATCTCAATGAGGGTGGGCTTGTTTGTTTATCTCTACATTTAAATAGATTTCCATTTCTGGGATTACTAGTCTAGTTTATTTAGTCTTAAGATATGCTATTAAACATGAAAAACTACTTCTGTCTAGCAACTGTTGACTTACGTCACCGCAGTGACCATCCTCACTCTTACTGGCCCTTCCAACCTCCAGTGCTCAAAGCTTTCCCTGCAATGCATGTGGCCTGGAATGGCCCTTAAGGAATTTCATATTTTCTCCCAGGAGCAACTCTCTGTTTTGCATTAGGTTATGTTCTTAGTGTTTCTATTGCTGTGATGAAACTCCATGACCAAAAAGCAAGTTGGAGGGAAAAAGTTTGTTTGGCTTACACTTACGTATTGCTGTTCATCACTGAAAGAAGACAGGACAGTAACTCAAACAGGGCAGGAAGCAGGAGGCAGGAGCATATGCAGAGACCATGAAGGGGTGCTGCTTACTGGATTACCTCACATGGCTTGCTCAGCCTGCTTTCTTATAGAAGCCAGGATCACCAGCCCAGAGATGGCACTACTAACCATGGACTGGCCCTGCCCAGTGAACATTTAAATGAAAAAATATCTTACAGCTGGATCTCATGGAGGAATTTCCTCAACTGAGGCTCCTTCCTCTTTGATGATTCTAGCTGGTGTCAAGTTGACCCAAACCAGCCAGTACCAGTCTTGTGCTGACACTTGGATTGTTCCAAATCAGGCTGTCCAAGAGTGGAGCCAGTGATGTCGTTTCCACATTCTACCCATATGGCAGCCCTGTGGCTTGCTTGAAGCAGTGAGAAGCCTGAGTTTGTTCTGTTTCTGTGTAGACCTAAGTAAGAGTATTTGTGGGAGAAAAACAGACAAAAAAAGTCGGCCTTCGTCCAGAAACACATCTTAAGCATTCCTCTTGGTTAATTCAGTGTTATAATTTATGAAAAACAGTACATCCAACTGCTCTCGGGTATACTTGGAAGAGTTGTAATCTTGCCTGAGCAGGGCTAAAGTTCTTCTCTTCTATGCTGGCTAATTTAAGGGGACTTTCAATTCATCATTACTTCAATAATTTAACATGTTTTGTTTCATCTAAATGTGTCCTGAGGCAGGTACAAGACAACTCATACATTTTAAGAAGAAAGAGTTCTTTCTTCCAGTGCTCAAAGTTGCATACGATCTGCAGAAATTAAACTTTAGTTTAATTGAAATTTGGTTGTAATTTGAGGCTTTATAGCTTCCTTGGGCCACCTGCTGCAAATTTTAATGAACCAATGAAGGATTACAGCATTTACAAATTACCAAGTTAGCTCTGTTCTCTGAGGCTGCAAACATCAACACTTCTTTTTGTTTAATGTTGACCTCACAAAGTTGTAGACACATTCCCCCAGACATACCTGTCCATCTTCCGGAATGTTTGTACTCTGATGTTTTTTATTTGTTAATGTTTATATGTACACACTGGAGAGGCATGGT
Organism: Cricetulus griseus; assembly: GCF_003668045.3. Taxonomy (NCBI): domain Eukaryota; kingdom Metazoa; phylum Chordata; class Mammalia; order Rodentia; family Cricetidae; genus Cricetulus; species Cricetulus griseus. Next base: position 172,290,156 of record NW_023276806.1, read on the forward strand.
GCACTTGGTGATGTATGAGCACAAAGGCCAGAGGAGGATGGAGCCTGGGGTTAGGCTGGTGGCCATCAATCTCTGGTGATCCTCCCGTGGCCACCCTCCCCTCCCAGGCTGCGTTTTAGGCTTGTGTGCAGCCATACCTGGCTGTTTCCCATAGGTGCTGGGATGTGTACTCAGGCTTTTGTTTTTAATAACAACTTTATTTAGATATAATAAACATACCACAATGCCAGCCTTTTAACAAATGATTAAGCTGTTTTTACTATAACCATAAAGTTATGTAGTCTTTATTAAAAATTTCAAAATACCTTTCTCACCCCCAAAAGATGCCTTGTATACATTAGCAGTCACATTCCATTCTCTGTCTCCAAATTTGCTGGCCTCCTGTCTGTGCCTATTCTGTACATTTCATATAAATGACATCACACAATATTTAGCCTTTAATAACTAACTTTCTCCATTCAGCATATGTTCATGGTCCCTCAAATTATAACATGAAAACTAAGTGCTTCATTCCTATTTATGTTTGAATAATATTCCACTTTATGGATATGCCACATTTCATTTAGCCATTCATCTGTTAGTGGACATTTGTTCCTACATTTGTCAATTGTTTGTGATGCTCCTCAGAATATTTATGTACAAACTTTTTTGTCTGAACATAACAGTTTTCAGTTGTTATGTGTGTGTGTGTCCCAAAACATGTGTTTATATGTGCTCATGGAGGCTAGAGGTTAATGATAGGTAGCACCATTTATCCCTGTCTACCTTATTTTTTAAGACAGAATCCACGTGGAGCTAAAAAGAAGGTATATTCTTTTGTGTTCGATAGAAAGTTCTATAGATGTCTGTTAATCCCAATTGGTTCATAACTTCTGTTAGTTCCTATGTCTCTTTGTTAAGTTTCTGTCTGGTGGTCCTGTCCAGTGGTGAGAATTGGGTGTTGAAGTCTCCCACTATAACTGTGTGAGGTCTTATTTGTGATCTGAGTTTTAATAATATTTCTTTGACGAATGTTGATGTCTTTGTATTTAGGGCATAAATGTTTAGAATTGAGACTTCTTCCTGATGGACTTTTTCTGTGGTGAATATGAAATGACCTTCTTTATCTCTTTTGATTGATTTTTGTTTGAAGTTTAACTTGTTAGATACTAGGATAGCTACCAGAGCTCATTTCTTGGGTCCATTTGATTGGAATATCTTATCCCAACCCTTTGCTCTGAGTTAATGTCTGTCTTTGAATTAGAGGTGTGTTTCTTGTATGCAGCAGAAGGATGGATTCTGTCTCATATCCAGTCTGTTAGCCTGTGTCTTTTTATAGGCTAGTTAAGACCATTAATATTGAGGGAAATTAAGGTCCAATGAGTGTTTATTCTTGTTTGTTTTTGATTTGTTGTTGGTGCTGGTATTGTATGTGGATTTACCCTGCCTTTTATTTTGTGTTTTTGTAGAGTGGAATTATCTATTGCTTATGTTTATGTGAGTATAGTTAATTTCCTTAGGTTGGAGTTTTCCTTCCAGTAATTTCTGTAGGGCTGGATTAGTGGTTACATATTGTTTAAATCTGGTTTTGTTGTGGAATATCTTGTTTTCTCCATTTATAGTGATTGAAAGCTTTTCTGGGTATAATCCGTGTTCTCTCAGAGTTGGTAGAATATCTATCCAGGTCCTTCTGACTTTCAGAGTTTCCACGGAGAAGTCTGGTGTAATTCTGATAGGTTTGCCTTTATATGATACTTGGCCTTTTTCCTTTGCTGCTCTTAATATTTTTTCTTTATTCTGTACATTTGGTGTTTTAATTATTATGTGATGAGGGGACTTTCTTTTGTGGCCCACTCTATTTAGTGTTCTGTAGGCTTCTTGTACTTTCATTGGCATGTCTTTCTTTAGGTTGGGAAAGTTTTCTTCTATGATTTTGTTGAATATGTTTTCTGCACCTTTGAGTTGGGTTTCTTCACCTTCTTCTATACCTATTATCCTTAGGTTTGGTCTTTTCACGGTGTCCCAAATTTCCTGGATTTTTGTGTTAAGGATTTGTTGGACTTCAGATTTTCTTTGCTTGATGAGTTTATTTCCTCTAGTTTGTCTTCAGCGTCTGAGATTCTGTCTTCCATCTCTTGTATTCTATTGGTTATGCTTGCATCTGTGGTTCCTGATTGTTTACTCAGCTTTTCCACTTCCAGCATTCCCTCAGTTTGTGTTTTCTTTTATTGTATCTAATTCAGTTTTCAGGTCCTGAACTGTTTCCTTCAGCTGTTTAATTATATTTTCTTGGCTTTTTTGGCTTTCCTTGATTTCTTGCATCTTTTGGTTTGTCTTTTCTTCCATTTCTCTGAAGGATTTTCTGATTTCTTCTCTTAGGTTCTCTATCATCTGCATGAAGTTGTTTTTAAGGTTGCTCTCTTCTGCTTCTTCTGTGTTGGGATGTTCATGTCTTGTTAGTGTAGAGTCCCTAGACTCTGGTGGTATCATATTGGTTTTCCTGTTGTTGGATGTGTTCTTATATTGTCGTCTTCCCATTTCTTCTTCCAGTGGGTACAGGTGGTGTCTCTTCCTTCCTGATGTGTATGGGTCCCATGTTCTCTTCAGGTGGGTGCAATTGGCTCTGATACTCTGATGCGTCTCAAGTTGGGTGCAGGCAGGTCTGAGGTGGCTCTCCAGGTGGGTGAGAGCAGGACTGGCACAGTGATGTCAGCAGACTCTGGGTTGCTTGGTCCTCAGGGGTCCAGTCGCCCTGTCTGCAGACCCTTGGGCAGGAGTTCCCAGAGTGGACAGGCAGAAGTTGGGCTCAAGGCAGGGGCTGAAGCAGCTCACCTCTGCACTCTCTGCATTCTGTGGGGACCGGAATAGCCCAGCAATCTCAGCAGAGTCAGGGTCCCAGGATCCTCAGGGACCGATTCTGTTTGCCTGCAGACCCCGAGACGGGATTTCCCAGGGTGGGCAGGTGGAAGTTGGGCCGGAATAGCCCATCGATCTTAGCAGAGACAGGGTCCCAGCTCTTTTGTTTTGTTTTTGGTTTACAGTTTGAGAGCATAATCCTTTGTGGTAGAGAAGGCATAGTGGCAGGAACATGGGCTAGCAGGACTATGATGCAGTCCTGAAGAAAGCTACAGGCATGGGTGGATCCACTCTGAAAGGGGCTATGTGTGCTACCAGTGGCAGAGCCCAATGAGCCATGTAAACAATTTGGAATCCAGATAAATCCATCACAAGTCCTAGATCCCAAACATGTTATTGTAGGATTTGCTGTTTACTCTGCTGGGCTACAGTCTTGCTTTGCTTTTATTTTTATGCCCTCATTCCTTCCTTTGGGAATGGGAATGTTTATTCTATGATTTTTATAGAGACTCACTGTCAAAGAGATTGTCCTGAGTCGAAGAAATGTCTTTAGACCTTTTACCATTGTCCAGGCTGGTAAAGACCATAGGGACTTCCAAGATAGACTAATGAATTTTACATTATGAGCTGGAAATGAGGCCTTAGGGGAAAGGAGGGTGATGTTATAATTTAAAGTGATGTGTTTGAGTGTCAAGTTGACTTGTAATTTGACTGAATTTGGAATCACCATGGAAAGACACCTCTTGGCATGTCTGTGAGAACATTTCTAAAATAAATGTTTAACTGAAGAGGGAGAACCCATGTATTATGGCAGGGTTTCTGTCCAAGAATCCAATGTTCTAATTTGTTATGATTAACAAGGCTAGAACTTGCAGTCTTTATTAGAACTTCCATTGGCTTTGGCCTTGTCATAAGACATTTAACAGTCTTCCCTTTTTACCCTTTTAATATCCAAAATAGATTTGCTGTGTTGAGTATGTTTTTTTTAATTCTCTTTCAACTTAGTACCACTGTTTTCTGAAATAACCAGTTAGAATATCATTACCATAATTCCTTATATTTTTACTGACATTTTCACAGGGTTGATCCCCCCTGAAGAATAAGCGATATGTGCTTTTCACACTTGTATCACAAAACAAACACTTGAGTAAGATCAACACAACCCTTTACCCATGGCACAAATCCCTGTCTTCTTGTTACAAATCTGCTGTTTAAAATTTAGAAACTATCCAGCTTGGGCTGGAGGTGCAGCTCAAGTGGAGTATGTGCTCTCCTAGTGTTAACATAGCCTGCATTCCATCCCAGCACTGCCTGAAGAATGGTGGCAGTGCCTGTTACCTCAGTGGTTTCCAGGTACAGACTGGAGGACAAGAATTTCAAATCCATCCTCACTACTGAGTTTAATTCCAGGACAAGATCCTGTCCATTTATTTTGTAGATTAAGAAAAGGAGATCAGCCAGGCTGTGATGGTGTATACCTTTAATCCCAGCACAGGCAGGTGGATTTCTGTGAGTTCAAGGCCAGCCTGGTCTACAGAAAGAATTCTAGGACAGCCAGGGATACAGAGAAACCCTGTTTATAAAAACAAGCAAACAAAAAAACAAACTAAAAGGAGACAAACAGAAGCTAAGTGGCAGGACCTGGATCATGAAAATAATGAACAGGAGACCTAGAATAAAATCTGTGCTTCCTGTGTGAAGCTGATACTCTTTCTCTTTATTATGCTTGGAGGAGAGAACGCAATACTTGGAATGGCTGTTTCAACACAAATTATCTTTTGTTTTATGTACTTAAATTAGCAATAATTTAATTATTAAAATATCTATATTTAGTATGTACTTGAATTATTCATTCTTTATCTTGCTAACAAAATTATATCCTAACGAAAACAGGACATGTGGTAATCTGTAAGGGTGGACAGACACTGTGATCACATAATAATTGTGAGGGTCCTTGAGGTGTCATATAGGGAAATGAACCCTGATATGGGATGGGAATGAAAACCAGGTTCAGATAGATCATTGCTTATATAAGTGACCCTAAAAACTCCACCAGGAAATTCTCTTTAAATTTTTCATTAATTTATTTTTTACATTTCAATACCAGTTTCCCCTCTCATTCCCTCCACTCCTCCTCCTCCCATCTGCTCCACAGAGAGGGTGAGGCCTCTCCTAGGAAGCCTAAGTCTCCCCCATCATCTCACTGAGGCAGGACCAAAGCACCTCCCCACACCCACACCTGTGTCTAGGCTGAGCAAGGTATCTCTCCACATAGAATGGACTCCGCTAAGTCAGTTTGTGCATTAGTGTTAGATCTTGGACCCACTGTCAGTGGCCTCATATATTGTCCCAGTTACACCATTGTCACCTATGTTAAGGAAGCCTAGTTTGGTCTTATGCAGGTTCCCCATTTGTCAGATTGGAGTCACTGATCTCTCACTAGCTCTGGTCATCTGATTCTGTGGGTTTCCCCATAATGGTCTTGACTCCTTTGTTCATAATATTGATTCTCCCTCACTTCGATTGTACTCTGGGAGCTTGGCCCATTGGTTAGTTGTGGATTTCTGCATCTGCTTCCATCTGTTTCTGAAGAGGGTTCTAGTCTTCTCTGGGGTTATGGATTGTAGGCTGGATCTTTTGCTTTATGTCTGGTATCCACTTATGAGTGAGTATGTTTATCTTTCTGGGTTTGGGTTACTGCACTCAGGATGTTTTTGTTTTTTTCTAGTTCTGCAAATTTGCCTGCAAATTTTAGGATGTCATTGTTTCTCACCACTGAATAGTACTCCATTATGTAAATGTACCACATTTTCTAAATCCATTCTTCAGTTGAGGAGCATCTAGGTTGTTTCCAAGATCTGGCTATTACAAACAATGTTGCTATGAACATCATTGAGCAGATGTCCTTGTGGTGTGAATGTGCCTCCTCCAGGTATATGCCCAACAGTGGTATTGCAAGCCTTCAGGTAGGTTGGTCCCTAATTTTATGAGAAATATCCATGCTGATTTCTACAGCAGCTGTACAAGTTTGTATTCCCACCAACCATGGAGGAGTGTTCCCCTTTCTCCACATCCTCTCTAGCATAAGCTGTCATTGCTGTTTTTGATCTTAGCCATTCTAATCAGTGTAAGATGGAATCTCAGAGTGGTTTTGATTTGCATTTCCCTGATGACTAAGGACGTTGAGCATTTCCTTAGGTGTCCTTTGGCCATTTGAGATTGTTCTGTTAAGAATTCTGTTTAAATCTGTACCCCATTTTTTATTTGGATTAATTGGTAGTATGATTTCTAGTTTCTTGAGTTCTTGGTATATTTTGGAGATCAGCCCTCTGTCAGATGTGAGGTTGGTGAAGGTCTTTTCCCATTCTGTAGGGAACCGTTTTGTCTTGTTGACTGTGTTCTTTGCTTTACGGAAGCTTCTCAGTTTCAAGAAGTCCCATTTATTAATTGTTGGTTTTAGTGTCTGTTCTTCTGGTGTTCTATTTAGAAAGTGATCTCCTTGCGTATGTGTTCAAATGTATTTCCCACTTTCTCTTCTATGAAGTTCAGTGTGGCTGGATTTATATTGAGGTCTTTGATCCATTTGGACTTAAGTTTTGTGCATGCCTATAGATAAGGATCTATACTGCAGCCATCTACTTGTTGGCAGCCAGTTATACCAGCACCATTTGTTGAAGATGCTTTCTTTTTTCCACTTTATAATTTTAAGCTCTTTATCAAAAATCAAGTGTTCATAGGTGTGTGGGTTGATATCAGGGTCTTCTATTTGATTCCATTGGTCCACCTGTCTGTTTTTATGCCAATACCAAGCTTTTTTCATTACTATGGCTCTGTAGTAGAGCTTGAAGTCAGAGAGATGGTGATGCCCCAGATGATCCTTTATTGTACAGGGTTGTTTTGGCTATCCTGGGATTTTTGTTTTTCCAAATGAAGTTGAGTATCGTTCTTTCAAGGTCTGTGATGAATTGTGCTGGGATTTTGATGGAGATTGGATTGAATCTGTAGATTACTTTTGGTAGGATTGCCATATTTACTATGTTGATCCTACCTATGCAAGAGCATGGGAGATCTTTCCATTTCATAATATCTTCTTTAATTTCTTTCTTTAAAGAGTTGAAGTTCTTGTCATACAGGTCTTTCACTTGTTTGGTTAGAGTTACCCCCAAGATATTTTTTTGTTATTTGTGGCTATTGTGAAAGGTGATGTTTCTCTGATTTCCTTCTCAGCCCATTTGTCATCTGTATATAGGAGGGCTACTGATGTTTTCTTAGTTAATCTTGTATCCAATTGTAGGAGTTCTCTGATAGAATTTTTGAGGTCACTTGTGTGTATTATCGTATACATAATACTCAAATATCATATACATCATCAGCAAATAACAAGAGTTTGACTTCTTTTCCAATTTGTATCCCTTTGATCTTCCTTTGTTGTCTTATTGCTCCAGCTAGAACTTCAAGTACTATGTTGCATAGATATGGAGAGTGTGGACAGCCTTGTCTTGTTCCGGATTTCAGTGGGATTTCTCTTGAGTTTCTCTCCATTTAGCTTAATGTTGGCTCTTGGGTTACTGTGTGTTGTTTTTATTATGTTTCCGTATGTTCCTTGTATCCCTATTCTCTGCAAGACCTTTATCATGAAGGGGTGTTGAATTTTGTTGAAGGCTTTTTCAGCATTTAGTGGGATAATCATGTGGTTTTTTTTTTTTCAGTATGTTTATATGGTGGATTACATTGATGGATTTTTGTATGTTGAACCACCCCTGCATCTCTGGGATAAATCTTACTTGGTCGTGGTGAATGATTTTTTTGATATGTTCTTGAATTCGGTTTGCTAGTATTTTATTGAGTATTTTGCATTTATGTTCATGATGGAACTTGGTCAGTAGTTCTCTTTCTTGGTTGTTTTTTTTTTAATGTAACTTGGGTATCAGGGTAACTGAAGCCTCATAAAAAGAGTTTGTCAATGTTCCTCTGTTTCTATTGTGTGGAATAATTTGAGGAGTATTGTTATTAGATCTTCTTTGAACATCTGGTAGAAATCTGCACTGAATCCACTTAGGCCTGGGGGTTTTTTGTTGTTGTTGTTGTTGTTTTGGTTGGGAGACCATTGATAACTGTTTCTATTTCCTTGGGGGTTATAGGTATATTTAAGTTATTTATCTATTCTTGATTTAATTTTGGTATGTGAAACTTACCTAGAAAATTGTTCATCTACTTAAAGTTTTCCAATTTTGTGGAGTACAGATTTTTGAAGTAAGACCTGATGATTCTTTGGATTTCCTCAGTGTCTGTTGTTATTTTCATTTCTGATTTTGTTAATTTGGATATTCTTTCTCTGACTTTGGTTAGTTTGCATAAAGGTTTGTCTATTTTGTTGAATTTCTCAAAGAACCAACTCTTTGACTCATTGATTCTTTGCTTTGTTTTCTTTGTTTCTATTTTATTGATCTCAGCCCTCAAGTTTACTATTTCTTGCCGTCTGCTCCTTCTGGGTGAGTTTGCTTCTTTTTATTCTAGAGCTTTCAGTTCTAGTGTGGTATTATTCCAGCTTCTTTATGTAGGTATTTAGTGCTATGAACTTTCCTCTCAGCACTGCTAGTTTAGGTATGTTTTACAGTTATTTTCATTAAATTTTAGGAAGTCTTTTATTTCTTTCTTTATTTCTTTCTTGACCCAGTGGTGGTTCAGTTGAACATTGTTCAATTTCCATGTGTTTTTAGGCTTTCTGAAATTAATATTGCTGTTGAATTTTAACTTTAGGTTGTGCTGATGTGATAGGGTACAGGAGTTTATTCCAATTTTTTGTATCTGTTGAGGTTTGCTTTGTTACTGAATATGTGGTCGATTTTTGAGAAGGTTCCATGAGGTGCTGAAAAGAAAGTATATTCTTTTGTGCTTGGATGGAATTTTCTATAGATGTCTGTTAAGTCCATTTGAGTTATAACCTCTGTTAGTTCCCTTATTTCTCTGTTAAGCTTTTGTATGGCATACCTGTGCAGTGGTGAGAGTGGGGTGTTGAAGTCTCCCACTATTAGTGTGTGGGGCTTGGTTTGTGATTTAAGTTTTAGTAATGTTTCTTTTACAAATTCAGGAGCCTTTGTGTTTGGGCCATAGATGTTCAGAATTGAGATTTCCTCTTATTGGATTTTTTCTATGATGAATATGAAATGCCATTCTTTATCTTTTTTGGTTGATTTTAGTTTGAAGTCTATTTTTTCAAATATTAGGCTAGCTACACCAGCTTGTTTCTTAGGTCCATTTGATTGGAAATTTTTTTTCCATTGTGAGTTTGAGTTGTGTTTCTCCTTTGCAGCAGAAGGATGGATTCTGTTTTCATATCCAATCTGTTAGCCTGTGTCTTTTTATAGGTGAATTGATAGGGATGGGTTTGTGGATAGGTATTGTTTAAATTTGGTTTTATCATGGAATATCTTGTTTTCTCCATCTGTGGTTATTGAAAGTTTTGCTGGATAAAGTAGTCTGGGATGGTATCTGTTGTCCCTTAGTGTCTGCATAACCTCTGACCAGGACCTTCTGGATTTGTTTCTTTTGAGAAGTTAGGTGTAATTCTGATAGGTCTGCTTTTATATGTTATCTGGCCTTTCTCCTTTTCAGCTCTTAATATTCTTTCTTTATCCTATATGTTTATTGTATTGATTATTATGTGGACAGAGAACATTTTTTGGTCCAGTCTATTTGGTGTTCTGTAAGCCTCTTGTATTTTCATAGGTATGCCCTTCTTTAGGTTGGGAAAGTTTTCTTCTATGATTTTGTTGAATGTATTTTCTCTTACTTTGAGTTGGACTTCTTCTTCTATCCCTATTATTCTTAGGTTTGGTCTTTTCAGGGTGTCCCAGATTTCCTGCATGTTTTGTGTTAAGGATTTGTTGGGTTTAAAATTTTCTTTGACCAATGAATCTATTTCCTCCAAATTATCTTCAATGCCTGAAATTCTCTCTTCCATCTCTTGTATTCTGTTGTTTATGCTGGCATTTGTGGTTCCTGATCATTTACACAGATTTTCCATTTCCAGAATTCCCTCAGTTTGTGTTTTCTTTACTGCCTCTATTTCAGATTTCATGTCTTAAATTATCTCCTTCATTTGTTTGATTGCTTTTTCTTGGTTTTCTTTCAGAGATTTGCTGATATCTTCCAATTTTTTGTTTGTCTTTTCCTCCGTTTCTTTAAGAGAATTTTTTATTTCCTCTTTAAGGGCCTCAATCATCCTCATTAAGTTATTTTTAGGTCATTTTCTTCAACTTCATCTGTGTCCAGATGTTTAGGTCTTGCTGTTGTAGCACTACTATTTTCTAATGGTGCTGTATTGCTCTTTATATTGTTGAGTGTTTTCTTACCTTGTTGTTTACCATATCTTTCTCTAGTTGGTGTAGGTGGAGCTTGTGCTTCAGGGGTTCTCTCTTTCTCCAACTGGTATAATTGGGGGACTGTGACTCTGTTGACTGCTCCTTCAGGCACAAGTAGAGCAGAGCTTCCGGCGAATGATCCTCCTGGTAGAAGTGGACCCAGTGTTCATGTGGTCACTCCTTTGAGTACAGGTGGGGCTACAGCTCCAGTGGATGCTCCTCCAGTTGGAGGTGTAGATGGGGCTGAGTCCATATAGTAGCGGGGTACCTCCCACCGAGAAATGGCAGTTTATGCTGGCTGGGACACAGGTGATCTTTCCCAGAGAACTTTTTGCAATATTTTCTGGAAGCTACTGCTAGAAATTGCTGCTGTTTCTTTACCCGGTGATCACTCCTTCCTCCTGGGCCTGCAGCTAAGGCCTCCCTCTGATGCTGCTCCCTGGTCTGAGGCTCTTGGCTCCCTTGATGCTGTTCTGGGCCTAAAAGCTCTGGTCTTCCACTAATGCTGCTTCTAGGCTGGGATTCTGGCCTTTCCTGAAACTGCTCCAGGCCTGAAGCTCCAGCCTCTGTCTCTGAAGTAGCTCTTATTGTTCTTCATGTTCATGTGTGCAAGTTGGTTCATTTCATATATAAACAATCATATGTAAGTATGACTTATTTCACAAACCATATTAAATCTCCTTTGCATTCCTTCCTTGGTAATTGTTGGATGGTAATAATGTATATAGAAAGCTAATTTTGAACTGAAATATAGTTTTGACTTCTTCTATGTTCAAGTCATTGTGACTGGCTTCTGGGGGAGTGTATTTTTTTTTTTTAGTTAGTGATTCCCCTGTTCCAGAAACTAGAACTCTATTGAGAGACTGAAGTATCTAAAAAGTGAATATTAATATCTTTAAGTGGCAGTAGTTATTTCAAGTTATCTCTCTCTTCACACAGGGAGTATGAGAGCTAGAACACTTAAAGAAGTTGCCCAGCATCTGCTATCACATACTTGGCAGCATGTGGGGTTTAACTAGTCCTTCTTGATGCAGACAGAGTCTCAGCCCTGGACCACAGCAAAATGCACACAGTTAATACTCAAGTGTCTTGGCCAGCAGCTACTCTAGGCGTTCAGTTAGGATGATAGTATCTCAAATAACTGCACAAGCTATTTTTAAAAACTGAATGTGGTGATTATAATGAACTTCATTTGGAGGATCTATAGAATTTGTCAAATGATAAAACTGAACAGCCAAACATGATTTTAAATTGCTTATTTAATAATGACTCTTGTTGGCAGGCTTGCTTTACAGATCTGTGTGTCTTGTGAGAATGTAAGTACTCATTAGAAACATTTTGAGAAAATTGGTCTACACTCTAGAACACTGAACAAGAAGGATATTTTCTGATCTCTTCTGAAAAAGAATTACTGCTAATTATAGAAAATTAAGTGCAAATAGTACCAACATAGTTATTAGCACCAAAGATTTGATGAGCTTTCCTCCAAAAGGAACTATAAATTATATAAAATAACAATTATGATAATGAATAAGGCTTGTCACTGTATCCCATGGGTATCTACTCTTAAAATATGGGGTATATATTCCTAAAAATATATTGTGGGTTAAAAATTGGAGATCTGTGTAGGCAAGTGTTAATGTTAGTGTCGGTTTTTTGTTGTTGTTGTTTCTGAGGCAAGCTCTCACTGTGTAGCCCAGGTTAGCCTCCAACTCCCTGTGTAACTCAGGGTTGCCTGGTTCTTGCCACATTCACATGCTTTGGCTTTCTGAGTGCTAGGACCACAAGTATATGATGCCACACACAGAACTGGTGTTTTAAATGATAGTATTGTTCTGTTGTTGCTGGTTTTGTGGCCAAGATTCTAACTAGTACCAGAATGTAAGTTGGTTAATCCAGAAGATTAAATTGAAGGTCCTAAAGGGTTGAAGTACAGCCCAAGCTGGAGCAGATATGACTTCAGGTTAGTCTCTGAAAGCTGCTTCCACAGCAAGAGATGGAAAGCTATCATGTTGTCATTTGAGTCAGGTTGGTGAAAATGTAATACAGTTCTTGAAAGAGGGGCTCACTGCTCATACAGCCTGGGCTTGAATTCTGACATCGTCTCCAGTTTTGTGACATTTGCAATCACACACTGGTTCCATGTCTCAGGAAAATGAGAAGGATGGTACAGTCTTCACAGAATTCTTGTCAGGATTGAGGTGATTGATGTAGAGCCCAACAACAGTGCTTAGCAGGCTGCAAATTGTTATTGGATGTGACAACAATGACCATGGTCTTGAGAGCTACACAATTATTGCTATGGCTGTTGCTTTCCTAAGTAAAGAATGTAGGATAATTTCATGACACATATGGCATGCAGTGCTCCTCAAGGCAGTTTCTAATTACTGAGTCATTTCCTCAGACAATGACTACTGAGAACATACTCAGTCCAAGTACCAGCAGAACCGAGAGCACTTCCTGCTGCCTCTCCCCACTGTGGCTCCCAGGGAGAGCCTAGAACGGGCTGTGTGACCTGTAGTAGGCCTTCAGGTTCCTTATTTATGTGCTGTTGAGAGCTAGAATAGCCCAGTGGCTTTCCAGATGCTTCAAGAAGACAGGGAATGGACTATGCAGGGCACATGGAATGAGGGCTAATTCCTCAAAATTAGGACTTCAAGTTTTCTATCTTGGAATTCCATATGCATGTGATAAAGGAGAACCAATGCTAAATAAATTTTGGCTTCTTGGGGGGTAAATACCCAGGAGATATAGCTGGGTCATGTGTCTGCTTTTAGTTGTTTTGAGAAATATCTACACAAGTAGGGTATACACCATACTGTCTACAACCTCATCAGATTTATCATCCTGTGTCCTGGCCTGCAGGACATCAACCTGGGGCAAGAGAGTCAGGGATAGGGAATGGGGACAAGAGATGCAAAAAGAACGACCACAAGACAGGATTCTGATCAAGTGGCAAACTTTGCTTTTCTCGGGACAGCTTATATAGTCAGGATATGGGGAGGGGCAAAATGGGTTGTTTGTGCACCAGGTGTTAGTATAGGCAGGATATTAGGAAGCCACAAGGAGGATGTTTGGCAGGGTAAAGAGTTCATGAGTAAGAGGTCCAGGAAGGGGTTGTTTAGGTGACTGAGCCTGTGGGTAGAGGACTGGATCAGGTTGTTTCTTTTCTTGAGCTGAGGTTCTAAGGAGCTGCTATGTAAAGGTTAACTATGTGGCCTGCCAAGCATGGTCTAGAATCTCATGCCAAGCCCTGAGATTCGGCTCCCAACAATCCTGGACTGGGTTTAGATGGAATCACAGTATAGTTTTCACTTGCATTTCTCTGGCCAGGGGTACTGAATGCTTTTTTTATATTTCTTGGTTATTTGTATTTTTAAGAGCTGTCCATCCATTTCATTGGGCTGTCTGTTGCCTGACTTAAGTCATTGAGGGAGGTGCTTATGTATGTTCTTTATATCACAGAGACCCTGTAATTGAGGGGGTGCTTGTGTGTTCTTTATATCACAGAGACTCTGTAATTGAGAGGGGTGCTTGGGGCTTCTTTATATCACAGAGATCCTTGCAGATCAATGTTTTATTCACAGTTTCATTCATGAGGCACTATTCACAGTCGCTAAGCTATGAAACCAACTTAGGTGTCCATCAACAGAGGAACGGCTATGGAAGATACCATTTATAAACACAATGGAATTCTTCCCACACATAGAAAAGAGTGACATTATGAAAAGCAGACATGATATCCACACTAAATGAACTAAGTCTCAGAAAATAAAAAAAAAAATTACTTCATCTTTTCTCTTAATTTTGGGTCGTAGACTGTGGACAAATGAAACCATATATGTGCAGAGTACATTGGAGCAGAAGCAAAAGTGTCTGGTGGGAAAGAGGAGACCAGTGGGGGCGGGGCCAAGGAAGAGGAGGGCAGAGGGTCTAGGAGGAACATGCCTAAAACACCTTATATTCTTGCAGGGAAATTGCCTTGGTAAACAATGTTTTGTTTTGTTTTGTTTTTTATATCCTGGCTGTGGTTTAACAAGCCTTTTAAAGGTACATTATGTTCTTTAAAAAAATAGAAGTTTTGCCTAGATGAACTCAAGGGTTCCCTCAACTGCAGTTACTCCATATGTACTGAGATGTTTCATTCAGAAATAAACCTGTGGATAACGACATGAAATTCCAGGCCTGAGGATGGTGGGTAGCTGGAAGGAGAGTGTGGAGTAGCAGGGCACTGTGCGTTTCCATACTTGAAACAGAGATAAGGTGCCTCCCTTACAGGCATCTCGTCTCAGTGCTTTGACGCATCCGTTTATGGAGAGCACAAATGGCCTGATGCTGACTAACTCTGTAGACAAGAAGCACGTTGCCTGCTCACATAACAGTTCTCACAAGCACTGTCTGCTATAGCTTTTCTCTTGCTGGTTAGTGGTTTCTGCAAATATCCTTCTCAAATTAATTGTTTACTATTAGGATGCAGTGTTAGAAGTAGATGGGAAATTGACCTCGGAAGCACGTGTTTCAAATGATTTGAAGAATGGGTGAGGTGAAGAAAGGCACCAGTTTCTTTCTGGATGGAAAACCTGTACTGATTAAAGAATGAATCTATAGGATATGTTTATAACTTAGAATAACCTATTGTTTAGGCCTCATTCCAACTTTCTGAAAACAAAGAAAACATGTATGTTTATAAAAACAAATACATACACAAATACCCAGAGAAGAGTGACGTCTCCTAATATGTTTTGATAATGATTAATATATAACGAGAGCTTGCCTCCTTTTGTCAGCTTCACATGCCCTGTGAGTTGAAGACTCCCCATGAGTTTCCTCATCGTGGCTGCCTCCTGTGTGTTAATTAAGGCACACCTTACATAGTTGCCCTGCTGTAGTACGTTAGCATGGAGCCATATCACCTATTAACACTCCAGCATGGACTATTTCCATCATTATTTTCAGATAGTTGGAACTTGATTAGTGACATTAGGGCACAGGAAAAATTCCACAGGGAACATAAATGAGACGGGCCGACAGCATGAAGTGAAGAGGTTCATCCACATGGAGCCAAAGTGGGGAGTGTCAGGAACCAGGCGGTCCTATTGAATCCAGCATAGATTGAGATATTGACCAAAGGGTGTCCTATGGAGGGGTAATGAGAAGACCAGGGTTTGCCCTCTCAGGAGCTACCCAGTGTGTTGTCTGTAATCCATGTGAGGCAGATGTCGGCAGAATCAAATTACTTTTGTCTTAGGGTGATTTTGGCCAATAATAAAGATTTAATGTTAATATGGTTTTAGATAGATAGTAAATGTATTTTGTATGGCTTATTTTCTAAAATCAAGTTGTTCAAGGAAAAATGATTTTCCATTCTAATTTCATTTAAATAATATATTTCACTTCAAAATAATTCTTTTGAAGGGAAAACAGTTCACATATAGAGAACAAGTAATTGTTCCTTTAATAAGACATTTCCAATTATAGCCCTGGAATAACAAATCTGCTTTGAGAATCCTGGCTTTTTCAGAGTTCCATATGTATAACTCTGATTAGGAGGGGTAGATGCATATCTCCTACAAATGGTGAATTACACCCAGTGGGTGGGGGAAAGGTGTATTTTATTCTGACAGCTTTTTTTTTTAAATTATAAAAGCTCTGAATAGCCCTCATTTTGGGAAAACATTCTTTTAAAAATAATTTTTGCATTAATTCTCCCTTCTACAATGATGTGATCATTATCTCAAAAATATAAAATTACTTTAAGAGAATCTAACTCCCACACTGATACAAAACATTTTGCATCAATGTCTGGAGAACTTAATAAGCATCCTTCCCATACTTCCGCCCCATTCTGCTCACACCTGCTGTTTCCAAACTAAGCCTGCAGGTATTATAATGTCTTCATAAAGTAAAACCTGCAGATAGCAGTTGGCCCAGGGGACTTGGTTTACACCTTCATCCTGTTGTTTACTTGCACTTTTAGTTTCAAAGTTATATCTGAAGATTTCAACTTATTTTTTAAGAATACTTCAATAGCAAATATATTACAGTATTGAAATTAACCTTTTCCTACTCAATTTCTAGGGCGACTGCGACACACAGGGGCCAGGTGATTTTCAAGGATGCGTTAGCCCAGCAGCTGTGTGAACAAGGAGGTAAGAGCACACCTGCCTTGTTTATGTTAGTGGTGTCTACATTATTCATGGCAGGTCCTATGTCTTCTGCTCGAAGCTGCCTTTTCATTGATGTTACTTTACTATGATGTTTGAAAATTGAATTGTTGACCACTTCATATCCCTGCTAATTATTTGTTAACTAGATATTGGTAAAGATTGCCTTCTGAAAGTATTTACTGCCACCAAGTAAAAGAAAATTTATCCTGTTTTCATAATATTTTCTCCAGAGTCATTTGTAGTTGTCCTAAAAGTGACAAATTTTAAGAGTAATTGCAAAATAGTACAAAAATTCATCCCCTTAACTTGGCACTAAGTTTCTAGTCAAATGTGTTTCTTACACTCTAATATCTAACACCTATGACCTTGATTCAATTGGTCTTATCATGAGTTGCTCATTATATTGTATCATAGAAATATATTTTGATAGACATAATCAGTTTGATTTTACCTAAGTAATGTGATGTTTGATAAATTGTTACTGTCAAACTTATAATTATTTGCTTACAAATTCTTCACTTAGAAAACTCCCCTCCATAATTTCAAAACCCTGTTGTCAGTATTGTTTGGTCAGAAATTGACTTTTCTTCTATGACTTTCAAGAATGAAGACATTAAAAACATGCCTTAATAGGCAAACTCAAGAATTCTATTATAATGTAAATATTTTCCCATATTATGAAAATATTTATGGAAACAGAATACCATAAATCAGGGAATATTAACATTGTGAAAAATATATAATGTTTAAAAAGGTAAGTCCAATTCACATTTACCAGCCCCTAAAGATTAAATTATCTTAAGCTGTACAAGTTTAAATCTGTTATATTATCATTGGGCTGAACTATTTAAAATAAAATAAAAAGCTAAGTAAATTAATGGGAAAAAGTCTCAATGAACGAGGGCAAACTCATCTTATATCACAGTACTATACATGTGTTGTTGAAAACAGAGCTCAGGACCAGAAGGACAGCACAGAAATTGCATTGGTGTAATCAGCATAGGGCAAGAGCCTAAGGAGAGTGAGGCTTCCTGCACTCAGGAAAATAGCTGGTGCTGTAAACCAAGTATTTATTTTGGTTCTTTCTACTTTTAATCAAAACATTATTTCCTCAAATAAAAATAACATAATTTTACATGTAATGATTTTCTATGCATTACACAAAGAATGCCTAATATATTTATGAAAGGAAAAAATACCTTTCCCTATATACCCCAGCACAGGGCCTTTCATCTATGATGTATTTTAGTTTGTTGGTCCTAATTAAATTAAGCAATTCAAACAAAGCAAATTTTTGTTTTGTGGAGCTTGGGACCAGGAACATTTTAAGATCATATTGTGAGCTTGAAATATTGAGAAAGTAGAAGTATCTAATAACAGGATGGCAGGCAGCTTAGCAGCCTTGGTCCCTTTCCTTGGAAGACTGTCCTGCTAATGCAGTCCCAGAAGCAGCCCCAGGGCTCCCTGGGCTTACAGTCCCTTAGTTTGCATCCCTACCTACCTCACTTACCCTCCTCAGTCTTACCTTAAAACCACCTGAAGGAGCCTCACTCTATAAGCCCTTTCTCCTTGCCTGAATTAACCTTTTATGTCTTTTTTCCTGGCTGACTCAGGCTTTCAGATACACATGAAAAACCAAAACAAAACAAAAGGAAAAAAGAAAACATTATGAGTTGGCAGTAACAGAGTTGTGGTGTTTCTATTTCCATCCATTGTGGTCACAGACTGACCTTGTGTGAAGCTGATGCCTGTAAGGTTGTTTATGCTGCACAAGGGAACACCAAGGCCTGGCTGTGAGGGCTAGACCAGCTGCTAGACATCAGTGCTGTGCTCTCTCAAGGCTGGGGAGAGAAAGTGAGCGAGCAATCATTTACTTATGGGTTTTGGGCTCTATACATCTTTTGCAATCAGGGAGGTGTGGTTGGAACTATGCCACAGAGCCACTGTGACCTTCCTCTTTTGGGGAGGCCCTTGCTGCAGCCAAGGCTGAAGCAAGGTCAGCAGACAAGATAACAAGCAGGAGCTATTGTAAGGTGGAAGGGGAGTGACCCTTTTCTTCTGAAGCTTGTCTGTGTTTTCTAAAATCCTACAATAAAATTATGTTATCTGAGTTATAAGAAAATAGCACAAATTCTGTCTACCCTCAGATTCAAAGATGAGGTTTCCCCTTTGAAGAGGGAAGGGCACTTCTGCTGAGCAAGAGAACTAAATTATTTCTCAAGAACTGAAGAGAAATACAGAATGCCCGTGTCACTCCTGTAAGATGGCTGCCCTGACTCTTAATAAGGCCTGTCCCCATGTGTCCTAATTACCTGAGAGTTCATTTCCCCCACCTGGAAGCCTTTGGAAAGAGGACTCATGCCTTGGTTTCTTTTCCTTTAATACATAATATGCTGTCTTAAGGCACACACTTAATAAATGGTGAAGGCCTCTCCTGACAAGCCTTTCCTGTCAAGCACTGTGGGGCAGGCTGGCTATCACAAAACAGTGCTTCTTACACCGTTGCAAAATGTAGGATCTGTCTATTAGAAATCTGTAAGTTGGGACTGTGAGTCAGTAATGTGCCTGCCCCGTAAGCATGTGGACCTGAGTTCAGATCCCAGCACTCAGAAAATAAAGCAGGCATGGCATGCACCTGCAACTCCAGCACTGGGCCACAGAGGACAGACAGGTAACCTCTAGAGTTAACTGGCCAGCCAGCCTAGCAAATCAGTCAGCCTCAAGTTCAGAGAGAAACCCTGCCTCAAAAACAAGGTGGAGTGTGATTCAAAACAACAACAACAACGCCTGACATTGGCTTCTGGCCACTATTCCCATGTATACACATGTGCATGCATGCCCATGTACATGTATGTTCACAGGCATGTGCACATACTCACATGAACACACACATGTACATATATATATATAACACACTCATCATACGTACAAATAAATCTGAAAATTGTTCGCACATTTTCATTTCAACTCCAATGAATTGCCTTAGATCACACCGTAGTATTTTTATATCATCTTAAATTCTAAAGTTCTAGAAGAAACAGTAAACACTCTGCAGATGGGTTCTTCTGACAATCATGGTCCAGAGAACAGGCTAGAGTATCCTCATCTTTACCCTGGAGATGCTGTTGTGCTGTCACTGCTGTCTGGGGTGGGGGAGTGGTGTGTGTGTGTGTGTGTGTGTGTGTGTGTGTGTGTGTGTGTGTGTGTGTGTGTGTGTTTTAAAGTAGAAGGTGCCATGTTCATTCACTAGCAATAAAAAAGAACAGAAATGTCTAACAGTCCTCTCCAAGGATTATTGGATGGCTACCATGGGTGCCAGCTTTGCTAGGTTAGGTCATGAGGTGTGTCAAGGAACAGAACATAGCTGCGTAGGAGGCAAGGGAAAGGGTGACTCCAGATTTACAGGGGTGGCTCCAGATCAGGAGGGTCTCATGAGAAGGTAGTACCCAAGCAGGAAGAAAGGAGTTAGCATGTGCCTTTCCCAGAGACTACCCGAAATGTCACCAAGGCTTTAAAGACAAAAATGGTGGTGAAGTACTCAAAGTAAAGCAGAAACTTCAGAATGAGCTAAAAAAAAAAAGTGGAAGGAAGTGGAGGAGACCAGTCCTCCACACAAATTATTATTGGACAGTTGAGAAAGGGATGGAATCATAAAATATTGTGAATCACATAAAATTCCCACTTGCCTAGGGTATCCTTAAGCTTGCCCGATCCCCCTGCTTTCACCATCCAAGTGTGTCTACAGGCTTATGCCACTACATCTAGTTTCAAGAAGATTTTGATTTAAAAAAATTAAATCTTGAAAATTCACATGAATTACATGAGCCTCAATAAAAAAAAATCACCATTGCCAAAATCCTCTGAAAACTCAAGGAAAAATTCCTATTCTTTAGAGGCTTGTAAATCAAGTGTCCAGCCTAAAACTGGAGTGAGTAGGTCAGCATGGCTGTCGCTGGACCAGTCACGCACACAAACCATGGCCAAGGATGGACCAGGGAGAATAACAGTGTGTGTGGGGGTCCACTGGCCTCTGGGCTTTTTGGCATACCTTCTTCAAACACATTGAATTTTTAGCAAGGCCAGATGTCAGGGTTAGCAGTCTGACCACAGTCATGCCCTGTAGTGCCCCCAAAGTGGGTATGCCATTTATATACATGCTGGGATCCTCCCTCTGTAATTGGCTTGATTGCAGTGGCTAAAACTGAACATGCTTACAGCTGATGCAGAGAAACTCCAGCAGCCCTGCTTTCCAGGGCCCTCAAAACTGGGTGGTAGACTGTGTGGAGGTGCATTGAGGATTGTGAAAATGGAAACTGAGACAGAAAGAATATAGAAGTTGAATAATCAAACCCGTAAAGTAAGTGGGGGCATTAAATTTAGGTGTTTTTTCTTAAAAACTTCAGATGTACCTGTTGGGATGGGTTGTTTCTTAGTGGTAGCACTAATTATGATGGCCAGTATATTTCACTGGTTCAGTTCAGGCATCAATGCACCAGTCAGTCAGTGATAGTTTCAATATCATTTGTAGGTCATATCTACCAGGATACCCTTGTTATTCAAGAGCTTAAGTTAAAAAGCTTTTTTTCCAATAACCTAAAATGCAAATCTTTATTAAACCAGTCTTCTTTCACATCATTAGAATTGTCTTTCACCCTACCTCCTTTCACCATTGAAAGGAAAACTTGAATGTTCCGAGGTTAAAGATTTGCTTGTCAAAGACATCTATCTTGTTTCCCCATGGCTGTTATGCAGCTTGAATTTCACCTTAGCAGCTACAACTTCTGTTCCTGGCATCCCCAGGCTTATGATTTACACACAAAGAGAGCTGCATAGGAGGCTGGGGAAGCCATCCAGAAGCAGCAGTCTTGCTTCAAGGTCTGAGAAAGGTCCAATAGAGGAAAGAACTGAGGCCCTCCTGGGGCTCTGACAGATACAGTGTCCCTGAGTGATCCAAGACTGGCAAGATTAAGAGGAATGGCAGAGCTGGCTCATATGGTCACAGTAAAACTTCTTGCTAGTGTCCCTGGGTGGGTCCAGCTACTTTTTATGTTCCCTAGAAAGGGATATTTTAGACAGATGCTATTTTTTTCAAGGTGATTGAACAAGGGTGTAAACAGCCTTTTTTGCAATTCTGGGGGCTGTATCCATCCCCACTTGACAGCTTTATCTGGTCTAAAGTCAAAACACCAAGATTTATGTTTGAAAGGAACTTGACATTGGTTGCCTCTGAATGCCCATAGAGCCGGCTTTCTGCTCAGAGTGCTATATAATCTACTTGACTTCCTCATATTTTAAAGGACAGAACCTAGATTTGAGCACATATAATTACTTGGGAGTAAAATTTCTGTCAACATACATCAATCATAGTTTCATTTTTCCATTTGAAATATTATTTCATACAGCTTGTTAACTCATTCTTGTTTTGATGTATGTATAAAAATGCACTTTCGCCATATAACAAATTAATATAGGTTTCCATAGGTTTTTAAGCATTGGAATGTATTTACGTTAATTAGCATATAATTGTGCTCTATCCTCAGTAAGCATGTGCACCACACCCAAGGGAGCTGTGTGGCAAGATGAAACAGTCATACCCTGTTCTTAAATGGTTTGTAATATATATACTTATATATATTACAAAAGGTTTATATATATAAACAATCAGTGGAATGCTGTCCCCCAGTCTCCTTGAGGCCATTGCTTAACTGTTCGGCTTTCTTACAGCTTCCATGTCTCGATTTTCAAGAGTTCCCTCCTTGGTGGTATTTAGAATACCGAGTCTGTCGTTATGTGGGACAGGAATTTCATCTTTTCGTTCATGCCTCTGACAGTGTTTCTCCCTCACACTTCAGCTTCCTGAAAGAATGCTATGTGTCCTCAGCATCCACTCCTGTCCCTAGTTTCTTCATGATTTCTCCAGTGCATAGTGTTCGTGCTGGGGTGGCAGGGGGTCCCATTCCTGAACTTACCACACTTGGCGTGACCTCACACCTCTGATTTTCATATCTGGAACATGGCATATTTGTTCAGGGCTGACTCAGAGCCCATAAGACAAGGTGGTTGAGAGCGTGGACTGTGCATTGCTCTCTGCGTTTGAATTACTATTAGCTACTGTGTAACTAGGGAACTTTTCTGAGTCCCGATGCCTTTGTCAGTTAAGTGGGAAGAATGATAGTACTGTTTTCCAGGCCATCCCGTCTCACCCCTGGTCTTCTGGGTTTTATTCAAAAGGAATAGGGTGAAGGGGTTTAAATGCCATTGAGGTCTGTATGGCGGCATAATGGCTGGCATCTTAGTGAGTGTTAGTTGTCATAAGCATGTTTTAGTCACTTTTCTTGTTACTGTAACAAAAGAGCTGACAAAAGAATCTTAGGGAAGAAGGTCCTTAGTTTTGCTCACAGTTTGAGGTTATAGACCATTGTGCTGGGGAAAGGACAGCAGCAGGGATATGAAGCAGCTGTTCACATTATATCCACAATAGAAAAGCAGAGAGAGATGAATGCCCAGTGCCCAGCTCACTTTCACTTTTATGTAGTCTAGGGACTATAGCCTATGGGCCTGTGCTGCCTGCAGTAAGCATTTTCTCACTTACACTAATCCAGTTGACAAGCTCCTTCACAGAGGTACCCAGAAATGAAGAGTCCATGGATTCTGTCTCATCGAGCTGACAGTCACCAAGAGCCGTCATACAGGATGGACATTTAGATGCCATTTTAGAACCTTCAGCTCGGTTCTAACCCAGACTTTACTTTCTTGGACTCTGCAGTCTGTGTTTTAGTAATCACTGCAGACACTAAACAGAAGCCTAGGGAACATCTTTTACTCACTCCTGTCTGTCTTCCATGCTTTTACCACTGTGTTTGAGGTCAACTTATCCAATCTTAGTATTTCTTAAAGCAGCCTTTGTTGTCTTGTAACTACCACCACATTTTTGATTCATTTATTCCTTGACACAAACTGTGTTTGTCATGTAAGTGACCCCAGTTGCCCAGCTTAGTCTGGCTTTCCAGACCCTCTGCACATTGCCCCGCCTCTCTACCCCCCCTTCCTGCAGCCTCCTTCCCCTCCACTCCCTCCCATTCTTGCTGGCTTTCTCCTGGTTGTTCCAATCTAAGAATGGTTTAAATCCTGATCACATGTTCTCAGCTTTAGGCTAACTTACTACTGATTTTTTTCTGTTCCGGGAATGGACTGTATTTTTTGAGTTTTCAAAGGACTAGATTTTTTTTTTCAAATTACACAATATTTTTATATAATTTACCAGCAACTCCTATGGCATATTACTTTATATTCTTATTTGTAAATCAAAAATTTATTCATGTCATGACCAATTTTTTGAAGACTATATGACTGCTTTTCCACAAATATGTGTGCATGAGCATGGTAGAGCGGACAATGACTCACAGGGTTTAGCCACTGAGGCCCTGTTATTGATAGCTCATGAAAGAATCCGTTTTACCTGAAAGAGTTCCCTAAGTCATAGAGATATGTTTTTGGTCTGATCCTATTCAATTTATTTTAGGATGTGAACGAGGATGAACTGCTGTGACACACAAATCAAATTGAAGTGGGGGGTGAGAGAGGGAAGGAAGAGAAAAATAATTGCTAATACTGCTGGATTTTGTGTATAATTTAGCTGCTTTAAATATTAAGTAATCTTTTATATTGACCATAACTATTTCCTGAATACAGGGAGAACTATTTTCATTCTAAATTTATAACATTTTTGGAAGTTTAATTATCATACTTGAAGGTCAAATGGCGCTTTATTGCAATAAAATACAAAAAGTAATAAAGAAATTATTCCTGGGGAGATGAAAGTCTCAGATCATAGCTCATTAAATACTAACTTCACAGACCATGTCTAATTTGTCATATTTAGCTTTGGAAATTTAATACATTAGACTTTCAAATTAGGTGAAAAGATACATGAGACAAAACTACCTAGGGCCTTTGAATTCCAAAATGATTTAGGAGGTAAAGTTCTGGTAGCCTAATGCCTATATTTGTGTGAATTACCTGTGTGTGTGTGTGTGTGTGTGTGTGTGTGTGTGTGTGTGTTTGTGTGTGTGTGTGTGTGTGTGTGTGTGTAAATGTATATTGCCTATCTGATTCAAAGATGGTCTTAAGCACTCAGTAATAGTAACAGACAGCCCAATTTCAGATACCCTTTTTTTCTTTTCAAAGAATCGAAGTCTTCATTGTATTGAGTACTTTGCTCAGTAAATTGGCTGAAATTTATTTGTGCTACAGTCTTTTGGGTCACATGTTGACTTAATAGCTTTCTTCTAAAACAAGCCATTGAAAGGGAACAGAGTTTTCAAGAGATTAAATATAATCTCATTTTCCCTAATATGCCTCGGCTGCTGTGATTGTGTGAGGTTAAGGTAGGCCCATGCTTTGAAAGAGTATGAACACACATCAATTCTTGATTTTCACTCTGCATCAAGTGGCTCGGTTTCCTTTCCCACCTTTTGAAGGGCAATAATTCCCTAATAGATACCTAGGACCGTCCTAACTCTAATTCAGCCTTATCCAATGAAAATATAATGTGAGTCCTATGTGTACTTTTAAATCTACAGTGGCCACATGTAAGAAATAAAAATAACTTAGTTAATTTACCTATTTAACAGACTATGTAATATATTAAACATTTCAATATAATAGACTATATAAAATTGTAAGACATTTTACCTTATTTTTTCTTGTGTTAAGACTTGAAAATATGGTATATATTACATATGCAGAGTGCATTTAAGTATTAGAATATCTAACTTGTTTAAGATTTTATAAATTTGCAGTTAGAGGTAGCATCAAATGCCTATCTGTCCTTAGCCTCTTAAAAGTCTTCAAAAACTGAATTGAGTATCCAAAAAGCTTATTTTCTTTATATTCACATATTGACAAAATGTGCTCAATTTTTAGGAGAGTTTGTGTAATGTTAATGCAAAGCATGTGTATATGCGAAAACTATATGCAAATAAACCAACCCAAGTATTGTTAACATGCAGCTTACAAGGATGCAGCAGAAGAGGAAAAGCAACTGTAGTATTATGTAATGTAACAGGAAGAAGCTATGATTGATATCTAAGGTTTTGCAGACAGTTTAGATAACACTGGGACTTACAAGGCCAAATATAACATTACTCACATAAGGAAATGTATGACATCAATACATTTCTAGTTTACTTTTGTGCATGCCTGGTGGTGTTTTCATGGATGAGGAGGTCAGACACTCACTATGGTGGTCTTGCTTCATCACTCTTCACTCTTCAAACTCGCTCTTCACTCTTCACTCTTCACTCTTCAAACTCGCTGTTTGAGTGCAGTGAGGACCAGGGGTCTGCCCATCTCTGTCTTCTAGTGCTGGGAGTACAGATGTCCACCACAACTTTTGCCTTTATATATGGTGCCAGGGAGCCTAACTCAGATCCCCAGGCTTGTTCAGCAAGCACTTGACCCACTGAGCCATCTTCCTAGGCCTCTACATTTCTAGTTTTGAAGTTCTAAGTCAAGCCTGTTACCATAGCCCATACCTGTAACCCCAGCATTTGATCACTGTATGTTTGAGGCCAGAGAGGATTCTGTAGTGAGCTCCAGGCCACCTGGGACTCTAGACCACCAGAAATCAATTCAGTTTCAACTCAGATTCTTTCACTTCTCTAGCCAGCTTGCAAATCAGCTCTCCCTTACCTGGAAGCCTCCTGTTCGGCTTATTCAGTTGCAGTGTGACAGGAGGACATGAGTCACTGTGCCATAGCTGTCTTTCATCTGTGGATGTTTGGCAAAATTTACTTTTGTTTGAAGAAAACCTTCATTAAGAGTTAATAATTCAGCCGGGCGTTGGTGGCGCACACCTTTAATCCCAGCACTCGTCTACAAGAGCTAGTTCCAGGACACCCTCCAAAGCCACAGAGAAACCCTGTCTTGAAAAACCAAAAAAAAAAAAAAAAAAAAAAAAAAAAGAGTTAATAATTCAGTGAGCCACCGTGGAACATCTACAACTTGATCAATAAGTATCAACACAAAACACAAAACCTTTAAATGTATTATCTTCCGTTTTGTAAGAGTTCCACAAATGGCTTTAATAAACTTAATCATGGCACTCTTCATAGAATCTGGTGTGTGGGTGTGTGGGTGTGTGTGTGTGGGTGTGTGTGCTCTGTGTGTGTGTATGTGTGTGTGTGTGTGCTCTGTGTGTGTATATGTGTTTGTGTTTATGTGTGTGTGTGTGTGTATGTGTCTGCTCTGTGTGTGTTTGTGTGTGTGTGTAATTTTTCAGGACAGGGTGTCACTGTGTAGCCCTGACTGTCCTGGAACTTGCTTTGTAGGCCAGGCTGACCTCGAGCTCACAGAGATCTGCCTGCCTCTGCCTCCCAGTGCTGGGATTAAAGGGTGTGTCACCATGCCCGGCTTAGAATCTACTCAATAAAAACCCCCACAAATATCTTCAGAGTACCTTAAATGTTAAGCTGAAACAATATGACACACACCAGTCTCATTTCAAAATACTGTTAAGTCTGAATTCTTAGTCTGGCATAACTGAGCTACTGCCCATTATGGGAGAAATCAGTTTTTCATATCTAGTTTCTTTGAAAGCTAGAAAAGACTTTCAAGTGTTTGTGTCATGAACTCTCACATTTAGATAATGAACTGACATTTCCTTAAATTTGGAGATCATTGTGGGACAGGGTGGAAATGACTGTCAGCAATGTGAACTGGGTGGGGTCCTACGAGACAGGGTTTCTTTGTGTAGCCTTGGCTGTCTGTCCTGGCACTCGATCTGTAGACCAGGCTGGCCTCAAACTCACAGAGATCCTCCTTCTCTGCCTCCCGGTGCTGGAATTAAAGGTGAGGGCCACCATACCTGGATTAGCATTTTTTTCTTCATCCTGCAGAGTAAACGTCCCTAGCTGTGGGATGTATTTCATGTGAACTAAGTTCTGCGTTTGTCATTGCTTCCATCACAAATTAGTGATCATTCTCTGTTCTTCTTTCGTTCCAGCTCCCACAGAAGCCAGTGCTCAGTCTCACCTTGGTAAGTGTGTAAGACTCTGGTGCCATTTATCTTAGGACTTGCTCATCTTCCCACCCAACCCTTCTGGTTCTGTGGGCACATGCTGTGGAGTGGAAGTCCAGCTCTCTGGTTCCCTGACCTTCACTGGAGCAGGGCCTCCTGGGAAGCTGCCCCTCAAGAACTTCCATAAGTCAGCACCCTCACTCTTAGAGTCCTGTTCAGTCCCGTCTTATGGCTGAGTGTCTAAAGGGCAAGTTTCTTCAGAGCCCTTCCCATCAGAGTGCAGAGGCCAAGCCGTGGGTGTGAACAAACTGAGCTCATTTTAAATGTACGATTTCTGCTCGAATTCTTAAGGTCAGTCTTTGTTTCTGACATTACAGAAATCTGTTAAGTGATTATTTACTTTAAAAAAGGTACCCATGATTTCCTAACAGTGCCATATATTCTGAGGCCCCAACTCTTCAAGGCAAGGCAGTGAGTTAGTTAAAAGCACGAATTCTGGAGCCAAATGCTCATCTTGTCTTCACCCTTTGCTATAAGTTGTGACATCAATCAAGTAACCTGTCTGTCTGTGCCCACATGTAAAATAGAATCAATAACAGTATCTACCTCACTGAGTTGGTATGTAGATTAAGTGAAATTTCAAATTATATAGTAAAAGGCATTATATTATCCAGTGATAAATAAATATAAAATGTGTTTATTCAGTGAAGCTAACCTAGAGGGTTGTCTCTAGAAACAAGTAACCATTAAGAGTTAAATTTGTCATGTTGTGTCAGTGAAGACTTATTTTAAAAAGCAATTTCCTCCCTTTGTAATTTCATAAGAGTGAAAGGAGACATTTTAGCTGGTCCCAATCCTTCCAGGGGTCTCTTACTATGGGGCCTCAGATAGGTCCATTATTTGTCTCTTGGGCTTTTTCTTTCAACCTACAAACCCAATTAATTTATTTTTCTCTTTGGAAAATTTGCCTTGAGACACTCTGCTTTTATGTATGGCTACAGCTTGGGGCTCCTCTTGGCAGCTGAACCTAACTGCTGAGAAGCATACCTTCTGGCAGCCACGACAGGCTGGTGACCCGCAGTGGTGCAGTGGAGTCTTGGCCAAGCTGTGACCTGAGAGAGCTGTACCCTGTAGGCACATCAGATACTGTATCCAAGAGCTCAGAGGGGTCGTTAACCCACCCCCATGCTCACAGCCCATCACTGAGTTCTCTCCAGTGTATAGCCACTTCTCCCTGTTCTCACGCCTCAGGCTTCGAGGAAGAACAGCCAGTATTCCTAAGTACATGCTGATTTGCTGGTTTCCATGGCTTCATTATATGCTTGCCTGCTGGCATACCTGGTATTCTGGGGGTACGGACTGCCATAGGTAGGATGTCACCAAAGAGAATTTGAAATTATCTTCCCGGATATTTGGAAGAGATTTTAATTACCCAGTGAGTTCAGAGAACTCTGTGACTGAGCCCCTAAAAGCAGAAAATATCAACTTTGAAAAATATAAAAATTGTTGGGGTCTCTGTTAGTCATGTGCTATGATTTTAATTTTTCTGAAAATTAACTAGAGCAAATAAATTTGTAAGGAAAAGATCCAGAGGAAGTTACCCAAAACTTCCTGCACACACCCTGAAAATCTGATAGGAACATTGTTAAAGCAGTAATTAATTTCTGCTTTTGCACTCTGAGCACACTTTACATCGTAGCTGGCCATGAAATCGTTTTTTTTGTGTTTGCCCACCCTGTTTTCAGAGCTAGCAGGCTTGCTACAGTGTATGAAGATGTTTTCCAGCATGCCCCAAATCCTAATGCTTAAAAATAGGTGTTGAATACAGCTGTAAGGTAGTGGCTACTATATTTACTGCCATGGCTGGCATCCTAGCACTCTCCCTGATTTTTAAACTGACTCTATAGATAGAGATTGTTATATTATAGATAAAATTTTTCTGTGCAATTCTTGTGGTTAGTAATTCAGCTGTTAGCAGTTCAGAACTAAATGGGTAATGAGTGAATGAGGAATTTTAAAGATTAAGCCAGGGCAGGTGGGTTGATTGGATGGCCAAGAACAAATGGGTCAGGGGACTAAACGGTAGCTATTTTGGCTGCAGAAAATAGCCAAAATACTCCATCCCATTCTTCCCTGCCTTAGAGGGCAGAGACAGGTTTGCCCAGGCTGTGTCTTAGCAGACATGATATGGGTCAGGAATGAGTGACAAGTCCTGTGTAGCCTCGTTCATGTTGGCCTGCTTGCCAGAGTGGCCTGCCTGCCACTCAGTAGTTTCTTTTGGGGACCCTGGGTTTCAGACTTGAAGAATGCTAAACAGAAAACCCTTCACCTTCAGCATTTACAGACAGAGCAATTGCAACAAACTGCTTATTTAAAAGTCAGTTAACTTAAAATATGACTATTCTTCATAAATGCAGCATGTTAACACTTACAGCTAAGTCCCCCTCTACAGTGTAATTCTCTAAATACTTTCTTCCTTTCTTAGCTGAAATACACAGTGACAGTGTGATCCTACGGGATGACTTTGACTCCTACCACCAACTGGAATTAAATCCCAATATATGGTAAGTTACAGAATGTGTTGCAATTTGAATTATGAAATGATGCTAAATTTCTTTAATGAAAAAGTTTTCTCCCTGAAGGATCAATTACTGAAGATTCAACTCTTCTTGAGTACTAATGTTTTGATGAGAATGGTTAATGATGGAATATCCTTGTATACCAGCTGTTTCTTCTTCAAAATTGAATGTAGGTGTTCTTCAAATCCCTGAGTGTGATTGGATATATATTTAGTTTTATAAGATTTTCATATTTTATTCTAGTTTACTTTTCTGTTGCAGTGATAAACACCATGATCAAAAGCAAGTTGGAGGAAGAGTTTATTTAAGCTTACACTTCCAGGTTCATCATTGAGGGAACTCAGGTCAGGAACCTGGAGGTGGGACCTGAAGCAGAAACCATGCAGGAATACTACTTATAGGCTTGATTCCATGTTCATGTTCAGCTGCCTTATATAGTGAGGCCACCTGTCAGCCCAACAGTGGCCTAGGCTCTTGTACATCAGTTAGTAATCAAAAATGCCCACAGGTCATTCTTCAGCTAAAGTTCCCTCTTTCCAGCTGTGTCAAGTTGACAAGACTGGCCATCACATATCTAAAATATCATGCTAGAATGCAACTAATAATTATTCTGAGTGGGAGAAGGGAAATGTCTTACCTGAAATGACAAACGGCTTCATCATAAATTAAAATCATTTCTCCTGTTAGCTCCCCTCATTATCTACACTCCAGACTTTCTTTAAAAGGCGTTTAAGTATAAATTCCATGGAGTTTTTGAGGACAACAAAATAATGAACTCACATTGAGTCTTTAGAAACTTTTGTAGATAGCTTGAAATCTAAACATGTTGGCAGTGTGTTGCATTTTTGCTGACCCTAGAATAGGTCTGTGAACCCAGACCTTTTTGGAAGACTATCTGAATTTTGGGCTTTTTGTAATATTGTATATGGTTGTGCAGATAAAGTCAAGTTCAAAAGATGCCTACCTTTGAACCTGAAAACTCAAGCAATGGCAGTACTCAAGATTAGAAATTGAATGACCCTGTTACCCCTGAATGTCAGCATATGACTTTTTTTTTTTACTATTTTAATAAATATTTTAAACTTCAGTGGCACAATCACTTAGCATATTGTACTCACACAGATATTTAGTAGCGATTGTTTTTGGTGAGATTATTTTAGAAATTGTGTTTCTCTCCAGTAGTTAGTAGTTTGGTGGTGATGTGGAGACACGTCATTGAGAAGTTGGGAATATTGGACAGAGATCCTTAAATGTAATAGTATGGGACCCAAAAGAAGAATGAGGCCCCCAGTAGGATTTTCTTGGAGAAAGCAGCCCTTGGACTGAAAGTTGAAGATGACAAATAGACAGTGTTGGGGCTTCAATAGTAGCGAGGAGTCTTTTATGTCTTCTCTAGAAAGTTAATGATTCTGAATTATGTCAGAATAAAATTTACTAACCCAGACAAACTCACAGTGGCTCATAACTTACATGATATTTAAGAAACAATGAAACACAGGACAATTCTTCTCTGGGAAAAAAATCCAAATATAAATGTCTTGAAATAAATTGAAATTTGTTTTAAGGAAAGGCCAAAAAATTTAAGTACTATGTCTGACCAAGAAAAACTCTTCCTTTTCTCTCGACATTTATCTCTCTGCATTCCATTAATATAGATGTTAGCAGATGATTTGTTTATTTCAAGGAAAGTTCATCTCTGTCAAGTTAACTCATCATCTTCAGTTTTCTTGACAAATACAAAATGTGACTTTTATGTGATTCAAAATCTGTTGGTTTTTTTTTTTTTTTTGAATCAATGAAATGTGATTGATTTTACTTCAACCATTTTCATGATTGATTGGGTATGATTGTTCCTGGCCAAAATTATGGATTTTATGTCTCTTTTACTCATGCTATCATTTTTCCACTCTTTTTGACACTTCCCTCTTTTTTAACCCTGCAGAACCAGCACCTCTACCAAAAGAGGTTACTTCTGCTTGCTATTGCAACCCTTTCACTTAGCTCTTTAAGACTACTTCCTTTTTTCTTTTTTTAAAGAAATCAGAGGCTATGACACTCATATTTACAAAGGCATTTTGTTACACTAGAAATGACACAGTCTCTGAGATCAAGCCAATCTGATTTAACTTCTGAGCATGTAGCTTGCTAACTGGACACCCTGAGGAAAATGAAGAGCTCCCTTCTTTCCATGACCCTCATTTCTTGCAGCAAAAATGAAGCATTGAGAAGTGAGTGAGTGTTGCTACCACACCTAGGCATGACAGGTGCTCATAAAGTTCCATTCCTCTCCCAATTCATGTCCCTCTCCTCTTTCTTCTTCTTCTCCTCGCTTTCCTCCTCCATCTGTCTCCCTCCCCACCACACTCCTTCCTCTCTTTCTGTGGTAGTCTTTATACAATGGGATATATTTCTTCTTACCCAGACAGAGTTTTTAAAATGATCTTAATCCATTTGCCTTCGTCTTTCAGTCTTCTGTATCACATTTGCATAAAAACAAACATCAAATTAAAATAATGTAAATGCAATGAAGACAGAGTGGGATATGCAGAATCACCGGGAAGGACAAAGAGCATTGTCAGGCAGCTGGAACCCTCAACATAAACAAAAGCTCCATAAGCTTGGAACCAACACCCAGTAAATCCAGATATTCCAGCCAGTTTCTGTGTGTACGTGTGTGTGTGTGAGTGTGTGTGTGAGTGTGTGTGTGTGTGTGTGTGTGTGTGTGTGTGTAATGAGAGTGTGTATGTGTGTGAAGGTCAGGACAACCTTGGATGTTGGTGTTATTCTTTTGTTTAAAAAGAAGAAAAGAGAAATGCTGAGACATGAGACATGTTGACTATAAGTTTATTATAAGGCCTGGCAGAGTAGGGAGACTAAGAGAAGAGGAACAGGGATAATGGCTGACCGCCATGGCTGGTCGCTATAGAGAGACAGAGCGAGCGCATAGGTGAGAGAGAGAGTAGAGAGGAAGCAGAGAGGAAACAGAGAGCGTAAATGGGCAGGGACCTGTCTTTTAAAGGGGTCCTCTGCACCTGTGTGCAGACTTAGTTCCCATGGAACCGTGGGCTGACCAGGGTACTGCCTGTTCTACCAGGTAACAGGGGCAGGCCAGCATAATGCCTGAACCTTTCAGTTGGTACTCGCTTTCTGTCTTGAGACAGGGTCTCTGTTGTTTTCTGAGGAGTGTGCCAGCATATCTAGCTTGTGAGCTTTAGCAGGCCCTGCTGTTTGCTCAGACCTTGCTGTAAACATACTAGTTGCAGATATGCACCACTGTGCCCTGCTTTAGATGGGTTCTGGGGATTTGAACTCCGGTCCTCATGCTTGCTGGACAAGTGCTTTACCCGCTGAGTCACCTCACCAGTGCTCCCAGTTTAGTTATTTTTAAGAATATGGCAAAGCCTCACCTAGATTGAAAACTTCTTGATAGTTTTCACTCTCCTGAAATCTGTTTTCTCGGCACACATCTGTCATGATTTTGTCCTTTATAATACTGTCTTTGAGTCTCTGTGTGTGTCACAAAAGTAATCAAAAGGATCGTCTCTCGTGTACCTCTGTGTCTCTGTGCCCATGCCACATACCACCAGAGAGGAGTAAAGCGCAGGTCATGGTACTTAGGACCACATTCCCACAACTAAACACCTCACCAAATAATCCTCCAAAAAAGAAAGATGTGATACTTTCAGTAAGATATGTCAGTGTGGCCCCCAATCATTCTAGAAGCTTCATGAACGTTGTTCAGTTTGTAATTCCTATGGACAATCATAGCAATTCAGAAAAAATCAGAAATAAACTATAGTTTTAGCTACATAATTTGTATGGACATTCAAAAAAGAAGAAACAAAGAAATCACATTTATCCATTTTAAAGTTCAATCATTCACTTATTTGCTTCTATTAATTTCTTCTAATGTCCATTTTTAATTCTGCTTCATGCAGTTTTTACTGTCTTTGTTGTCTTATTATAGATAACTTCAGATGAAACACAAGCAGCATCCCTATTGTCACAAATAAAGGAACAGTGATGTGGTCTGCCAAGGCTTTGACGGCAATAGTGTGGATTCAGGAAACTTTTGTATGTGGACATCATAGTGAATGAACTCCACACTGAGCAGTTTAAAGATTTCACTTAAGAAGTGGTCATTTTCTTTGGTGAAAGGATCAATGAATAAAAGAATATAAACAATAGTAAGGCCTTTCCTTCTCTATTAGAATTATAGTCTTTCCCTGGAGGTGCTGACTGTGGTTGTAGTTTCTCTGTTCTTTCTAGAAATTATTTATGAAAACACTTGTGTAGATTTGAATTTCATTCACAAACTTAGATATCAGGAAGGCAGTTTTCTTTGTTTTCTGTAGCCCACTTAATTATTTTTTTAACCCATTAAACCTTAATTTCATTCAGTTCTGGTTTGCCCTCTCCCATTTGTCTAGATTTTAGCTGAGTTTCAGGAGTTATATTAGTGAGATGGCATGTGATGAGTAGGGATGCCCCTGGTGCCCAAACGTGTTTCTGTAGATGTCCCCCAATCCTCCGTGATCAGCTCTAATCCTTGAAGACTCCACACCCACAGAGAGCTTTTGTTCCTGCCCGAAAGGCTCCTACAGGGCAGTTGCTGCTTTTGTTTCTGCATAAGGCTTGAGAACTGCTCCTTGCTTCTAGACTAGGGAAGAGGAGGCAATGTACCTCCGGGATACCCTCCTGCACTCAGATCTGCTGATATGTAGCTGTTGTCCTTCTGCCCCCCTGGGGTGCATTGCTTCTTTTTTTTTTTTTCTGTCCCTTGACTTTTTCTTGGTCCTTTATCTTTCCCCTTCCTATGCACTTCTGGTTGCTTTGTTTGAGAGTTAAGTTAGGAACAAAGAGAGTAAACAGGCCAATAGCTCAGACTTCAGAGATTCCCACTAGCTTGGCCTGGATGGTGGGCCACATGCAGGCCTACTTCTGAAGGACAGCAAATGTCCTCAGCAATTCTCAGTCACCGAACCTGAATGAATGACAGGCAATGCTGATGGAGCAACAGGACTCCATGAATGCTGCTGACAGTCTCCAGTCAGCAAGTGTGCTCAGTATAGCTGGTGATAGAGGGATCCACAATGCCCTCATGGGGCAGAAGCAACCCTCTGAACCCCACAAGGGTGGGAATTTCATATGACTAAATATAAACTTAGAGGGAGATTAGAAACCACAAATCCGAGGGGCTGTGGAGTAGCACTTACTTAGCATGCACAAGGGTATAAATTTGAATCCCAGGATCCCCAGAAACCAGAGTGTGCTTCATCTCATTAGCACTTAACTTGGGTAACTAAGACTTTACATTGGTACGTGTAGAGTTCTTTTTGGATGAATTAAACTAATGTAACATCATTGTTATGAAGCAATGATGATCTTGAGAAAGTGTATGTGGCAGCGATGTGCATATTTGTTAAATAGAGATATATGCATTTCAGTTGTATAAGTTATCCCAATGTAAAAAAAATCGTCAAGCTTTGACAAGATGGCTCAGCAGGTAACAGTGACTGCCATGCAAGCCTGGCAACCTGCATCTTCTCCCTGGGACCCATAAGGGTGGAAGAGAATGACTGCAGACTTGTTTCTATACTTGACTGTGGCATGGACACCTAAACATGATAATAATAAAATAAGAACAGAAGACAGCAAAGGAAAAGTAATAAATAAAGTATATTTCTAATTTACAGTGAGAAAGAACAGAGGGAGAGAAACAAAAATAAATGAATTTTTAAAAATGGTTAAGTTAGAAATGCCTTTTTCCCCAGACAATTTTAAGTCAAGGAGGGAGTTTTGTTTTGATAAAGGTATCCCTTTAATGCTTGTTTTCTAAAGATTGCAGAAGGCATCTGGGCTGCAATACCCTGATGCTCTGGTGGGAAGTACAGGGCTGCTAAAGAACACGATGATAGATTGCGGCCAGAGGACAGCAGATGTTTCCCCTCCAGCACAGCGACAGAACAATAATACCAAAACGTGTCCTGCAGCCCAGATAGAATCAAAAGCCACTCCTCCAAAGAAGCCTCTCTGATGATTGTGTTGTGACACCCACAGGCATGTGGGGCATTTAGAAGAAAGATAGAAGGTTCTCTCAAACCCTACCATGTGATAAGGCCTCTGTCAGCTGTTATGATTCAGAAAATCCCAAAATGTACAGCTAAAAGATCCCAGACTCTGCTGTGTCTGCCTTCTCTTAAACTTGCTAATTTGTCAAAACAATTAATATCAAGTAGAACAAAAATGGTAATTTGGCATAGGATTGTATTTTTCCACTGAGAAAGCTGTTGTCATGATAAAGACTATAAAAACACCGATCTTAGAATGAGACGAGCCCTTCTAGTGGGAGCTGTGTCAGAAGGCACTTAGGCACATGGGCACACCACTGTTTAGTAGGAGACCCAATCACTCCAGAAAAACAAAATGACAAGTCTCTGCCAATCAATGAGCAGTATGAGATCTGCAATACAAGTGGAGTTGAAAGATAATCAGAAAAAAGGGGTGTGTGTGTGACATTATCTTATTCAGGTTTGCTTGACAGAATTTGCTCTAGCATCTAGCAGTCCCAATGGCAATGAGGTCAGAAGACAGTGGGGCTTGTGGGGGAGAATAAACCCTATCCATAGCTTTTACAGAAAGTTGACTCACAGATTGTGAACAGAAGAGAAACAGGCAGAAAGTATATTCTACATTGACACACCCTCACCAGAACCTCTGTTGTCCTTTAATGTTGAAGAATTATAATTTTATTTTTTGGCACTAAATGTACAATATTTCTGCTCTTATATGAATCTCTTGAGCTTTTCCTGTTATTTCCTCTCTTGATTTCTTCTTACTGTTGTTGTCAGTTTCCATTTTTTCATGAATAACCTTTTCTTTTATTATAAAACTTCTCTGTGTCTTTTCTTGCGGTTAATCCCTTCCCCTTATTTTTACTGTGACATAATTGCTCAGGACAGTCTTTATCTACAGTAGGAAGGTGAACCAGAAGGAACCCACTAATGCAATAAGGTATAAATCTGGAGACTCTTATTTCCCTCTTTAATCTGTATTTGAGTTGACAGAAACAAGAGCTCACTCAATGGAATTAAATGTCAAGTACATGCGAAGAAAGTGAGAAAATATTTCTTCAAGCGGTATGTCGTAGAATTCACCATAGTAGGAAATGAGAACACTGTGTGCCATAGTAGGATTCTAGAGAGCTATTTTTAACCTATTTGTCACTGTGCCTGTTAATGAAGAAGAGATCAGATTTTTCAACTCCCTGGTGAAATCAGAAGACTTCTCTTACCTTCCATAGTGAGAAGTAATGAGAAAGAATGAGCTATAAATGGAGTTTGTCATTTTCACATTTGAGGCATGTTAGCTCCTTAGAAAAAAAGGCATGACATACTTGAAGGTGAGATTATTCTTAGAGAATGAATGTCCCTTTCTGTTTTTCTAAAACCATTCTACATTCTCAAAGAAAATTGAATTTTTTTTGAAACTTAAAAATTTTGATTTTTAATTACTTCAAAAATGGTTGCATAAATAACTCCCCCCAAAAATGGCCATACTCTCTTCAGTACAAAACATCGCTTTGTTACAAAATAAAGTTTCATGTGGTGGCATATGCCTGTAATTAATTCAAGCACTTGGGAGGGAGGTTGAGGTAAAAGGATTGCCATAAGTTCAAGCCCAGTCCAGCCTGAGCTACGTAGTGAGTACAAGGCCCATGAGAGATACAAAGCAAGACCCTGTCTCAAGTAAAACAAAACAAATAAAGAAATGAAATACAACAAAATAAAATATGGCCAAAGGCTGTGTAGGCTTGTGGGGAAGGCCCAGGAGCACTGGATCTGATGAGCTCAGCTGATTGCTTAGCAGCAGCAGGCCGCCCGCAGAATTTCATTTTCTCTTGTTTGTTTAAGGCCCTTGATTTGAGAAATCACACATCAGCTTCTCTCAGCACAGTGTGATCTACACTGGGGCAGAGATGAATTATCTTTAGGTCAAAGGGTTATAAGAGTAATTTTCTTTTCCAGTTTTAAAGAACTTTATGAACAAGACATATATTAAAATTATTTTAACATCTCTGTACAAAAATGCTGGCAAATAAACAATTCTGGCCCATTGAATTCTGGCACACTACTTCCTGTGGGGAGAGTGTAGGATTGACCTCTTCAGAAGTAATACATTATGGACAGATAATTCGATGTCCTAGGTCTTAGGGACCAAGGCCATGTATCTCAAATGAGAATCTGACAATAAGTGATTGTCACTGAGTTTCCAGGTGACTAACTCGTTTCAGAAGAATACTGACTAAAGGCTGGTTGATTTCACCCTGACCCAATAGAGGAATGAGTCATGTCATTTGACAACTCAAGGAAATAATATTTCAATTATTTATTTATTGTTATCGGGATGATGTCACCACCCACCATTCATAAATCTGCAATTGTGAAAAGAACTCATTAATCCTCCCCCTCTTTCCTGTGTCCCAAGGGCCTGCAAGTCACTGCAGTCTGTGAGTCTCTGTCTCCAGAGCCACATGGCACTCCTGATTCTCCGGGCCTGCTGCCCGAGTGGCTGGGTGTGTTGTCATGCCTAATAATTTTAAAATCAGAATAAATGGCATGACATACCTTTAGAAGTGTGGCCTCCACTCAAATGCACACCATATGAAATTCTTTGTTTTAAGATAAAAACATAAACATCTAAAATGATAGAGAATAGCAAGCTTAGATGCCACAGGGTTGATTACAGTGAAAGAAAACCCCAGCCAAGAACTTTCTCACCTTTCATCGTCATGGTTTGAGCCTACATAGTTTAGTTTAAAAGCCTTCATAGTTACTGATTGTTAGAAGGGAGAGGAGGGAGAAGGACATGAAAATATAAACATAAAGTATGTTTTCATTAGTTATTCAAGGGTATCCAGCAGCCAAAGCTCATTGAACTAAATTCTTACCTACACCAGTCCTGTGAATTCACTCAGGGTTTCTCCATGAAATCCATTTCCTTGTGTTATTGTTGTAGGATTTTATCAGGAAATCAGATCTCTTTATCTTGTAAATAAAAAATAATTTTAAGAACAGTCATTACAGAATTTCAAAGCAAGCTATGGCAGTAAAAAATATATGACAAGCATTCTTTAGGGTCGACAGTGGCAACATGGATTCTGGTCCTGTTTTATTGTTTATCAAATGCAGGGGTAAT
Organism: Cricetulus griseus; assembly: GCF_003668045.3. Lineage (NCBI taxonomy): Eukaryota > Metazoa > Chordata > Mammalia > Rodentia > Cricetidae > Cricetulus > Cricetulus griseus. Next base: position 172,329,319 of record NW_023276806.1, read on the forward strand.
GAGATGCAGTGATGTTGCAGGTCCCTCAAAAGTGATGATCTGTGAACTCCAGTAATAGAAGAGGCTCATGTGGAACCTAAGCATGTAATAAATAGGCCCAGAGAGGGTTTAATAAATTCCAGTCTCACATGATCGTTGAAAATTGCATGTATTTCCATTAAAATGTGTTTTAGTCATATTGTTCATGATGGGTATATTTTGATGTGAACAGTTCATATAATGCCCCACAGTGTCAGTTCAATTCTTATGTACAGCTTTTTCAAACTGGACAAATAGGAAAAAGGAGAAAGTGTCTCTTGAATTAGAGAAATATTCCATAGTTTTGCCATTAGAGAGAATTTATTTCTAATCCTTAGCCCGGGAGGTCACATTCCTTCTTAAATTGAGAAACAAAAGCCTGTTTAACTGGGATTATGTAAAACTTCCTCCTTCCCACACATGTGGGAGACTGTGCTGCCTAACTCTACAAAGCCCGATTTTCCTCAGAAAGAGCTCAGAGGAAGAAACCAGTTATGAGGCCATAGATTCAAACGTCACACAACAGCACCTTTTATTTCCCTCTATGAACCTCAATGAAGTTAAACCACTCATCACCAAACTTAAACCCCAGTTCTTGGAAACTGGCTGAACTATTCCACAAAAGAAGAAAATTCCAGGCATCCAGAAGTTTTTATACTTTTGAGAAAAGGGGCTAGAAGGAAGGGACACATATCACTCAGGAATTATTTTGAAATCCTTAGTTAGCCAGGAGTTATTTACCTCTGTAGAGTTTTAAAACCCACCTTGTCCCTGAGACATGGATCACAGTTATCTTCTGAGAAAGTCTGAAGTTTGCTTTGTTCTCTTCTGTCTGGTTTCCCTCAGAATTGTTCCCTGGTCTTGAACTGGTGGCTTTTCTTGCCCTTTGTGGTAACAGGCTAACTATGTGGAGCTGTTCAATGTTTAATCTTCGTGATAGAAAAGACATGTTAGAAAGGTTATATGATACCTTCTCTATCAGGAATTTCACACTGACTGGCTACATGGGGGTAGTTAGGACCAATTAGGGAAAGAAACCCCACTGCCAAAAAACACAGAAATTTTAAGGAGTTAGGCTTGAGGGAAGTTATGCTGTTGTGCCCAGATTCTGAACCCCCCCAAACCACCACAAGACCAGATCCGATACAAAAACAAAGAGTCTTTATAATTAACAAGTTAGCTGGAATTAACTCAGGTCGTCCCCGGTCCTCCGTTGTCCGTCTGACACAGTGGGTAGAACAAGAGGGATTTCGAGCAGCTGTGGGGCAGGGAATATATTGGGGTAGAGCAAGGGGAGTGTCTGGGGGTCCACTAGTTGCATAGCAACAGTCTCAGGATTGGTGCATCTCCCAGCTTGGGCAACCTGTCCTGTGTTGATTGGTCAGCTGCAGCTGCAGGAAGGTTGCTACACCTAGGGGCCCTCCCAGGGCAGTTGCTACACTCTGCATTCCACTGTTATAGGTAGAACTCAGCCAGAGCCCTCCAGCCAACTTCTATCAGATTGGTTCCTTGCCACATGGAGGGTGTCTGGTGGTTGCTTCCTAGTGATTAGGGCAAGGTCGGCTCAGCACATGTTGCTGAGTCAGGGGCCTATATCTCCCTCGGTCTTTTCTGTAGCCTGTCATGGCTGCCAAAGCAGGGAGCTGGATGAGGACTGGGCCCTTCAATGCTGAAGGGCACAACCAGACTTGGGATAACTGAAGTGCTCCCCAGGGATACAGTTTCAGACCTCCTCTTCCTTGTGTGTATACCCTTCCTAGACCTCCTACCCCTAAAAATATATACATATGACTTCATCCAGATCCTAAGCTGTCATTTCTGGAAGTCTGGCTTGTCATCTTCAATTGTCACAGCAGCAGAGAACATTAGGTTCCAGTGTAGTCAGTCCCTCCGTGTGTGCTGTTCAATCAGAGAGGCAGTAGTCACACAGCATTTGAAATATGGCTAGTCTGAATTAAGATATAAATTACAACTTGAGAGCTATTATGAAAAAAAGACTATTAGCTGTGCCATTAATAATTTCTATGTTAATTACATGTGAAAATATAATTTGAATATACTAAGTCAAATAAAACATCATGAAAATTAATTTCTTTGTTTCTTTAATTTGGGCCTTTCTTCTTGTTTGTTTTCTGGTTTTTTCCAAGCTGGGAATTGCATCTAGGACCTTGAACTTTCCAGGCAAATTCCCAGATACCAAGCTACCCTCCATGCCCTATTGCTTTAGTTTGTAATGTAGCTATTATGAAGTTGAAAATTGTGTTCATTTTTTTATGAGGGTAGAAAGCATACTGAGGCATACATGTGGAGTAAAGGACAAGTTACATGAGCAGGTCCTCTCCTTCCATCATGTGGACCCCAGAGATCACACCTCGGCTTGGTGGCAGGAGCCTTTCCCATCTTTGCCCTTGGCCCACAAGCTGGAAGTCCGTAATATGGCTCCTGCATCTTGAGATACATTAGCAGACCTAGTCATTTGGGCCTCTACTCCATAGTCTGTACAGTGATTTTCCTGAAAGTTGGATTTTCCTCTTGGCTTTGACTTTGTAAACAGAATAGTGAGTGTCTGAACATAGCTCTGTAAATTACTAGTTATGTTACCTTGGACAACAGTGTCTCTAAACTCCAGACTTAGCACCTCTAAATAAGAATAGAAAAATTAGAAGAAAATAGTTTTATGTGAATGAGGGTTTGTTTATAGACTCCCTAGAACAGTGCCTGTCAGTCACCCAGGGAAGGAAGGATTTTGTGAAACCCTTTACTTTCTAAACCTGTGATTTGCAATCTTTCTGAGTGTGCCAGAATGATTCCAGCCACACTAACCCTCTGAACTAAAAAGTGCACTTTATGGATCATAAGTTCTGCACCTTCTAGTCCCTTTCTTGCTTGCTTAATTTGTAGTTCTCACTTGCTCAGTTTTGAAGTGGCCCTACCACAGGCAGTGTATTTTAAGGACAGAGTAACAGTGGAAAATGTTGAGATCCTTTGGTCGAGATTGCAACTTTCAACTTGATAGCTGTATAAACTTGAAAGAATGTTCTTTCCTCTCTGAATGTCATTGTTCTTATTAGTAAAAATGGAGACAACAACCTGCAACCTCCAAGAGAGTGTCTTCGTCTACTTCCATCTGCTGCTGGATGAAATTTCTAGGATGGCATATAAGTCAGTCATCAATCTCATTATCAGGGGAGGGCATTTAAGGTAGCCTCTCCACTGTCACTTAGATGGCTAGTTGGTGTCATCCTTGTAGATCTCTGGACATTTCCCTAGTGCCTGATTCTTCTTTAAACCTATACTGGCTCCCTCTCTGATGGTATCTCTTATTCTCCTCAATTCTTCTCCCTACACAAACTTCCTGCTCCCTTATGTCCTCCTCACCCCTCCTCTTCTCCCCTTCTCATTCTCCTAGCTCCTTCTCCCCTCCCCCCATGCTCCCAATTCGCTCTGGAGATCTTGTCCCTTTTTCCTTTGACAGGGGACCATGTATGTCTCTCTTAGGTCCTCCTTGTTGCCTAACTTCTCTGGAGGTGTGGATTATAGGCTGGTAATCCTTTACTCTATGTTTAAAATCCATATGTGAGTGAGTACATACCATGTTTGTAGGACACTAGACCACATGAAACAATGCAACAACTAGCTACCGTTGCATGGATACCCTCTATTGGAACTGTTTGTTTCCTTTTCTGCCTTTCCATCTACAGTGAAAACTGCTGGAAGAAGTAATATTGTGTTAGTCAGCCACTGTACTGCTAAAGCTAAGCACAGTGTGTTAAGCTAAGAACCATAAGTCCTGTGTATGGTGGTATTAAACAGAAGAATGCTGTAATAAATGATAAAAGAATAAACACCACTTGCAGCTGAGAGAAGGGTTAGAACTGACCACCTAGAGGAATAGGCATTCAGGGTAAATTAAAATAAATTATGTTGACAAACGCAGTCAGATTGTGAGAAAATCAAGCAAAGGACATTTAAAAGACTGGCAGGAAGCCCACTGATTTATCCCATCAGTCCTTGGGGAAACCTTTGTTCCTTCAGGTAGCAACACTGTGAGTGGCAGCTGGCACTTGGAAATCTTCAAGCATCTAAACAGGGTAGCACGCCTGCCTTTAATATATTTTTTGAGTTCTGGAGATATGGAACACAGTGTTGGACAGGACAGCTCAGAAGAGCAGTGAGCTGTTCGGGGAGAAGGGCGGCTCCTTGACGGTTCCTCTTGTCCTGTGCTCGTTTTATTACTCTATAAAGTAGAACTGGTCCTCCAGAGGCTTCACACCTCCTGTTTTTCTAACTCCAGACTGTCAGGCTGTCTGCATCGGCATTGCCTTTGAACAGTATACTGCTGTGCAGATTCTGCCCAATACCTACTTAATCACACATAGAGGAGGAGGCCTATAATGCATGCTGTATTCAGATATTATCTTCTTTATATATGGTTGATTAGGAAGTCCTGGTGAACACATAGAGCTAAAATAGTCACTACAGAAATTCAATTAGCCAACCTCAGATTCATATAAATAAGGATATCTTTAGTGTTGGTACTAGAGCAGGGATTCTCAACCTGTGGGTCTCGACCCCTCTGGGGAATCAAATAACCCTTTCACAGGAGTCACCTAAGACCATCAGAGGTATCCGTTGTTTACATCACAATTCATAACAGTAGCAAAATTATGATTACAAAATAGCCAAAAAGGAACTATACTAAAGGGTCCCAGCATTAGAAAGGTTGAGAACCATTGCCTTAGAGCTGATGGCAGATAGCTATTATAAGTTTTGAATATTCTCTTATTTTTTTCTCTGTAAAGTTTGATGTTTCTCTCAAGCTATTTCATAATATTGAATATTAAATAATCCTCATCTGTCACTAATATAAGAAGTCTATTAATTCCATATCAATGAAAATATATTAATATAACTTTTTAATTATATATATTATAATATATATATATACATATATATATATATATATATATATATATATATATAAAATGAATGCTTTGTCTGATGTTGTCTGTGCACCACATGTGTTCCAGGTGACCACGGACATCAAAGACAATGTCAGATCCCTTGGTACTGCAACTAAGGATGACCATGACGTTCGTGTGTGTGTGTGTGTGTGTGTGTGTGTGTGTGTGTGTGTGTGCTCTTAACTGATGAGTCATCTTTCCAGCCCCTCCTCCAATCTAGTTTTTATGCTACATCTTTTAATTAGAAAAACAACAGGAAGAAATTCATATGACATACCCTGTACCAGGGAGAAGGGAATCAGATATACCAGTTTTGTAGCAAACAAAAAGGGTAGAAATTCACAAGAAATTAGTAGTAGTAATAATTTCATTACTATTAATAAGGTTACCTCATGCATGGTATGTGCCTAACAGTATTATGAGGTTTTGTTCTTAGGACTTCTGACCTTAAGAATAATTCTGTTTATGAAATTGTATTACACTCAGTTATTCATTCAACCAAGATTTATTAGTACTACATACAATAAATGAACATGCCGAAAATGAACACAAGTTTGGTTCTTTGCCAAAGCTATCGTCTTCCTTCTACTGTCAAGGACATTTTATTTGACTCTTGTAGCACAGTAATCAAGAAATGATTCCAACTTCCTGCTAAGATTTATGATACAATGAACTACACTGTAAATCCGTATCAGAAATTCTTTGAAAAACATTTAAAGATAATTGGCATTGCTGATCTTCTAGTGTGAGCACAGGTGGAAAGGTTGGTGTAGCAGACATTTGCTCTAGACAACAAAATGAGTAAGAAGCACGAAGGTCCATTTGCCAACTTTATACAGTGCTCCTACCTCACACCCTCAGGGGCTGCCAGGTCTCTCTTCACTGTGTCTTCTATCTTCTGTCTGGATGGGAGTTGCTGCCCCCTCCCTGAATGCATAAACAATAGAATGGTCCACCAAGCAAAGAGCACAATGCCCTTTGCACAGAATTTGACACCTGGAATGTGACGGCCTTTGAAAATACTCTTTCTTCATCAAATAAAGCTGCCATGTGTTTTGAGGTCCAGACGGGAAATCTAGATCTTTCTTCCTACATGTTAGATGTGTAATGATTGTAGATGGAAATGTCACAGTGAAGAGCAGTATGGATGTAACTGAACATACCCCCAGTCAAATACATTCAGTTTACTAGAGAGACATGAAAAATGTACTTTGATCCTGTCTTACATTTTTATTAAGCACCTCAGTTTGTAGAAATAAAATAGAAGATCAAATTCTTTTCAAGGTTAACATAAGTCAGTATCCGAAACTTAGCTCTATTAGAACCTGTGTATAATATCCCTTAGTCATATATAGATTGCATTTGATTTCATCATTTTTAGCATTGTGGAATGGAAAATGTAAGTTTGCTTGAGAATAGTAATTTGAAACATTTATATTGCCCACAATGCAAACTGTGTGTTTGGGAGACACAATTCCATTTTAGAGATGTAGATTTTTAGTTGATTATGTAAGTGAATGTTTAACACTTGAAACTGTTCTTGTATTGGGTCTATTGGGTTTCAATATCTTATATGTAATTATTTGTAATGTCATTATCTTATATGTAATTATTTGTAATGTCATATTCCATTATTAAGGCCTGCTATGGGACTGCTTCTGCCCTATCAGTTTCTAGATACTATCTCATTTAATTGTCACATGGCTAGTTGAGACTTGGGTCAGTATTGTCATCCTCATTTTACTGATGAAGAAATTGAAACTTTGGGAGATTTAAGAGATTTCTCACCACTACAAGTTACTGAAAGAACTAAAATTTACTCTCAGCTCTTTCTGGCTTTGTGTCGTCCGAGCTTGTCGGAAGCCAGTGTACCATGACTGCCTGTGCAGTGGCCATCGGAGCCAAGTAACAAGTATCCCGCATTTCCTTATCGGAGCAAGAAACTGACTTGTACTGCTTAGTTCTCAGACTGAGAATGTGCTCTGTGTCCCTACAGGGCTGAGTGTAGCAACTGTGAGACAGGAGAGCAGTGCGGTACCATCATGCATGGCAATGCGGTCACCTTCTGTGAACCATATGGCCCTCGAGAGTTGGTAAGTCGGTGCTACTGAAGAACGGTCACTTCATTACAGTGATTATCCTGCTTTGTCAACAGAAGTTTCTCTTATGCAGTAGGAGTTCAGATGACAATTTCAAGTGTGATTTGTACTACTAGTGATGTCTCAAAATCGGGAGAGGTAGTTTTATGATCATTTTCAAATGTAAAAATGAGGGTTTCTGTGGTAAAACTGGCAGCATTGGTGTCTCTTATTAAACATTCATCTCTAAAATAGATTGAAATACAGATATGATATGCATGTCACATGTACACAATACATCTAATATTTAAACAAAGTGTGACTAAGCTCTCATATAAAGCCTTCTCTTATCATTATTAGTTTCTCTTTGCAAGTCAACCCTTTAAAACTTTAGTTCCTAACAACAGATGAACTTCGATGGATTTCTTTTTTATTTTTTTGTTTTGTTTTTGTTTTGTTTTGTTTTGTTTTTGAGACAGGGTTTCTCTGTGGCTTTGGAGGCTGTCCTGGAACTAGCTCTTGTAAACCAGGCTGGTCTCGAACTCACAGAGATCTGCCTGCCTCTGCCTCCCAAGTGCTGGAACTAAAGGCATGCACCATCACCACCACTGGATTTCTTTTTTAAAGAATGTACTGAATAACTGGGTTCCTTTTTAATGTCATCCACGCCAAACAACTCCTGAGTCAGTTACTCTCATTTAGTTCCAGAGTTAGCCATTGCTTGAGAAGGTAAATCTGGGATTATATGTGCAATGAGCATTCTAAATTAAAAACAGTGCAACCACTGATCATCAGCATATGGCTAGTGGGCCTTTTATTTTGACTGGGTCTTCCTTTCGGACATGATGACTGCATTCAGTTTGCATCCCTGAAAAGGGTATCATGACATTGTTACATTAGGTCCTGGCTGGGCCACTCTGCCAATGACATGTTCCTTGTGCTACCTGGTGCCTGGCTTTTCTGCTCCCCAACAGCCCCTCTTCCTTTTCCTCCCATGGCTTCCTTTCCACTCTCTGTCACACATTGTGTTTCAAAGTCATTAACTTGAGAAGTTGCCAAAAAGATTAGATTCCATAGTAAAGAGGGAGAGAAACCCTATGAATATAAGCAACTAAAAGGCGCAGTTATCAAGATGTGGAAGCCGATTGACTTTGCAATGTGTTCTCACTTTCTTCTGCTTGAATGCCCTTTGTGTGGTAATAGACATATTTAGCCTATTAAGGATGTGAGTTTCAGAACATTGACAAATTGAGTTTTCAATTCAAACTAGATAACAAACAGAATTAATTAGATGCAAATTAAAATAATAGGTGCTTATAATTCAAGTCTCACAAGATGTTATAGTACCTGCAGACAAGTGTGACTCTGGTAAGTGAAATTCTCTCTGAAAAATAAAACAAATTTGCTAGTGCACTTTAAATAATATATCATGATTGCATTAATTAGCCATAAACCTTAAAATAAAATTAGTTTTATTATAGTTAATTAGAGCTGAGAATAAATGCCTATTTGAGGAGATGGTCCATCCTGTAATATTTCTGAAAACATTGGCATTGGGAAATAAAAGTATCTTGCCATATTATGCCAGAATTCCATTTCTGCAAATTCCTATATTCAGTGAAAACTGAAATATCTAGTTTATTTGCTCACACATGAATTTAATCCTGATTGTTTCTCTGTGGTCCACTGTGCTTATTATTAGATGTTACATCCTGGTTGGTCAGTTTTGAGTTGCATATGGGAGATTAATCTTAACTCACCTATCAACCTTGTGATCTCAGCACAAGGAAGACAGGCAGCGGGATGGTGAGCTCGAGGCCAGCCTATTTCAAAATGTCTAAATAATAACAATCTTATAAGATATAGGAGTGGCATACAGTTTTGTATTCCCATCATAAGTATTTCTTGAAAATGAACATGTTCTGTAGGTCCAAAGAAATAGAAATTACAGTAACAACTTCTATGTTTTCAGTAAGTTTTATACTGCATTAGTCTCCTAGAGGCCCAAGTAGTGTCCGTGTGGTGCTTATGGAGCACAGTCCAATCAAATGAAAAGTGACAGATGCAGTTGTCAGTTAATACTGTATTTACTAAAATCTGCACATTTCTTGGAACTCTGAAACTGAATCCAGTAGGAGCTGCAGTACATGAGAACGGGTAAACTATGTGAGCCCTGAAACACTGCTTATTAAACACCAAGCCTGCTCATTTTTCATAATCCAGTTCCTATGGATGTGTGAAATGAAGAGCCACAAGCCAAGAGTCTTGATCAGTTAAGGCTTTCACTTTGAATCTACTAAAAGAGACACCTGTGTTCTGGAAGTCCTAGTCTGGGGTCTGGATCTGAGGTTCCGGGACTGGGTCAGGCTGCCCTACCCAAGGAGGAACCCAGCATCGGAACACAGGTGGTGGAGAGTCAGGGAAGGCATTTGCTTCAACACCTCTAATACAGGCAAGATGTCTAGTGCCCTAAGAACTGCTTTTGGGGCTGGCAATTGCTCCAGGATCCTAAAGGAGATTACAGCAGAGTGTAGCTGATAGCCTTAGGCATCTGTAATGTGGGTCATCTTGATCTCAGGTGTGGGGGTATGGGTTCCACTGGCACTGAGGGAACTGTAATGTCTTCCCTCAAAGCCATTTTGATCCTGTTAAAAATGATTGCCTGCAAAGTTCCTTGCTCCTGGTATTTGAGATAGAAAAAAAAATTTTTAATGGAACAAACAAAAACAACCCAAAGGAGCAAAATCGAGTTCCTTAGGACAGTAAGTAGGGCTCCTTCAAGAGGCTGAAAGGAGAGAGCAAAAGACAGTCCTTTGACCTGCTCTTAAACTTATATTCTTTAGACTTAAATCGTTATTTCATGTCACTGGGAAATGGTGTCTGTGCTCATCTCTGCATTCAGAGAGCTTCTGTCTCCATCACTAAGTTCTATGGGGTCCTCAGACATTTTGTTAGCTTCTGTCTCCATCACTAAGTTCATGGGGTCCTCAGACATTTTGTTACCTATTAAAGTCTCTAGATTTTAGGTGGCAATGTTGAACTTCATTTATTTTGCCAATATAAATGACGATAAAGAGAAATATATTCTCAGAACTTGAAATGAGTTATGTTACTCAGTTTTTAAGAGATTTTATTTACTTGAAGTGCTGTAGGATCAGAAGCAGGGCCTCCCACATGCTGGGCATAACTCTAGTGAGTTACAGGTCCATTCCTATTGCTTCTTTGAAAAAAGAATTCTTCTCATACAATTGAAGATGTGTTTTAGTAACAATGGTAAGCTGAACAAAAAGACAATGAAATTCAGTAAAATGCAAGGGTGGAGGGCCTAATAAACAGCCCTAGCCTACAGTGAATTATCAAGGTTTATTTAAATTGTCATTCTGTTTGTTACAGTTTGAACCTTGCTTGATTGTTTAAGGTCACTGAGACAAAACAATTCTTATAAGACATTCATAATTACTATATTATTTATCTATGAGAGGCCCTTTTGTTTCTGTAATGTTGGTAGATTTAAAGGCTTAATAATGGAAAAATTATGCATTTGAAATCACTATTAATATCTTACAAAACCCAATTACAAATATAGATGAGTGGGTTTTGTATCTAGTTTTCTTGTCTTCATCGTCTTACGGTTTTGTGTTCTGTAGTGTTTGTGTATGCACACATACATGTGAGCGCTCACACACATGTGTGTATGTATGTGTCTGTGAAGGCCAGAAGTCAGTTTGGGTCATCTTCCTCAATTGTTCTCCACCTTATTTTTTGAGACATGGTGTCTCACTGATCCGGGAGCTCACAATGCACGTAAATGGGCTGGCTGGTGAGCTCTAGGAATCTACTTGACTCTGCCCTGCCCCCTCCACCCCCTGCATGCAGGTTCTTTTAAATGGTCCTGGGGATCTGAACTTGGATTCTCATGCCTGTACAGCAAATGCTTATTAACCTTGCTTATCTCCAAGGCCCTCCTATTATTTTGGGGGCTGACAGTTTTACTAATATTATGAGGTAGAGTAATGAAACAAGCATCAAATATCACAGGAATCCTCAGTCTCCCTTGTGAAGGAAAGATAGAATCAATGACTAATCAAAAGCTAGGGTCACCTCATTAGCCCTTGAAACTTAGCAGTGTTGCCTGCAGTAACTTGCTACTTGGTACAAAGGTCACAGCTGTGTGACTTGGACAGACAGGTGACCCAGCATCGTTTTTGGTGTCACCAGGAAAAGTGTTGTGGATTCTCTAGGATGCTCTGTGCACCAGCAGCAGCAATGACCATCGTGCTTTTCATTTACATAAAATCACTATTTCAAAGAGGCGGCTTCGTGACTCACCTGGGAATCTACTCAGTTACATCAAATCATTCAATTTTTATGTGGAATTAAAAGAAAATTTCTCTGTTGGTAGTATGCCTCTTTAGATTTTCATATGAAATTATCTGGGTGGAAACCCATGAGGGCAGATAGTTAAACTTATTTTAAAAGCTATAGGGGAAAAGCAGATTTCTTTTCAAAGTATTTTATTGTTCATATTTCTCTGATATCTCTGCTGGGAGGAAGCCAACAGGAGCCAGAGGTCTGCACGTGATAGGTGTGCTCACATTAAAGACAGCTAGAATTCCCTTTGTCAGTGGTTTGTGTTTGGCATAAAGTAGGACTCCTACTGACTAGTGGCTGACGCCATTATGAAGTATCCCTTGCCATTCCCTCTCACCTTTGCTGCCTGCCCACAGGATTTGACAGTCACATGTTTAATGGGGTGTTTAAAGGTATCAGGTCTTAAAAGAAGCAGAAGTAAGACCACATGCTTCCTGAGCCTGCTGTACTGAGCATGCACTCACACACTTGCTGTTTCAGGGAGTAGAGGCTTGTGAGGCATCCAAACCTCCGTGCATGGTGCTCAGGAGCCCAGCACAGTGAGAGCTTAGATTTCATCTCATTAGAGCTGTATGCCTACTCCAAAGAATGAATAAATAACTTTGTACACAATCATGTTCATGTCATTCCTCTTTCCAAAGTGGAGAAGCTTGTTAGTAAGATCTCTGTGACACTAAAATTTTAATGGAATGTGGGGAGGCTCTTCCCAGGCCTTTATTCATAGCATTTCCCCCTCTCCCTCCCTCTCTCCCTCCCTCTCTCCCTCCCTCCCTCCCTCCCTCCCTCCTCCCTCCCTCTCTCCCTCCCTCCCTCCCTCCTTCTCCCTTCCCCTCTTCCCTCTACCTCACCCCTCCTGCTCTCATTTTAAGAAATAGCCATAGGTTCTGCAATTCTTTTACAAAGTTGTAGTCAGTTTTAGAATATCTTATCCCCCTCCCCAAGATTATGGCATTTAAATTAGCTATTTTAGTTCTATTGACTTAAAAAAAACACACTTATGATTACATGTGTTTGCTTTGTGTGTATAGGGATAGAGTATAGGGGTGCCACAGCATACACACGAAGCCAATGGACAACTTGCTAGAATTGTTTCTCATGCTTCCATCAACAAGGTCCCTACGCTTGAACTCAGGCTCAGGTTACCAAGTGTCTTTAACCACTGAGATGTATCACTGCCCCTCTATTTACTTCAAAAACTAATCTCTTGTAGCCCTTTAATTTATCTCCTAGTTTTTGTTTGATCGTCTTTTTACAAACTCTGGCTCCCAGGCCAGTGGGGAGGTAGTGGGAAGTGATAGGTTACATGCAGTTCTATCAAAACCCTTTGCAGGGTGGCCTGTAAAGTTGTTTTGGTAGACTCTGAGGATCTTCCCACCCAAGCACAAGCCAGGGTGTCACACAGTTTGCTCTCCAGTGAGGAAGAAGGAATGTGTCAATGCTCCCAGCACAGTGCTGAGAGGACAGCTAGGAAAGTGCAACCTTTGTGGATGATCTTTCTTGCTCCCAAAGCTTTCTCCCCTCAAGCTTGTCTTCCTCTCATATTCCTTGTCTGATTTTTTTTTGTATTTTCTTTCTAGACCACCACATGCCTAAACACAACAACAGCGTCTGTCCTCCAGTTTTCCATTGGTGAGTGTGTCTTAGCAATTGTAGCAATTTTACTTAGAAATGCTTGTTTTTAATCAGAGTATACACTGTGCCAGATGCTTTTAGGATTGGGAAAGAGTAAGTCTCTGTAGCAAACAATTTAAAAAGTGAAATTAAATATTTCACAATATGACACTTCATTCCCACTCATTGCCAGTAATGAGTGGTATTAAAGGTGCTACGGATAATCTGTTACATTTCAAAGCCTTTTTTTTAATTACATCGCATTTATTTATGGTGTGTGTGTGTGTGTGTGTGTGTGTGTGTGTGTGTGTGTGTAAACATATACACGTGTGTGTGCTTCATGGCTTCATGTGGAGGTCAGAGGACAACTTGATGACGTTGATTTTCTTTTTTCACCATGTGGATTTTGGGAATCCAACTCAATTTTTAGGATTTGACAGTATCACCTTTACCCCTGAATGAATTTCACAGCCCTGAAATATTTTTATAAGAGATTTACATATGAATTTTGAATGCATTGGGTTACTCTATTGTGTCAGAAATGCCTTCCTAGTTATGTTTGCTTATATCAAGATAGAAATGTGGTCAATTTTCTGAGCTCTGATGGGTAGTGGAAAAGATGATTATTAGTGGCTAAAAACTAAGATTTTATGTTTGTCATAGGTAACCTATGTTTAATTTTGACGTAGCTAATGAAAAAGATACTGTGTCTGAAAATATTTCTTCTAAGGGCTTCTGTATGAAAAGTGAAAGTTCTACCCAAATTTTCAGTAACATTCTGCCTTTGAATAAAATGGTAGCTGTTTTGCTATCTATTCCATTATTTTTAAAATTTTATAAGTATGTATATATGTGTGTATCAATAAGCAACTTGAATACATCTCCAAAAAGACTATTCTAGAGAATGAGTCTGTCTTCTAAATGAGACCTAGGTTTATCTTGGAGCTGCTGCAGAGCTTGGTGACATCTGGTAGCCATGCCCTAGGCAGTGTTCTCTAGTCTCCCCCATCTGGACTGTCCACCTTTGGAGATCAACCACAGGTAAAAGACCCTCTTCCTCAGCAGCTGTCATTCCACAGTGCATTGCAGTGTCAAGAGCCGGGAGCCCTCTGCTTTTCTAGTGTGGTTTTCTAGTCATATACGTGTTACTCTTTCATCAGCAAGCCTCATCTCACCTTGTGTAGGTGTGTAAAACTGCCTGGTTATAGTTTGGGTGAATTCTCACATTAACAGTATAAGCCACAGCATGTTATCGACAAATGAAAAGTGCATATTTATTAAGAAAAGTGCTAGCAAAGAGAAGGAATGATGAATTTTTAAATGGTTTTTTCAATCTCTTAGCATGCCCATCTTAACTTTCATTATCAGGATGAAATATAGTTCTTTTTATGTGTGTAGTGAACAATAACAAATTTTTTAAATTATAGCCTGACAGGCAACTTCCTGGATCTTAACTAGAATTAATGTGTTCTATTTATTAAACCACTGAAAATTCAAAATAAAGAGAAATAACGGTTTCTAGTTTATCTATATTGGGGGTATATTAGTTAGGGTTCTCTGGAGTCACATAATTTATAAAATTATATTATATATATATATATATATATATATATATATATATATATATATGGAGAATTTATTGAAATGACTTACAGGTTTCAGCCCAGCTCACCCCAAAAAGGCTAGCTGTGAATGAAAGTTCACAACTTCTAGTAGTTACTCAGTCCCACTAGTCTGGTGTCTTAGCTGGTCTTCTGTATATGCTGGAGAACCCCAAAGAAGTGGGCTCTATGCCAGTGAAGGGGTGGATTGCCAGCAAGGTGAGGGCGAGCAGGTGAAAAAGGAACCCTCCTCCTTCCATTGTCCTTATATGGCTTCCCACAGAAGGTGTGGCCTTTCCACCTCAAACTCTGGGTCAAAGTTGTGTGTCTTTCAGCTCTAAGGCCCAGATCAAAGGCATAATATCTACGTCTTCCCACCTCAAAGGCCTATACTAGAGATGGATTTACCCACTTCAAACCAAGAAGAAAATCTCCCAGGTGTGCTCTCCATTTCTGGATTGTCATTCATTCCAGATTTAGTCAAGCTAACAACCAAAAATAGCCATCACATGGGGTATTCTTTTTGTTAAAAATAAACGTTATTTTGAAATATTGTATTTAGACAATGAAGAACCATATTTGAATTCATAATTCCAGTAGACATTTCACTTTAATCAAGGGAGAATTGATCTAGCATCAATTCATTTATTCTTTATTATAGGAAGGAAAAAAGTTTACTTTGTGAATTACAAATATGATGTCAATTCTCTGTTTCCTTACCTTTTCAGTCAGACCAATTGCAGTATCCATTTAGTAGAACTGATGAAAAGGGACCAAGAGCTAGGGAGTTGGCTAGAGAATGCAAATAACTTCCAGGCCAAGGTCTTTGGGTAGACCTAGTATCTGACTTAGCTCAAACTTTTATTTTCCTACATGTTTACAGACAAGCTTGTATAATTTAGAGCACAAATTTGAATCCTGGCTCCTGTATTAAAGGATACAAAGAGTAACAGAACCAGAGAGAAATGTGACCAGAGAGAAAGAAAGAGATACAGACTCATTAAAGTTTACAACCTACAGTACGTTTTTAAAATCTTTCTGGGTGACAGTTTTAAAATAAAAAATGAAACTGTAATGTAGCGCTAGGACCCATATATCTAGTTAGAGAAATTTTAGGGTTTTTTTGCCTAGAAACTTCATTGGGAAATTTATTTACTACATTTTGAGACTAGAAGTTTTCAGGTATACAAAAAGGGTTAAAACAATGCAATAATAGACCATTACCTACATGTATATGATGTTGTATGGTGAAAACAAACATTATAGTTGGAATGATTTCCAGAAATGGTTTTATGTTTCTCATGGCCATTCACTTTTGTGGATGTTTATGCAGTAGAAGGCAGTGACACTTTTCTGTTGACAGGGCTGGTGTGAGGGCTGCATCTAAGCGTGCACATGAATCCTAAGTGTGTCATAAGTGGTTTCATCTCTGACTTTAAAGCCCGTAGTAATGAAATAGCAAAATAGCAACTGCAATTTGGTAACTATTTCATCTAACACACATACACACACAAAATAAAAGATCTATTTCATCTATGTATACCTCAAAAGTTATGCAGAATCAGTTGTGTGTTGTGAGCCCAGCATTTGCATTTCTTTATATGCCTCTCCAAATCCATACTATTAATGTGATTATTGTCAGTTTCAGTAGCATGTTCGGTGTTTATTATATAGAATAGTTCAGATGATATGTAGATACTTTCTAAAGAATTTCATTATTATTTATGAGCTCAATAGTGAATTATATTCATAATTAGCAATATTTTCATATTGTCCTTGTAAACATTTCCAGTTATGCTACAAATATAATCCAAAGGAGTCCCAGGTACCTCAGAGATCTGTGTACAGAAATTGCTTCTATTACTAAGGAGTGTCTTAAAGTTCCTTCAAATGTGTAATGTGGACAAATATTACATGCATCCTTAAAGTAGAATATGTATATCTGCATATAAATAAATATGTACATAGATGAAGAGAAATGCTCTCTTACACAGGAGATTCTGAAGGCCAAGTTTTGCAAGCTGCAATTTGTCAGGCTATCAATAGCTCAGCCATCTTAAAAGGTGTCCTGAAGTAGTCTAAGAACTTTTCATTTTGCCATTCTAGTGAAAGATCTTGTTCCCATTTCTGTGCCGGGGCTTCGATTTGCTGCCGTGCTTACTTGATTTAATAGATTCACCTTGTGGAATTTATGGTCATAGCCTTAGGGCATTTCATTTAGATTTCCTCTGGGACGGGAAGAAAAATTCAAGCTGGTGCCCCTTGCGAACCATTCTCTTACAGATATCTTCAAACTATTTTCCCAGACAGAATTCTGCTTCCAAGGGAAACACTGGTGGCTCTTTGTATCTGTTATTCATTTAATAGAGTTTTCCTGAATATTTGCCCCTCATTGTCTTGAGCTAACTTTAGCTATAGTAAGAGAAAAAGTGAGAAGACAATATTTTTTTACAGGAGTCAACAAGTAGGAGGCACTTGATTTGCAACAAGAACTCTCTAATGCTAAGTTGTTGCATTAGTGGGTGACAATGCCAGGCTGTTGCATTAGTGAGTCTCACAATTTCAGGTTATTACAGTAGTTGGTGACGATGCCAGGTTGTCACAGTAGTGAGTATGTATAGTTCTCAGGGTGTCAGGGCCCAGTCGGTCCTGATGATGGCATAATTAATTAAAAGGCAGGGAGTGTGGGGAGCTTCCTAACTAGAAATGTCTTGAGATCTGACAACCAGTGTTCCTTACCAGGCCAGAATGAGGCTTTGCAGAATCAGTGATGAAATAAACACAAGCAGGGCGAGAAACAAGAATGCCTCCAAAACTAGGACTGGCCTGGGCAGATATGAGCAATGTCAGGTGAATTTGGGTATATCCAAAGAGCTAGTACATATAGGCTGCACATCTCAGTATTTATTAGAGGGCTAGATGAGAATTTTTGTGTGTGTGTATGAGTGTGTGTGTGTGTGTGTGTGTGTGTGTGTGTGTTTTCATTTGAATTAGAAACAAGATTGTTTTACATGACAATCCCAGTTCCATTGTCCCTCCTGTCCTCCCCTACTACCCCCCACTCAAATAAAACCCTACCTATCACATATCCTTTCTGCTTCCCCTGGGTGGTGAGGCCTTCCATAGGGTGTCATCAGAGTCTATCATATCCTTTGAGATAGGGCCTAGGCCCACCCCCGTGTGTCTTGGCTCAGGGAGTATTCCTCTATGTGGAATGGGCACCCAAAGTCCACACCTGTGCTAGGAATAAGTACTGAACAACTACAGGAGGTCTCATAGATTTCCGAGGTTTCCTCACTGAAATCCATGTTCCTGGGGTCTGGATCAGCTCCATGCTGGTATCCCAGCTATCAGTCTGGGGAGCAAAAGTTCCTCGATGTTCAGGTCAGCTGTTTCTGTGGGTTTCACCAGGCTGGTCTGGACTCGTTTGCTCTTCACTCGTCCTTCTCTGCATCAGGATTTCAGTTCAGTTCAGTGATTAGTTATAGGTGTCTGCTTCTACTTCCACTGCTGGATGAGGGCTAGCTAAATGAGAATTTTAATCAGTTAATTGAATTTATTTAAAATGGCATAATTCCAGCACTTGGGAAGCTAAAGCATGAGGATCGAGAGTTTAGGCAGGCTAGCACATAGAACAATCCAAGGCCAGCCTGTGCCACATAGCCAGACCCTATCTCAATGAAAACAATTAATTTTTCTAATGGCATAGTTTTAACAGAGGTCTACAAAAGGACCTCTTAAACAATAAAATATAATTGTTCTGGTTAGCTTCAGCTGTCAACTTGACACAACCCTGGGTCATCTGAGGGAGTCTCAATTTGGGGATTGCCCCACTAAGATTTGCTTATGGTATGCCTGTGGGTCGTTTTCTTGATTTGGGTTCTGTAGGAAAATTTGTAGTTCTGTGGGCTGTACCATCATCCCTTGATGGTACCTAGGCTGTCTAAGAAACTAGCTGAGCAGAACCCAGAGAGCAAGTGCTTTGGTGAGCAGAGCAGCTTCTCCCCGGCTCCTGCTGCATTTCCCACCTGACCTCCTCACTGATGGATTGTGACCCCGAAGTGGAAGCCAAATAAACCCTTTCCTCCCCACATGACATCTGGCCATGATAATTATCACAACAGAAATCGAACAAGGACAATATTGAAGCTAGTTCTTTAAGAAATTTGTTTTTATATTTGTATGAAGACTGAATGTAGCACTTGGCTTAATAGAAACTTGCATTGAGCCCCTCTCTAAGAATGTGCTTATTCACTTTTACCCAGCTATTTCTTTATATGAAGAGGAATCATTTGCCAAATAAGGACTGAAGGTGACAGACACCCTAAAGAACAACTAGTGTGGGCTGGGAAGGTAGCTGGCTCAGTGGTAATTGGCTCACTTGCCATCTAAGTGTAAGGACCAGGCTTGTATTTAAAAAGCTGAACAGCATGGCAGCCACTTGTAATCCCAATACTCAGAGGCAGAGGTAGGTGATCCCCATGGCTAGCTGGCCACCTAGACTTGCAGGAATCAGTGCACTCCAGGTCCATAAATACAGTGAAAAGCAAACATGGAAGACACTGGGCATCAACTTCAAGTCTCCACATATGCATTCACCTTCATATATGTGAACACACACACACACACCCATACACATACCCATACATACACACACACATATACACACACACATACACACACACACACATACACACACATACATACACACACACACACACACACACACACACACACACACACACACACACACACACACACACACGTACATGTGTGCACACATACACCAGAAAACAAAAGCAAAAAACAAACAAAAAAACAAAACTGATGGTGGGACTCGGGCAAATCTGTCATAGCACTGTGACATTTTTAGTTCCAGAGCAAAGACTAACAAATAGAGACTTAACCCCAGAGTGACAAGTAATTATTCCAGTGACATCAAGGTAAGGGCTAAATAGGTGTGATGTGTACTTTCATGACCAAAGTGGTTTCAGAGAAATGATCTGAGGATGTCAATCAATGGAGATGATCCTGAAGAAAACTAAGACTCATCAATAAATTTTGCTTCTAGTAACAGATATAGGCAGAAATGTATACTCATGTGCTTAGCAGAATGGAATTATTGAGCTCTTTTAGAATATATTGTTTGTTGATTACTAATAAAATTATTACCTTTTTGAATTTGGCTTTATTTATAGATGTATGGGACTTTTGTTTGTTTTTATTGGATATTTGTGTGTCTGTAGGTTATTTTTTTTTATATTGGAGAATTGTGCATGTGTTTCATATTAGGAGTATTGTGTGTGTGTGTGTATGTGTGTGTGTGTTTATATTAGGGGGTTATTTGTATGTTTGTGTTTTGTATACTGGAGGGATGTGAGTCTCAGTGTTTTTATTGCTTTTTTGTTCGCTTTTTTAATAATATCAAAGCAGTGGAGAATCATTAGATCATATATGCTTTATATTTAAATATTAAGATATGAAAAATTGAGCTTGAATTTATTTCTTTCTGTACTATACATGCCAAATGGTCTTTGAGATAAGCCAGAACTTCCTGCTTTGTGTGAACATACTTTGAAAACTAGCTACTGGAATAATCCAAAGTTTGAGGTACTCTTAGCTGAATTGGAATTTTATGAAAAAGAAAAGAGATGTGGCTTCATTTTTTTATTAAATAAAGACATAAAATGCCACTTATGTGAGATTATAGTTCATGTGGCATAGAGAAGCTGTTCATGTTTCCCTCGTGCCCAATTCATAAACATCTTAATTACTCAGAACTTGATTCAGTGGCTAAATTTTCTCAGTTCTTTCAGAGAAGATAATTCAGAGGGAAGAGAAATAGAGCCCTCCATACTTCTGTATGAATTACTGCTCATTTCCTCCATGAACTTACTGAAATTATATACTATATTTAAAACTAGAATCTTGTGCTTGCAAGAATTGCTCTCCTTGCTAAGTAAGACCTTCAAGAAGTTATTATTGAATAGTAAAACCTCATCTGAAACCAAAAATCTATGTCATAACAAAAAAAAATCTCTGGTGACATAAGCTCAAAACAAATATAAATGAATTGTGGAATTTTAGAAAATTCTAATGGCAAAATTAATTTAATGCTCAATACATGTTTTGTTTGATTATAAAATTCTTGGGTATAAAATATTTTAAAATTACATTTGGGAGTTGATTTTCATGCCTCCAAAGATCTATGTAAATATGTATATAGAATGTGTCTATAACTGAATCAATAACTGCGTGAAGCTGATTTTGACCCAGGATATCCTACCCTTCATCTCAGGAGTGGCCTGTGCCTCTGTAGGGCATAAATGTCTCAAAAGTCAATTGAAGTTAAAAACAGACATGGTTTATTTTGAAGTATACTAACATTTTTTAATCCTTTTCACACCTAAGAATTAAAAGCTGATTTTAAAAGAAACTGTTTTATCAGTTTAAATACGGCAGTAAAATTACACTAAGCATAAGTTTCTGGAAATATTTTTAGATTAATTTTTAATTACTAAAGCCAGTAACTAAATAAAAGATGAACTTCATATAAATTAAAATACACTGCTGCAAAGTAAAGATGTGTTCTTTATCTTGAAATACTCACTTTGTCACTCCCCAGTACCACACTGAAAACTCATTCTGCTGCCCCAGCCTCATGGCTCTGCACCTTCAAGTCCTCTAAGTTTCGTTGGTGGTATCTGCTTCACTCTGCTTTGACTGGCCATTTCTGGACATCTGCTCTAACCCTCGCTTAGATCATCACAAAGGACTAGGGAATGCACAGTCTTTAGATACACATGAACTAGATTGAGCTTAATTCATAGCTGTGGAAAGTGACTTAGTGGAGTTCCACATTTGTGCTTAGTATTGTACACAATCCCAACATCTGTGGCAATGGAAGAGGCTGAGGGAAATCCATGAACAATTCAGATTTTGATGTGAACCAGCAATTTCCAGTTATTTATTCAAGGGTACTCACAGAGGGAGGCTTCTCAGGAAGTTTGCTGTCTATGATATACGACACCTGAAATCACCTGGGAAATGCAAAACCTGTGATAAATAAGAAAATTATCAAATCAAATATATGATTCAAACCATCCCATACTACCCCTTAAATATGTATAGCTATGTTAGCAAAACAGAAAACTTTTTAAAAAGTTGACTACCAAATAGTTTGGGCAAGGAGTTTCTTTGTGAAAAGAAAATGAGTTGGACAGTAGACCCAATAATGGTGAAACGGCTTGGAGCTGAAGAAAGTTAAAGAGGCCTGCCTGGCAGGAAGTCTTGGCAAACCTGACCCATTTTGTCCAAACTCTTGTCCATGAGTTTCCTCAACACTGTCTCTGGCAAACACTCTCTTCTCTTCTCCGGGCATAGAAGGGAACTGGGAAAGAGTTGGTACCTGGAAGAAGTCACATCATTTGTCACATATACAAATTGCAAGAGGATCAGTGTGTCTCTTTTTTATGATAGGTGTGGCAGTGGCAATGAGGAAACTAAGGATAGGGCTGAAAGGGAGAAAGGCACAAAAGGGGAGGACAGCTGTTCACTGTGTGTCCTGTGGTCACTGTCCATCTGCTGTAAACTGGAAGGGGTCCCCTAATGAGACTTCAGCCAGAAAGATGGCAAAGGATAGAGAGATGAGTAAGTCAGGCACTGACACGTTTCTTTGCGGAGTCCACAGATCCTGTTCACTGGTAGATTCAACCCCAAGCAGAAATCATTGCTCTGTGGAGCCCTCATTTAAAAAATAAACAGATCCACGGTATTCCCACACTTGGGGCTGAAGGAAGCATGCTTTAACGCCTACAGAGTGTTTTTCAGGTGTCACTAATTTAAACATTTCACTTTGATTTCCCCTAATCGCTAATATTTGTTTGAGTAAATGCTTAAAATGAATCTTATTGTATATACTGATCCTTCCTGCAATATTATGTTTCCTCAATTATAAATATAACTGCTATAAATTATAAATATGCCATTTCCCCCAGGTGTATTTTTAGTGAGCAAATCATAATGTGGACATTAAACCCTAGATTCTCATGCTTAAATAATTATTAATTGATAAGGCAGTGCTCACCAAATATTGTGGACACATTCATTTCTCTAAATTGACAACTTCCATTAATAAAATAATGTTTTATCAAATTTACTAATTTTGGCTGTCCTATTTTACCAGAACTGAGTTCATTTGCTCTTGACAGGTCCAAGAGTAAATTCCAGGGTTTGCCTCTGTATGGAATGGAACAATCTTTAATTAAAGTGATTATCCGTGGGGTCCTTTCAGCCACGATTCCCATCTATGTCATTTGGAACCTAGAAGCCCCAGGACACTTCCTGCCTGGGCTGCCACAAAGCATTATCTGATAGAGTAAGCATTCTTCCCTGCTCAGATGCTGCCACTGTGGCCCCAGCCCCTGAACCTAAGCTGCCAACTTTTCACTCAGGCACAGCGTGAGGAGAGCAGGGCTGCAGTCCTGCATTTGAGTGTGTGTAACCCCATCACACGTGTGATCTGCAGCTAAGACCATGCCTACTGGAAACTAGGTAGACTCCAGCTCAGTAAGGGTCATCCTCCTCCTTTGCATAGATTTAAACTCATGATCTGAGAATCTGGTAAAATGATGTGCTTAAGACAAAACTCTCATCTTTCCTGGTAGGTTTTCCTACTTGCCTGAAACATTGCATTCATTCTGTGGTAGCTGATATGCAGTAAGATAATAAGAATAATAAAAAACAATTCACTTTGATATCAGACAAGAAGCCAGATTGCTACGAGAAAAGCTAATTATATCTTTATTTAATTTATAAGTGATGTAAATTGTATCAATATGTAACATTATAATAGTATAGGTTTTATGTAGTAAGAGAGGAAAAAAATAACATGAAAACTAAGAAATATTAAACTGACCTGAAAATGACAATATTTTATGTTTAAAACTGTAGGTTAATACTTCTAGACTTGATATTAAGATATCACTTCTGTAGTAATAGTAGCTTAGTTTGATATGCTAACAAATGAACATGTGCTCCTAGAACATTTCTCAAAGCCTCTGTGAAGATGAAAATAAAACTTTAGTATAAGATAGTCATTTTTATACTATTATTGTTAAAGGATAAATAAGCATGCACAGCTGCCTCCAATGAAATAGCTAAACAGACATTCATGGCATTATCAAAAAAATGGATCTTGTACCTAATGGTAGTCTTGATTGGGCAGAATTATCTTAAAGAAAAAATCATGAAGTAGCAAATAAGCTCTTACTATTTTCTTTGATACCTTGGGAGTACCATGATAGTATTGCCCCACAGTGAATCATTAAGAAAACTCACTCATAGCAAAGAAAAAAAAAGAAAAAACATAAAACTGATAATTACCGTTGTAATTATTTTACCAATAGGTTTATGTTGTCCATCACATTGACCAATTTCAGTTTAGAGTGAGGTAAGTCTATTTCTTAACCGCTGCAGCACAGGGAAGTAGGTGACTCCTAGAGGTGGCGCTGTCTAGCCTTTTAAAAGCTTTCGTCCAAGTTGCTCATTCATCTCGTTCTCCTCATCCTCAAGCTAATGGTCTTGTCCTCCATTTACCCTTCTTGAAAGATAAAGGGCATGTTGATCCTGCTAAGATTTACACTAATCATAGCAAGGAGCCCTAAACAGCCAGACTGCACGCGTTCCATAGCTTTATGATGTTTTTATATCTAATGTTGTTATTTACATGCAGCGCCTAGAGCCTGCTCGTCTCAGAGGCTGAGGTATGAGTGATGGCAGCAGTAGTGCTTGTGCCACAAGAGTCTTCCACAGGGCCCTGTTCAGACACTCATCGAGCCTGCCGTATTTATGGCCCCTCTGTTATCCACCGGCATGATTTCTGCCAGTGTTCTTCCCATCTATCAAGTCTGTGAGATGGGTCCTCTCCTCCTTCTGAGGCTCTATGCTGCATTTTAAAAGGCAGATTGTTTTTAAAGTAGAACTTTGGCGGGCAGGAGGCTGCTCTTTGCAACCACTACCAGTCCCCAAGAGGACAATAGCTCCTTCTATTGTGTTCTGCTCTGATCTGATTTTCTTTGGAAAGTCCTGGGATTAGTGGGAAAGGACATAACCATGTAAAAAAAAAAAAAAAAAACTACCCAGGCCTTGAGAGACGGAATGCAATTGATTTATCCGGTTACTATAAAAGGGAAAAGAAATAGAGAGAGCTGCCAGAGATACAAGCTCACAATCCCTAATCTACAATTTCACATTATGAAAAAAGAAAATGACAGCAAAAACGCAAGCCAGGTTTGTTTTTTAATATATGTGGTGGCAAACCTGGTATGACCTGAATTCATTTACCAGCAAGACTTGACTTGAGTGATTGAAAGCTATTTATAGCCTTTATCTCCACTGCTTAAGTGAATACTCACACATTTCACTGCAGAAATATTAATGTACTTGATTATAAAATATTGCATCAACTTTACTTGGGGTGTGGCTTACTATATGGTATATGTACCATATTTCCTTTCTGACAACTGTAAATTTAATAAATACACTATTTGAAATCTTTTTTCTACTAAACCTTGTAGGATTAAGAACCTATATAGCTATATTTCCAGGGAAGGAGTAACACATCAATGTTCACCAGAGGTTACTAACAGTTCTGTCTTTAGATGGCCTTGATGTTATGCCAAAAGCTTATAAAAGTTGTTTCTTTTATGTCAGCTGCCAAGACAGAAAGAAATGAAAGTTTTTTATTAATAGTTTATTAATATTTTTAATTATATATATTATATAATTTTTATTAATATTTTGTTAATAGTTCCTGGCCACAGGAGATATTTACAGTCTTCACGTGTATACAGAATGGTAAATAAGCTACTGCACAGTGAGCAAGCCTGTGACATGCTTCAGATGGGCTTTACTTGACTCACACTTATACTTGCTATTTGTTCATGTGCTAGTGTAGTCTTGGGAATATCAACTCTCTAGTAGCTCTATGGAGTCCCCAGTGGATCAGATGGCACAGAAGCACTCCAGTGAGCAGATCCTGGGAACTGCTGGTCCTCTTCAGCTTGTCTTGAACTTCTGGGGCTCATGAGAATTTATTGAGGTTCAACTCCAAAACCGAATATTTCTCATGTAAGCAAACAACTGCTTTAGAGTAATTTCTTTAATCACAACCCAGTGGTAATGGGATCCATCTCCTTACCAGAATATTTTAATTCAGTAATAGAGGAAAGAATTTCAGAAATTCTAAGTTATTTTTCATTCTTCAAAACATTTTATATGCTTATTTATTTTAATATGCATTTGCTATATATAACATATTGTTTTGAAGTATCTACACAGCAGGCATAGTAGTACACACCTTAATCCCAACACTTGGTAGACAGAGGCAAATGGATCTCAGTGAGTTCTAGGACATCCAGAACTACTGCTCCCCTGCCCCCCAAAAATCAAACAAACAAAATATCCACAGTGCAGATTCTTCACATTCCAGCATAATTCTCTTCCTGTTGTTAAAATAAAGGCTTCACTGGACTGCACCATGCTCAGAAAAGTAGAAGATAAAGTTGGGGATGTTGATTGCTCTTCTCTGGTATTAGGGCTCTTGGATACACATGAAACTCAGGAATAAACATGCTGTGTTTGTTCTCTGCAGATGTGGTTCACAGTTTGTACATGGCCAAGAGTTTCTCTAAGGAAAAAATATAAAATTGTAGAATTAAAATCTGGTACAAATACAATTATTTATTTAAAATGAAAAATTACAACCACTTTTATAATTTTAGAAACTGACAATTCTACAGACATTACAAAATCAAGAACTAAAACCTCTTGAATAATTTTTTTGGTGACTCTATAATGTTGACTCATGTTCTTAAGATATTTTATTATATAACAAACATTTTTGCAGTACTTTCTATCAAGAGCCCATAGAGGTAATCTTGTCTCTAGCTTTTGATGTTTAATATTTTATCATACCTATTGCTTTCTAATAATGCCATTTAAACTTGGGAATAACTATTAAACAGGAAAAAGTGTCATTTAGACTTCAGGACATTTTTAACTTTCTCTGTGCAGTGACTAATCTTAAACTAACATTTGAATTGACGTCATTCATTAACTAATGTGTCATCATTGTCTTTGAGTCATGGTGCTTTGTGCGTCAGCACAGTGGGATGGAGAAGTTCCTGGTAGCTCTTTTCATACTGGGAATAACTATATTCTAAAATAGATGCAAGCTACAGAAGGACGTCAGAGCAACCCACGATAAATGTCTCTTCAAATCTGTTTTTCCTTACGTAAATTCCCAATGCAACCATGGTTGCTGTCACCACTGGCTGCTGTGAGGGTACTAGGAGAGAGTAGCAAGACTGGAGACAGCAAGTACTTTAAAACATTGTCATGCAGCACATTGCTCGAGCCCCCAGAAGGGCCTTGGAAGGTGCCAGTACTTGCATTAAGTCAGCTTAATGGTAAATGCATTTCTGTCCATACTAAACATGTTAGAATTAAGTACTGTACTTCTATATGTTGCATTAACTCATGTGTCTATGTTTGCATTTTGAGAAACCATTTCACTTCCTTTTACTTTCCTGCCAGTTGCCTCTGTTTTCCTTTTTAGTTTCCTTTGCATTTCAAGACACTTCTTTCTATTCTATTGCTTTCGCCTATATCACAGTCATCTACAGGAACCGTGAAGATCTCCATATCCTGCTGCATTTTGTAATCTGATTCCTAATAACTGGTACACATTAATGTAGGTTTTGAAGCCAAGGTTCTATTTTGTACATTCAGAGTATTTCACAGCATGATACTTTATAACACAGAGAAACCCTGTCTCGAAAATCCAAAAAAAAAAAAAAATGTAGAATTCTGAGTTCACACATAGTCCTGACATTAGTGCTTGCTTTTTATAGTTTGTTGAGTGACTGAGTGATTTGAGTGAAGGATTGTTTATACTTGTGGCCTGGCTTCCAAATGGAAGGCAGAATGGCAGAAAATTATGTGTCCATTTCTTCTAAATTATAATAGGGACAATACTGTTTATACAGGACCAGGGCTCACAATGAATTTTAGTTACAACTTTAACTGAGTAAAGTAATTTAGACCAAGTTTACTATAAAATGGTTTTTCTTAGAATTACAGTGATATGGAGTTGGAGTGTAGCTCAGTGATAGACTTTCACCATTAGAATTCATTCATTAGACTACAAGTACCATTAACCTAAAATCTGACATCTAAGTTTGAGTCAGTATCATACCCAGTTATTATCTTTTTAAAGTTATTTCTTTCAGTTTTGACAATATTATTATATCATTTCCCCTCCCTTTTCTCCCTCCAAACCCTCCCATATTCCCTCCTTGCTCTTTTTCAAATTCATGGCCCATTTTTCCATCAATTGTTGTTACTTGGGAGGGGGCAGTATTCCTAAATACATAAGGACAACCTGCTCAGTGTGTATAATGATACCTGTATGTATTTTTGAGGACTGACCACTTGGTATTGGATAAATAATTGGTGTGCTCTCTCTGAGGAAGACTGTTTCTCCTGTTCTCAGCATTCATTCGATGCCTACAGTTCTTTGTATGGAGTGAGACAGCACGGGCTTTTCTCCATCTACATTAGCATGTCTATTGCTGTTGTCCTTGTCTGGCTCACTTTTCCCATAATTAAATGATCTAAGTTGGGAGCTGGGGAGATTGCTCGGTGGAGAAAGTGCTCGCCAAGTTCTTATACAATTTCTAGCCATGGAGTATACCTGGGGCACACCTACCGTTCCCTGAGATGGCGAAGGCACTTGAAGCTTCAAGATGAAGGTATAGCCCAAGTTAACGCAAACCAAAGGAACTGTTTCCAATACTGGGAAACAAGCTACGACCATGTTAGTCCTCACCTACAAGCATTCAGAACTGTCCCAGTGTCAACCTATATGGGACAAGCCTTGTGTTTCAGTTTCCATCATCTCCAGCTGTGGTACCAGCCTTAGTGCATCCCTGAACTGGTACAAACCTCTAGTTGTGAGACTTGAGAGTGACTAGTCAGTGACCAAGGATCTGTCTTCATTAGCCCCAACACTGGACAGCATGGAGTGGCGCATGACTATTCCTTGGGAGTAGGGATGGACAGGCAGAGGAAGAGTTTGCTCTAGAACACAGTTTCTGGATGATGAGATTTAACATTGAACCAGTTTCTATTATCAAGTTAAATTGTTATCATTTCAAAACAACTTGTTACAATCAAAATTTGTTCTTTGCCAGCTTCACAGTCAACACAAAGCAAAGATTCCTATTAGCCTAACATAATAAGCAAGAAATCAAAGCAGCCTCCAGAGTAATTCACCCAACCACAGGAAACTGTACAAGCCAGAGGCAGAAACTGTAGGGGGAATGAACTATGATTCTTTTATAAAATGTAACTAAATTTAATTTTTATCTCAGGAACAGATATGATTAGGTATTTGTTCCTTTTCCTAGAATAAATGAATTTTTGAAATGGAGTCTTAAGATACTGAATTACTGATTCAGAACTCAAGTACTGTAGACTGAGAATAGCTTCCTGGATGCCCGTGAGCTACCTCCTCAGCCTTCACAGCAGTTCTGTGAAATGGGTTGCCATTATTTCTCCCAGTTTTCAAAAATGGAAACCAGGACACAGAGGTATCAAGTGTCTTGCCTGAGGTCACACAGCAGGGAGGTGTGAAAGTAGAGATTATAAACGTGACAACCTGACTCAACCACCTGCTCTCCTAACCCTACACATGACAACTTGCAGAAGATCCATCAGAGGCAATTTCACTTTAAAAAAGTGGAAAACCAATGCTTCTTTTTTGATCTACTAAATATTAGATGTCTGCTGGAGATGGCTAGTAGCCCCTGGATCTCTTAAGTACAAATCTCTTGGGAGACATAAAGCTAGATATAGGAGTCATTTTTCTCATTGCTATAAAAATAATACCTGACAAAAGCAGTTTAGGGCAGAGTTTGCTCTGCCTTATGGTCTGAAAGAGCATGGTGGCAGGAGTGTGAAGCCGCTGCTTATGGCGTGCCCACCTCAGGGCCAGAGAGGCCCCCTCACCCACTTCCTCTTGTTTATTCAGTCAGCAGCCTCCACTCATGCAATGGTGTCACCACTTTACTTAACCCAATCTAGAAACCCTCCCAGATGTGCCCAGAGGTCTGCCTCCTGGTGATTCTAGATCCTGCCTGTCCAAGTGACAGAGCATTAACCATCGCCCTGGGTCCTTATGTTATAGATTTGAATAAAGGCCTGCAAAGTAGGTAATAGAAGCAAATGTAGAGAAGAGAAAGGGTTAAAGCAGTTTGGGTCTACTAGGAAATTGAACGGCCGTCACCAAATCACCAAACCTGAGTGGGAGGACGGTGGGCAAGGTAAAGAAAGACGCTAAGCAAAGGGTACAGTTTCAGTTTAAAAAAAAATAGCACATGACAACAGGAGAAATGCAGAAAATATGAATACATAAGACAACGTGGAATATAGACTTGTGTGGGGAAAAGAAGACATTGCCATACACATTTTCTGTTTGTCTCAATGTATTTCCTTCGTTGTTATCAACATGATCTGAGGACAGGATTTAAAATTTAAATACTGAGAAGTTGTAAAGACAACCCAGTGTTCTTGTACATAGCTTGAGGGTTTTTTTTTTTTTTTAATAGCACAGATTCAAAGACACAATTTGATGGCACACCTCAGGCATCTAGATGAAGAGTAAAGGGCTGCTTCTTGCTGGACAGGTTCAAGGTGGTATCTGGCACTTTTAGCACAAAGAAGAGATGACTTGTATTATGCTGCAGTGCAATGTGTCCTCAGTCAGAAGTGAAGTACTGTAAGATGTCTGTCATTATACACTACACTTGTGAGTACTCACTAATAGTGTAATCGACAGTTGCTGTCTGTCTTTACCACCTATTATCTTACCAATTTCAAATTAACAACTAGGCAGCTAGGCAGAGGATTAGCAAAGTCTCTTTACATAAAATATGTGGTCCTCCCTCCAACAGTGGGCTTGGAGATCATCTACAGCACTGTGTGGTAGCCAAATTTCTTGGGTTCTGTGTGGCATCCTCAGTAAATGTGAGAAGTTCATTCATTTTGTTTATTGACTCTAAACATCATCACTTTGTAACGTTGAGCTTTAAAAGGAAAGTAACAGACTTCTTTTCATAGGCTGGCAGGAACCAGAGAACATGCTTGAAGTTGTTGTTTCTGAGACAAGGTCTCTCTCTATGTGGCCCTGGCCCTGGCAATCCTAGAGCTCTCCATATAGACCAAGGTAGCCTCTGTCTCTGCTTTCTGAGTGCTAGGATTAAGGGCATGTGCCTGCCTAGTCTTTGAACTTTAGACCCATTTTAAGTACAGTATTGTCTCTTACACCATAGTTGTTATCACGGTTTTCAGCAGTCTTCCTCCCACTACCCCATTGTTAAGTTCTTACACTTTGCTATTTTAGAGTGATCGAATTAAGAGTGGTCTGCTTAGGAGAGATGGATCTGCAAATGAGGAGATTTTGCTGTATTTGACACCTACTGTCTGGTCTCAGAGTGTCAGTTTGATGTCTTTGATGTGAGAGGGAAATAAAGGGGGTACCTGTTTCAGGTACCTGAGCCCTGAGCTTTGCAGAAACAATCACTCTGCATATCACTTTGGGTACAGAAAGTAGGAAGTAGCATTAGGCACCAGAGTATGCAAGAATGCAGTGAAGTGTTACCAACTCCTCTTCTCCCACACCAGGGCTAAGCCACTCTCTTGAGTCTGGAAAAAAACAAATCTCCCAATACTGACTGTAATGTATGTGATAAGGGGAAGGAACTTCAGTCTCAAGGTGGTTTATGTGAAGAATGGGTTTTATCCAGGTAGCAGCTTCACTCTGATTGGGTGTGGGACCTGATTCCTCCACTGGACTGGTGCCACTTGGAAGGGTGACTCAGGAATAGCTTCTGAGTAGGGCAGATCTCCAAAGATGAACAATTTTCCAGAAGGTGCTCCCAACAGTTGCCATCTCAGTTCCCTATCAAGCCATTGTCATGGTCTCCCAGGTGTCCATCCTCCATTAGAGCCCTCTGCAATCGCCCTGGTGCAATTCTTCTCTTCGGAGTACCCATTTGGTTTCTTGACTTGGCTGAAGATGTGCTGAAAGGGCTGGGGAGTTAGTGAATATTGTAAACCAGGGCATAGGAGAACCCATTCACTTACAGAAAGAATTCTAGTGCAGATGAGGGCAGGTGAGGCTGGAGGTGGGACGGTGAGCTAATCACAACTACAGAAACCTGGAGAGAGCTACTGAGGACCCCTTGACAGTGGTGACATGGGAATGCATTAAAGAACTCATTTTAGAGAGCAGAGAATTTCAGGATCCAGTGGCTGAGGGAAAGTGAGCTACCTGCCATAGTCAAAAGTCAAGTGTCTCTGTTTCATTGGCATGCCATAAGTTTAATCTCAAAACATTGAAATGGTAGTGCAAAAAAACTGATAGAAATAATGATTGCTATCAGGCTGCCTGCCTGGCATGTCTATGTGGCAACATTCTTTCTATGCTTGCTTTATGAACAGTTTGCAAGACTTTGTGTTCTGAGTGTAACTTTTGTGTTATTATCCTGTCCCCTCGAGGATCCACCCCACTCATTGATGCTGAAGCAGTAGGGCAGGCACAGCACAAAGGAAGCCTGAAGATAGAATCTAAATCGTCAGGCTAGTCTGCACTTCTCCCGAGTACCATTCTCTGCCAGACCTCATTCCTGTTTGTGCTAAAGTTGGTCCCACGAGTTCTGGCACCTTCCATTTCCAGCTGAACAGTATGATATTTATTTTAATCAGCTGCTCATGAAAGGTAGAATTTAGCAACAATTACAATGACATAAGGCAGATTTCCGAGGAGATCAGAGCCATCGGGTGGCTTTCTTTTATCTGTCTTCACCTACATTTCAGCTGTGAGAATAAATCTAAGAAAACTGCTGTTTGGCCTTTTAGCACATTGCCAGCTTTGGCAATTGCAAACTAACTGGTTTTGTACTAAACACCACGAAATGAAATAAATTGGTCTGACGAAAGCTTGGCACCCCTGACTACTACAAATATAAAACCACCAGCAGATGCTATTTGCTGAGATGGAGGCTCTTCTAACAGATGGATGAAAGTTAAACACAAATTGCACTGTTTCTTTCCTTTTGGTTCATTTGTTTTTATTGCAATATAAAAAAATCTGCTATATTAGTTACAGTAAACTTGTAGCAAATGCTTCATGACTGTTTTGGGTTTCCTGAGAACTTTGAAATTACACTCAGACCAGTCTTCATTATGTGAACTCATTGAGAATGGAGAATCAAATTCTTTGTCAATTCTAAAACTTCCTTTGGTATTCATGATCCAGTGTTGAAAATAATGAGAAGTAAGCACCAAATATTCACAGTAGGATGTTATGTCTCTGTCATAGATATCAAGTGCTTGACCATAATCCAGTAACACCCAGCACATCTCCAATAGTCACTACACATTTAGAACTAGAAAGTTTTTACAGTATTTTATTTCCTTATACACTGTTTCATCGTCGAGATAGCCTGTAAACAAAGAGAGTTGTGACTCTGTTCCCCAATTCAATGACTCATATACCATTTAAAGTGATCACTCTCAATTGCTATTAACTTTCAAAAGCAATAATGGCATTATTAATCACTCTATAATTTAAATATTTCTTGCGACAGAACTATTTGTTTTAATCTAAATTAAATAGTTAATATTCTATAGAGTAATCTGAAATTTATCATTTGTACCTTCTTCCTCGTTCCAAAGATTATTTATTAAATCACATTTTTGATAATAGAACACAAGAAATTTCAACATAGTAGGAAAAGTGGAATAAACAAAAATATTTTTAAGGAATGAAAATAAAGGGAAGGATCATCTATAATTACATTGTTTTTAAATCTTCAGGTTAATTATTATTCTTATTTACAGGGTCAGGATCGTGCCGATTTAGTTATTCTGACCCCAGCATCATTGTGTCATACACCAAGAACAACACTGCCGACTGGATACAGCTTGAGAAAATTAGGTTTGTTACCATTTAAAGTATTTTCATCCAGTATGTTGTGAGTAGACACTATTTCCCTATTTCCTTCACTCTACCCTGACCTTTTCTTCATGGTGAAAGTGCTTTGGTTATTCATTACTCAAGTCATGAGAACACATATTATGTCTGGTCCTACTTGAGGGACATGTTGCTAGAAATGCCATTTTCCCATTCTTAACTTCCTACTGTCAAGACTTCTTATACCAAACAGTTTTGGATTACAGCACATTTGGGATTATAACTGTTGAGAGAGAATCCTTTGCCATATAGTGTTGCCAACTGTGGCAGGTAGGAAGTGAGCTGACTTTAGCCTGTGATACAGACCTGAGAGTATGACCAGTCACTGACTGCCTGCATCTATTCCTGTCCACGGTGTTAGGGTTCACAGGCCTCCTGCATCTCATCTGCAATTCTGTCACTTAACCTCTGATGCCCCTCAAGCCCATCTCCACATCTGTATTTTCCTTACTTCAAGAGTTCCCCAATAAGAAAATGAGGTGGAAGGAACGTTCTGATGTTGGAAAGATTTGATGGTGTTAGAAGGTCCCAAATCATGTTTACCACCGCTGCAGAGTTTAAACCATGGAATAAACTTCAAGGCAGATGATTAATTACAGGAATAATATGCAAAGGAAAACTACGAGACTGACACACTACCTGTTGCGCTCAGGGCCATAGCTCCACACTGGTTTTTAAGTGGTTATGATGACTAGAGAGTTCTTAAATTGGAAAAAAAAAAAGAAGTAGAATATTTTCCATCAGTTTTGAGATATTTGTTTTCCAAAAGCTCTTTTTTTATATTAAAAGGACAATGATCTGTTTAGGGAGTCAAAAGAAATAATAGGTTGATAATCTAATACTAACCAATTTGTACAAGGCTTCTACAAGTATATTTAAAAAACAAAACTCATAAAACTAAGTTCTAGTCTAACAAAAAACGAGGAAGGTAATTCTGTAAGGATTTTAATAAATTATTTCCTCTATGACTGAATAAAATGTAATTTTGGGCAGTTACTGCATACTGAGTTCTATCATGCTGTGTCAACTTTCTGATAACATTTGCTATCCTTTCCAATTTGTAGAATTTTTGAAAATGTATTCATGTTGGATACTTAGGCATCTAAATGAATGTAAGCAACATACATATAGAAATTTCACCTCTATCCCTACAATTTTCCTTCTACTGCATTATATCAAGACATAAGTAAGTTGTAATGTATGTTTGTTGCTTCTGAAGTGATAAATTGAAGCTACACATTTGATTGCACATATAAAGATCACATTCATCTGAGTACCTTAAATTGTTTTCATGAAGCAGCACTTTCAGTTTTGGACTGTGTCTCAAAAAACCATACTCCAGAATGCAAATCCCCCTTTCCATTTGTGAGCAGCATGAAAGTTTTTCCTAAACACTATCTGAAACGGAAGTATATTCTCTTCATGAGTTTAAATTATTTGAAGCTTAAAAAATACTTACCATGAAATATTGTAAAAGAGAAGGAAATGTATTACCCCCAAAGGTGAGATCCACCATCTATAACCCACTGACAATTCTGAAGATACCTATGTGCTCCACTGGTGACTGAAAAATATGGCTTTTCCTCCAGCCCTTCCCAAACTGATTTATAGCAAGTCCAGCCTACCACTAGTTTGCATTTTAGCACCATTTTTAATCTCAGCTAAAAATGACCATTTTTACAGCAGCAGATTTTTACTTGGTAGAATATGATGACTAGTAAAACTTTTATTATAAAGCAGAAAGAGCTAGATTCTAATAGATGTGATATAAAAAGCATATTGGATTGTCCTTTTCAAAGATTGATCTGAATACAATGGTAAATAATTATAAGTGAATATAGTCATCAGATATTAAAAAATATATCTGATGACTCAAAAATAAATATTATGTAAAGACTAATCTCCTGTATATATGTATATATATTTAAACATATCATATACAGTGACCTCTAATCAATGCATGATTTCAAAGAATCAATATTAATTTCTATTTTTTCTTATCAGGTGAGTGATTTTAAATAGAATGTCTACCACGTTCCAAAACTCTTCTACATACAATTTGCCTCTTTTTGTAAAATCATAGCAGCTGTTGCCACTTTCACTTCCATTGTTTCCTGGCTTATTTGAACACACTTCGTACCTGCTTTGTGTCAAATACAAAGTCCCCAAAGACCTTAACTATATCATCCATTGTCACCCAATAGGAAGGGCATAACAAGCAGCAGATGCTTAAGGTTGGACCATGGGCTTGTATTTAATCTACGACGAGCATTGCGTGTTCGAAGTGAGGCTGGGATCTTAACTATGTGCTCGACCTCCCCTTCTCACCACATTCTCCAGAGCCCCTTCCAATGTCAGCACGATTATCCACATCCTGTACCTTCCTGAGGACGCCAAAGGGGAGAGCGTGCAGTTCCAGTGGAAGCAAGAGAGCCTGCGTGTAGGAGAGGTGTATGAAGCCTGCTGGGCCCTGGATAACATCCTGGTCATCAATTCAGCTCACAGACAAGTCATTCTGGAAGACAATCTCGACCCAGTGGACACAGGCAACTGGCTCTTCTTCCCTGGAGCAACAGTCAAGGTTTGAGCTCTTCCATTCCCTCTTTCTCTCAAAACCAAGGCTCACTGAACTGGTCATTTCAAGATAACTTTTCCCAAGACAACTCTGGGTATTAATCAACATTCTTCGATCCCATTTATTATCATTTAAGGGTATGATATCACTGTTTTAAAAATCATTTGTTTACTGATTCATTTAGCAATTGTTTCAGAACTCAGATTGAGCTGAACCCTGAGAACATAATTGTGAAAAGGCAACTATATTTCTTCCCTTTTTTGTGGCTGTTAATTTAGTAGAAGCAGACAGACACATAGCTGTGCAAATACAGAACAGCCCAGTTGTCATTTTCTGGGAAATGACAGTATCAAATCTAGGCGTGGGGCTCTAGAAAAGCTATCTGGAAAATGGGGAGTATGAGCAGATACTGAAGGGTGGTTGGAAGGTGGTCAGGTTGGAGGACACCTGGAATTCTAGGAATTGGAGATCTCATATGTAGAGGTTTGAACTGTTTTTGTCTTCCATATTCATGTGTTACAATAATATCATATTGGGCTAGAAAGTAGAGCCTTTGTGAGGTCATTCTCTAATAAGAATTAAACCAGCAATAAAAGAATGTATAGGAACTTATGAAGTCTTCCAGAGCTTTGATCATAGACTCTGACTCCAAAAACTAATTTTCCAGACTACAATGTTCTCTAGCAGCAGCACCAAACTAAGACAGAGTCTAGATCAGTGGTTTTCAATCTGTGGGTCACAACCCCGTTGGAGGTCTCATATCAGATATCCTGCATATCAGTTACTTATATTAGGATTCATAACAATAATGAATAATAAAAAATAACAGTTATGAAGTAGCTCAAAATAATTTTCTGGTTGGGGGTCACCACAACATGAGGAACTGTATTAAAAGGTTGCAGCATTAGGAAGGTTGAGAACCACTGTGTAGGTGGTGATGCATAAAGCAAACACCCTTAAATGGAGTTCGAAATAGTTCTCCAGTATTTTTGAGACATGTGGTAAGTAATTCTGGTGTATGGCAAGTGAGAATACCTTGAAGGTCTGCTAGCTACTATAGTATTGGAACTCTATCTGAAGGTTTTGTCCACTGGAGTCCTTTACATCAGAGCCAATCCCATTTGGGACTTGAAATTGCTCTTCTAAGAGACAACACTCAATGAAAGGAACACAAGGAGAGCCCCAAGAGGCTGCCTACAAGTGGTTCAATGAGAGCTCTTGTTAGGCAGGATAAGAGGGGATAGGATGGAGAAATGTGGGCATATCACAGATTTTGTAGCAAGGGAATAGAGGATGTTAGAACTGATAAAGAGAATAAAGGATGCTAGGCGTGAAGGGCAGGTTTGGGCAGCTAGATTGCCAAGGGTGCTATTCACTGAAACAGGTCTAGGAGGAGGAACAGGTTCACAGGAAGGTGAAAGGTGGCTTTACTTCGGACACATAACTCTTGATGTTTTTAGGGACAAGCAGTGAGTGGTTGGCAAGAGATCAGAGGCATGGGTCCAAAGTTAGGAAGATGCAGTTTTTGGCAGTTGTCACCGGTGAGTGAGGATAGCAATTATGAGCTTGCCTGATGAGGGACTGTGATAAATTCTACTAGGCCTTAAGCTGGATCTCTGTGTGTCTCTAGTATGTGGAAATAAATTGCAAATTGAGTTTACAGATTTTTTTTTTAACGATCACTTACTGATGCAAAACAATCCTGTGCTACATAGGTGTGAGATCACAAGAAGAGAAACTAAGAAAATACAAAGATTTAAAAGATTCTACTTTTTTGTGTACATAATATGGGAAATTAACCTAGGACCTTATACATGTTAGGCAAGCATTCTACCACTAAGCTACATCCAAACCCCATTCTCACTATTCGGGGTCGGGGTGCAAGGTCTCACCAAGAGGCCCAGGTTGGCCTTGAACTTACCATATAGTCCTTATAGGTCTCAAACTTATGGTGCCAGTGCCTTCTGCCCTCTGCCCTCTGCCTCTTCGGGATCTAGAATTAGATGCCTGTGTCACAAGTACAGCTTGCTTGCCGACTTTTAATAATTTATTTCAGGTAACTGAGCCTCAGTCTTTTGCCTTAGACCGCCCTGCCTGATATTTATTTCAGTGGAACAATACACTGAGTATTGAAATAGTCATAAGCTGACTGTTTTGTCAGTTTTTTAAAATATTCTTGTTATGGCTTTTAAGGCATAGAAACCAAATAGCACCATTATTTGATAATTACCATATTTGAAACACGAGTCATTCTTTGTAGAAGCATTTGTTTTTAAGCATCTACCCAAAGGAATCTGACCTCAATGAATAAATATTCACTATCAAAAATTTTTAAAAAATAGCTTATTTCAGTACTGTACAAGAAAAAGGATTACAAATTATTTAGTGAAGTCCCAACACAGAACTTATAGTCATTGTGGCTCAAGGTACTGAGGTTACAGCTGGTCTTGGAAGCAGGCATCCCCTCTGCTCAGTTCAGGAAAGCATCCCACAAGACCTCTTAATAAAAAATTCCTAACACAGTCCAAAGCTGTGGCTCCCTTAGAAAGAGTCTTCAGAGTCCTTCTGCACAGACAGCCTTTGTCATTATACTTCATGTGATGTCTTCTTGCCACTGTACTGAAGAGGGCTCTCTGCTGTCTTTCTCTGTACTAACAAGCAGGTACGGAACCCTTTTCCAGATCATTATTATATCTGACTCTCATACTCTCTACTACATAGATGTGCATTTCTGCCTCGTATTACAAGCTACTACACTAATCTAATTAGCTTCTTGCCTTCTTAATACCATACTTTGCTTCCAACATGATAGAAATGCATGAAGTCTGCTTCTGCTTCATTAAAAACACTTTTAACTAAATTAAAACTTTGGGTATAAAATAAAAGCTTTTTTTCTTTTTTGGTTTTTTGTCCCACTCATAAGCTTAGTAACTACACAACTGAGAATTTCCAAGAAGCCTTGGTCTACTAAGAAAAAAATGTCACCATGGTAATGATTTATTACATTGTCTTTAAGTCACCTGCAGACAGAAGCTCTTCTTGATGTCTCTTTTGAAACTTGGAGTAAATGTCATAGTCAAATCTAATATTTGTCCTTTTAACTTATTTGAATGACCATTCTTTTTATTTTTGTTTGAAATATCTCAAAATGAAAACTTTTTCATTGGCCAGGTAATCCAGAATTCTAAAATAAAGGTTTTTTTAACTATATAAAATTTATTTGTCAAGTATTAATTCTCTCCTTAGTGGCCTCTGCGATGAATGCTGAATCCAACACAACTACTTAGAAAACATCTCCTGTCCCTGTGGGTTAAATGTTTTAAAGTTTTAATTTTTTGTTTTAAATGTTTGTTGTTTAATTTTAATGTTTGAAATGCTGCTTTATTTTGGACTTTAATTGTAGGGATTACATGTGTTTGCTCGACCTACTTTGTCTTTTTATGTTTATTAAATGTTACATGTTAACTAAGTCCAAAAGAGAAACCGTCCATGGTCAAAGAGAGAGAGAGAGAGAGAGAGAGAGAGAGAGAGAGAGAGAGAGAGAGAGAGGAGAAAGGGTGTGTGTGTGTGTGTGTGTGTGTGTGTGTGTGTGTGTGTGTGTGGATTGAACCTGTGTGTGAGGCAAGCAGGCACTCTACTACTGAGCTGCATCCCCAACTTTTTGTTGTAGTTTTGATTTGGTAAACTGAAGAAAGTGATAAGAGGTTTCCAGGTAGCAATAAATGTTGTCTTCCATCCTTCTGTGCCCACAGCCCTGCCTGCCTCATCTCCCAGGTTTTTCCAGAAAACATTCCCACATTAAAGGAAAGGTGTGCCCTGTTCTATTGTGCTTCTAATTACCATCATTACTTTTCATTCCCCACAACTCCGGATGCAGCCCTTTGCTCACTACCGAGTGTGTGCAGCTTTAAATGCCTGTAAATACACAGGTACATGGGCTAATGCCCCTCTGAGGGCCACCTCCTTAGCAACCCCAGTGCAACAACAGATCATGCACTAAGCACTGGGAGAACCTGAAAGCCATTCATTGTTAAATCACCTGTTTCATCTGCTGGCATCGGTGACTCTGCCTTTCTTCACAGCGTGAGACTTTCAACTTCTAGAAGCGTAGTAAGTTAGCATCAGTTTATATTATTTTAAAGTGGGTTCATCAATGCAATTGTTAGGATGGGCCTCTGTCTGGCAGCTGTGGTTGGTCAAGTGAGGCATACAAGCGTCAGAGACACCACCTTCCCACCCGGTGAGGGAGAATGAGTAATCTCCAGGCAACTCCTGTGCACCAGCTGTGAGTGAGTTTGGTTTAATCAAGGATTAGGGGGTATCAGCAGAATATTTTGGCTCTTCCCATTTAAGACTTCCCATCAAGTTCCAGCATTTCATGCTGGGTAAGGTTCTCACACTCAGGAATGATTCTTGCAGTCTCGTGAAAACTGCATGGATCTGACAATAATGGATGAAAATAACAATGGCAGCAAAGATGTAGCTATGATAAATAATTACAATCGGTAGCATTGCAGGAAGGCTTGTAACTACAGGCGCTGTGAAGAAGACCTGGCCATCAGCTTTGCACCAGTGCTAGTCCCTGGGAGACTGAAAGCATTGACAGCTGTGTTCAGTTTTGGTTACCCATTCCTGAAATGTCTCAGCAAATTCATCAGGCTCATCTACTTCTACTTTTCACATATGCATCTTGCAATTGGAGAAGATTCTAAATTTCTGGCTCAAAGGAAGAGTCTTGTAAGTCTGGAAGCTGGACCAGGGCTGCTGCAGTCACCTGCTTTCTGTCATTGTGCCATCAAAGAGGAGGGTTGTAAGTGTCAGTCAATTGCTCCTGGGAGAACCAGGGATAAATGAGCTAGGAAGAGCTATGTCCCAGCCAGAAATTTTTTCCATTCTCCCTCATTCTTTAATAGAACCCCATGAAGTAGAATCCTGAATGAATCATCAATATGCCATGGACATGTATTGGTCAAGCCTCTGTTTCACTTTATCTGTTTATCACACCTTTGATGACAGGCACAACTTTTATCTTGAAAGTATAAATCATCCATGACTCCTTGCTGTCTCCTGTTTTTGCGTGTGTGCGTGCGTGCATGTGTGTGTGTGTAAAAGACAAGTAGAAAGAACTCACTATCCATTATGAGTGTTTCTCTCTGCTCAGTGAGCCTGGCTCCCCTGAGCTTCCAAGGGCATAAATCACTGGTTTCTGTCAATGCTAGAACTGACCTACAGATTAAAAGCAGGCCCTGTGACATAGGTGCTGTTCCATGTGCCTCTCATGTTTAGAAACCTTCCCATTCTGATTGCCCTACCTGCTTATCTTTTTCTATTTATTACCCAGTTGCCTAGAGTTCTAGATCAGCCCTTGTACGTGTTTATGCCAAGTTGTGTTGAGAAGTAAATCAGGCCTAACTGCCACTGCAGTTTTAGAAGGATTGCCCTTGGGGATAGCTAGGATTTGAACATGTGTCCTTGAGAAGAAACTCTTTTAAGAAGCAGTTTATTGGAATTTGCGAGTTCATACCAAGGATTTGGAGTCGTTGAGTTGCAAGCTTTGGAAGGACTTGTCATTGTCTCTTCTGTCATTTGACTTCCCTTGCTTCTTTGCCACTCACCTTTGATAATAAGGCAATGGGGACTGTTGTATTAGTACAGCAAACACCAAAAGGCCCTAATGAAGACAAAAGCTATTAGGTAAGTCAACAGACCATTGAAGGAAACCATTAAATCAGAACAAGAGAGTTATTCATTTTCTTACTGCTCTTATACATAGTGAATCTAACAAACTTGTTTGTTGCTCCATTGGACAGAACA
Source organism: Cricetulus griseus (assembly GCF_003668045.3). NCBI lineage: Eukaryota > Metazoa > Chordata > Mammalia > Rodentia > Cricetidae > Cricetulus > Cricetulus griseus. Next base: position 172,371,450 of record NW_023276806.1, read on the forward strand.
CAAGTCTCAAGCCCCAAATCAGAATTGTAGCTTCATTCCCAGTTTCTGCCATCACCCTTCTACTGCTGATAATTGTCACAAATAGCTGAATCATCAGTGGAGAAGAAAAAACATATTCAAATTAAGAAAAAATGTAAATGAATTTGGCTGAAAATTTTTAAATCTTAAATGAGGCATGTGAAAAAAATTAAGTCTTTGACAGTGATGAAAGGGAAAATCAAGGAGGAGCCAAATCATTTTTGACCCTGCCTTTTGGGAGTAACCACCTGAAGAGCAAGGCCTGCAGGATTAGGGCCTGATGCAGGTTCCCAGTTTGTCTTCCATGTAATGTTCACTCAGTACCCTGGAAGAAGTGCACAACAGCTCACTTCACAATTCTGTTTTCTTACAAAGTAAAAGGACAAATAGGGAGCAATCGGATTCACTTGGCAAAAATATACTTTGCAGGTCGCTGCACTTCAAACTGTCAGACATGGGGGCTGTGGGACTTGTGTACCACGTTTCTAATGAGGACAAACCTGAGTGCAGTAAGACTCATGGCCAGCCATGTTCCCATGTCTTCTTCCATTAGGCGTCTGAATGATAACTGTGATTTCCTGGCTAGATTCCAGCTTGGCTAATTGCATGCTGTCTACTCAGATTCCCTCTGCTTGGGGTATGTTTCATCTGGATTGTTCTGCTCTTATTATTGTGTTTTCCCCAAGAGGTGGGTGCATATTACAAAATGCGCCAGAATATAATTTGTTAAGCTAATAAGAGTACTTTGGGGATGAAGGGTTAAATGTGGAAGTGTGCTTTTCACAATCTCCCCCCAGTGAGGTCTATTTGTATAGTAATTAACATGGAATAGCATCAGTGAAATATGGACATGAGCCAGGTCACTATTAACAAAACTGACAATAACATAGGAACAACTAATTTTGATAAATTCTACAGAAGATAAACATTCAGACAAATCCCCAGAGCCCAAAGTACCTTTTGGTTTTGTCTTTGATTGAAACTGATAATCTTAACCTCTGATTAAGTTAGCACAGTATTCAGTAAGTAAAATTTATTTTTTTCTGTGTGGTAACATTTCCATCATCTTTGTGAGTGTTACAGCTCCTAACAAAATAGCTTGCATGGTAGCATTCTTCAAAGTGAGGTTTCTTAAGCAAATGATTAAAGATATGGAACAAAAATAAAGGGAAGAGTAGCCATTTCTGGACTCCTTTTATTGCTATCTTTACACATATTTCCCGTGGCCTCTTGTCTATTCCTCACCCCCATTTCAAAGACAGAAAGCAGAGGCTGCAACCTGTCAAAAGGCTTTCCATTTTGAAGCCGAATCTGTTTTATTGTGAAACTTGCCTCTTCCATGCCAAGCTATGCTGTACCTGTCCGTGTTATGCCTAGCATATTTGGCCTTAATTTGAGAAGGCAAGTATGAAAACCTAACCCTGAAAAGCAAGTTGATCACCAAGATCAAGGCTAACAACTGTCCTATGGAGTTTCACGTTGTGATTCCTGCTCTCGTTGCTCCAGTTCCAATCTGTCACTATTTCCATTTCAGAGCTGATACAATTGTGAAGTAATTATACACTTGTCACAAAACATACCATAAATTGGGATCTTTGTAAATCGAACTACAGTGGGGTTCAAATGTGAATGTTTAATAATCCCAGAAAATAATGAGAAAACCCCACTCTTTGGGCTCCTTAAAATCCACTCACCATGGTTGAATCTATTGTGTTGATTACAGAAAATTCACAGCAGCCCTCCTGCACCTGGCCTGCATTCACAGCCAAGTTTTCAGGTTTGGCCCTGGCATTAAATTACCTAGAAATTGAATGTGCAGAAAATAATAGAAATTTATTTTGTCTCAAGAGAAAACTGTTCTCTTCCTATTAGGGGGTTTCTTTTTATTTTTATAGGAGGATGTCTGTACCTTTCCAGACCACAGCACCGGATGTGGGAAATCTGTGACAAGAGACCTAGCATATCCACTGTATGCGGGCTAGCGGCCACCACTTCCAGCCGCTACCCAGCACATCTTACTTTCTTGGGAAGTTCACATGCCAATATATTTTATTTCCAGCCAGCACTGGCTAATTTATGGCTCTGCCAACAATGCCATTTTAATTAATTTTATTCATCTTACTTCTCTTTCCTCTGCTCCTCATATCTCATCTGTTTGCATTGCCTAAATTTTAATTAAAAATCTTCTCCTCTCTAAGGAGTAATCTGAAGTGGCAAAAATAATCACTTAAAATATTACAGTCATTAAAAAGTTGGCTGTGGTGGAAGCCATGCATTTTCAATTTTCCTACAAATGATGTTTTAGCTTCCTTTTAAAGTGCACTTTGTATCTGAATTGTCTGCCACCAGCCAGCTTGGCTATCAAAAGTGGTCTTCCAGCTGGGTGGGCTGAGTGACAACTCCTTAATGGAAGAAATGGATGACTCTCAGCTCACGTGGAGGGAACAGTACACTGGGCAGATTTCTTTCCATCTGCCACTAGCCTTCTACAAGCTGGCATTGCCCAAATGCCCAGTGTACACCTTTCAGCAAAAACGCTATCATCAAGAAGTAGATTGTGAGGCTGTAGAGCCTTAAAAGAACCATCAGGGTCGCAAGGCCCTAGAGAGATAAAGAGTCTCTCTGCGCTCCTCTTTCTGAAAGCCTAATTAAACAGTGGTAAAGGTGATGTAAGTGCTTTTTACAAGTACAGAGGTGAAGTCATTAACATTCACAGCAGAGTAGAGGGAGCAAGCTTAGCAATGCTAGCCTGAATTGTGGCCAAGGACGTGTTCTATTAAGGAATTTGCACTGAAGTTTCCTGTTGATGCATTTTTGAGTGGCAAATTTTTGTCACTTAGTTACACTGTGTTCTGCTTGTCAAATAAAGGAAATCCATGTAGCAGCAAAACAGAGAAATAACTTGGGGGGGCTGAGAGGAGCCCATAAAGACATAGGAATATCAAAATTAGAGATTCATTGCTACTTAAGTATGCATGGTTTTCCAATGCTGAAATAATAAAACAAGTAATTAATGTGGTAATTGAATGACACTTATGAATGTCTAGAACAACTAGAACTAGTCATGGATTTTATGCCTTATTTAGCCCAAATAAATGGGCTAATATATTATTACTTATTAAATGTCAGCTCAGCTACATGACTTTTTTGTTGAAGTTGTTTACATTTGTAATTGTTAATGCATATAAGTGAAATGAGTTTTAATTGATGCTGACCAAACATCAACTGGCTATTAAAATGGAGAGCAATTTTCTAAAAGTCTTCATAGTTTCAGTACACGTTTCTCTTGGGATTTTAGTATACTAGATTTTTATGTCATTCAATGCAAGTTCACCTGTGGTTAAGAAAAGTGGTGTTGGTCGTGTCATATTCTTGAGTTTTCATCTCTTAGGAGAATATTTGGCAATCTTCCAAAATGTGGAAGACGTTTAAACTCTAACTGATGGTTTTATCTGCTCTAACAATATGTGAATGTTGCAGTATTTTTTACTATATTTTTAATTTTCTAAAGATTTTAATTTGATCTGAGAAATTTTAATAATTATGAGAAATGTATTTAAATATTCTATTTCTCTATCAGCTACTACTAAGACTATAAAATATAATAGTACATATCTTTAAAAGTATGTATTCAGAAATAGGTATTATTGGCACTTAGAAATTTAAAAAGAACTGCTCCACTTCTCTGAGCTTCTCACACATATCAAGAGAGCAGAAATTACTGACTTCATTCTTCACCCTGAGAAGCTGAGACCTATGGGGCAAAATGGCTTGTGCCAGCCCTCAGCCATCGGGTAGAAGAAATGGGCTCATTCATGCCTTCCTATCCCAACCTCCAGAATCCGAGGGTGGATGTAGTACCTGGGTTTCCATGCTTTCTCCTCTTGATTGCTTTTGGCTTCCAGTGATATGTCTTTCCCAGCTTTGATTCCCTTACTCTTGTGAGTGTTTCATTGACTGAGTCAAATTGGAGGCAGAAGTTCCCACAGCCTCTAAGCAAGCAGACCTTGGACTCTCCTGCACAGGATGAGGATCCCATGGGAAGCCCAGGGACTCCTGTGGGCTGCATCTAGACTTCCCTTATCAGTTTGGAGAATTTCTAAGGAACCAGGGTAATTTCAAAACATTGAGCCCCCGGCACACAAACTCTTCCTGTAATCAATTTCAAGATCCTTGCATGAGAGCACAACATTAGCCTGGTAACCTACCCAGGACTCATCATACAAGGCCTGTTTATGACTAACTTCTTAGAGAGAAGGGGACTCAATAGGTCTGTTATTCTCCACTAGGGAATTCACCTCTTTGTACAACCACAAGGACATTGGGCTCACTTGAGAGGGTAATCGGGTAACTGTTTAAACCTGACAGGGCATTTCCAAAGCCAAGCCTATAAGCTGGTGTACAGAGCTCTCCCATGTCTATGTGAACTGAGCTCAGGTATTGAGTATTGGCTACCCGGTGTGAATTGGAACTCTAAAGATATTCTAAAACTGTATAACAAAGACATCCTTCTGTCTCTCACAGAAACTTCTTGAAGACAAACTAGATTAGTTGTACAGCCTACTAATATGAATATTGGTTGATAATCATTTAAGTGAATATTAATTTATTCACGGTGTAGTTTTCATTCTTGTCATAGTGAATATTAGTTGTGTTTCACATGGTGGCAAAAGTGTGCTTACAGTGATAAAGTGTAACTTGATTAACTTGCAATAGTTAATGGCATGTAAATAGTTAATGCGATAGTTAATAACAACTGTAAATGACATGTTCAGCTACTGATAAACCTTTGGAATGTGCTTTAATTTTTTGAGTATGCCAGTTTATTTTGTGAAAGTAGTTAGCAATAAACTACCAAATTTTCAAATGACTTTATGTTTTACATAAAATCTGTCTCAAGTTAGCTTCAAATGTGCATCAAATATATTAATAGGGTTTAGAAGGGCAGAAACAAATTACATAGTTTTAAAATATTAACAAAAATGTATGAAGTAAATGAAACCAACAGTTAAATAATTAAATGAATGTCTAGCCAGAAATGACAAAGGCAATTAGGTGAGCCATTCTTTAATTACACAAACATCCCATTCCAATCGTTTTCTTCTTGCATGTGCAGGTATTTGGTGTGTGCATTTCCTTGGGTAGTGCCATTCCTGCTGCTGTCTGAGGCTGGGTTTTAGTTTCAGATACCCATAGGCCACAGCTGATCAGGGTTCTGACTGTGAGGAAAATTATGAAGGCCCAGACCTAGGACTCAGTGGGTAATTTTAGGGAAATAACCTTAGCTGTTTTTATTAACATTGGTTCTCTTTTCGGGTGGGCATGATGGAGAAATCCTTAAAATGTATCTTCATTTGACAGTTTCTATTTACTGTGAAATGAGCTGAATTCTACCTTTTGATCGACATGTCTGTGCTAAGGATTGCATAAATGAGCTCAGTTTGCCATCCATGAGTAATCTGTGTTCATTACCCGTGGGAGCCCCAAGCAGTCCGTGCTTGCCACATCTAAGCCTTAGCTTAAATGATGGCAGGGCCCAGACGACATGCACATGTCTCAGTGTTATGAAACGACTACCTCAAGAGCATATGCTGCTGCTCTCTTGAACTTCTGAAGACTATTTACTATTCCAATTCAGTAACCCATCGACTACAACCCTGTTGGTTTTACCAGCTAGAGCCAGTTTGGATTCTAGAAGACCACTGACAAAACAATCGTGTCAAGGTTCCTGGTGCAGCTGTCTATGACCTTGGTAGCCAGGCTCCAGTCTGCAGACTGGGCCAACATAACATTTTTGTGTTCTTTTGGTTGTTTTTTTGGTTTTGGGTTTTTAATTTTTTTAAAATTAAAATATAATGGCATCTTTTTCCCCTTCTCTCCCTCCAGCCCTTCCATATAATATCCTCTACCTTCCCTCAAATATTCATGACTTCTTTTTCTCTAATTATGTTTTACTTGGGTGGGCGAGAGACAGAAAGAGAGAGAGAGAGAGAGACAGAGACAGAGACAGAGACAGAGACAGAGACACAGAGAGAGAGTCCTACATATAAACACAATAGGCTCAGCCCATATAATATTGCTATGTTGTTTATTGTTTATATGTAAATGATTTCAGGGTGTTGGATAAGTACCTGGAGGCTTCTTTCCTAGGAATTTCCCCCACTCTGGGAATTCCTTAGTTGCCGGTAGTTCTTTGTCTGGGTTTGGGGTCCTGTGTGATTTTCCCCTTCCAATAACTTGACTGTTGGTATGGTCCTTGTTCAGGTCTTGGTTATGCAGCTGTGTTGTTGAGATTCCATGTGTGTAGCTTCCCTATCTCTTCTAGGAGACACAGTCTCACAATGGACATCTGGTTCTGGCTTTTACAGTCTTTCCATCCTTTCTTTCAAGTTGCTCCCTAAGCCTTAGATGCAGAAGTTGTGTTGTAGATAGATCATTTGGGGCTGGGCACCAAACAATTGCTTGTTCTCTGCATCTTGATCAGCTGTGGTTTTCTGTGATGGTCTCTATCTGCTACAAAGAGAAGTTTCTCTGACAAAGGGGGACAGCTACACTTGTCTGTGGGTCTAAGTATACATATTTAGAATACTGTTCAGAATTACGCTGGTGTAGTAAATGGTGATTATGTCTTTGTTTTTTATGTATATATTTGTAATCCAACATAGATCTCTGTCTCTTCTTTTGAAGCAGATGGAGACCTGCTCATCTGTAAAGTCTGCTTGTCTCGGTAATTCTAGAAGTGATTCTGAACAGCTTTTACATACATACACTAATATCCTACCTACCACTGGGCCCTATATCTGATATTTATTATTTCCCAACTAAAATAGGATTATTTTTGTTGTTATTGTTATTTGTGCTGAGAATGGAACCAAATTTCTC